>NC_069509.1:114684890-115008223 GCF_027579735.1 Bombina bombina
ATTACACCTACTCCTAAGCCCCCTAATAAAATAACAAAGCCCCGGTATAGGCGGGCAGGATAGGGGTTACTAGGTATAATGTAGGTGGCGGCGGTGTCCGGAAGTGGCGGTTTAGGGGTTAATAACTTTATTTAGTTGCGGGGGGCTCCGGGGGCGCCAGTATAGGGGGTATAACAGTGTAGTTAGTGTGGGTGCTTAGTGACAGGCTAGCAATAAAGCTGTCAAAAAGCCGAAGAACAGCGAGATTGGATGAGTGATAACTCTCACAGTCCGCTGCTCATCGCCCCGTACTTGGTGCGTGGCTTTTTGACAGATTTATTGATAACTTAGGCAAAATTTTGCAGGTCCGCGGCGGCGATGGTAGGCGAGCTTAGGCGGGCGTATGGAACCAGCGAAGGCAGGTAAAGTAGACGGCTTGATAACTAGGCCCCAAAGTCTGAGATATAGGGGGGGAGCAGTGCAGTTGAGGGCTTTGTATGTCAGAGTAAGAATTTTGTGTTTAATCCTAGAGGCAAGAGGAAGCCAGTGAAGGGATTGGCAGAGAGGTGCAGCAGATGAAGAGCAACATGTAAGGAAGATGAGCCTGTCAGAGGCATTCATTATGGATTGTAAAGGATTTAGGCAGCAACTGGGGAGACTAGAGAGTACAGAGTTGCAGTTATTGAGACGGGAAAGGATGAGAGAGTGGATTAAAATCTTAGTTGTGTCTTGTGTAAGGAAATGTCTAATTTTAGAGATGTGTATAAGGTAGAAGCGGCAGGTTTAAGCCAAGGACTGAATGTGAGGAGTGAAAGAAATATCTGAGTCAAATTTGACTCCAAGACATCAGGCATGCGGGGTAGGGGTAATGATGGAGTTCTCAACAGTTATAGAGAGATTGGGGGTGGAGATTTTTGAAGAAGGGGGGAAAAAAAGAAGCTCAGGTTTGGAGAGATTTAGCTTGAGGTAGTGAGAGGAAATTTAGGAAGAGATGTGAGAAAGACAGTTAGTGACACGGGTTAGCAAGTAAGGAGATCGGTCTGATGCAAAGAAGTAGATTTGGGTGTCGTCGGCATACAAATGATATTGGAAACTGTGGGATTTAATTAGGGAACCTAATGATGACATTTAGATTGAAAAGAGAAGGGGACCGAGGACAGAGCCTTGCGGTACCCTGACAGAAAGTGGTGACGGGGCAGAGGAGGACCCAGAGAAGGCTACACTAAAGGTACAGTTTGACAGGTAGGAAGAGAACCACGAGAGGGCTTTGTCACAAATGCCGTAGGATTGGAGGGTTTGGAGCAAATGAGCGTGGTAAACAGTATCAAAGGCTGCAGAGAGATCAAGGAGGATAAGCAGAGAGAAGTGGCCTTTTGATTTTGCTGTAAGTAGGTTGTTGGTAACCTTAACAATTGCTGTCTCTGTGGAGTGATGGGGACGAAATCCAGATTGCAGTGAGTCAAGGAGGGAGTTTAATGTAAGGAAATGGGATAGGCGTGCATATAATAGCTTATCAAGAAGCTTTGAGGCAAGAGGGAGGAGCACAATAGGGCAGTAGTTGGATGGGGAGGTTGGATCAAGGGAAGGTTTTTTGAGGATAGGTGTGACCAGTGCATGTTTTATAGATGAGGGAAATATACCGGTGCTGAGAGAGAGATTGAAAATGTGTGTTAGTATAAGGGTAAGGGTAGAAGAGAGGGAGGGGAGAAGCTCTGATAGGGTCAAGGCAACAGGTAGTGATGTTAGAGTGCAGTATAAGTGCAGAAACTTCTTCCTCAGTAACAGGGGAGAAAGAGCTAAGTTTATGGCTATGTGGGTTGTGGTTGATTGCGAGCGGGGTGAGAGAATGGAAGTATGTTGAGAGTATGTTGAGAGCTGATTTAGTTTCTGATGGAGTCGATTTTGTTATTGAAGTGGCTGGCAAAGTCTTGAGCTGACAGAGAAGTTGTATTAGGAGGTGGGGGTGTACTCACTTTTGTTGCCACCGGTTTAGACATTAATGGCTGTGTGATTAGTTATTTTTAGGGGACAGCAAATTTACACTGTTATACAGGCTGTACACTCACTACTTTACATTGTAGCAAAGTGTCATTTCTTCAGTGTTGTCACATGAAAAGATATAATAAAATATTTAAAATGTGAGGGGTGTACATGCTTTTTGTGAGATACTGTGTGTATATATATATATATATATATATATATATATATATATATATATATATATATATATATATATATATATAAACAACTCAGTTCCAGCTTGACCCTCCTACTGACATCTGCCTGGGTGCAACAATACCAATGAATAGCAAGCAAAAAATGGCACTCACAGGTCTTTTGAATAACAACTACAACATACTTTAATATGAAACGTTTTCGGGGATCTAGTCCCCTTCGTCAGCATGGCAGTTATTTATCTGATTACTACAGAACAGACCATATCCCTAGGGGTTTTAGAGCGCATAAGGTCCCTACCATAGGCAGAGAGAACCCATAATTTAGGAAGAAATGGTGTTTTATCCTCAATAAATGTTCTCTAGACCTCATACTCTTAGTCATTGAAGAAGTAACTGATATACTATCTAAGGTTAGAATTGAAATTCATTCATTTGAAGCCTCACATAACAGCACACTGACCAATGACCAATAGGAGAACTGGCTCTCTAAAATTACACAACAAGTTGACAAATATCAAAATGAACTCATAGCATTCAAAAATAGAAAGCTTGAGACAGTCAATACTGACTATGTACAGGGAAAGGTTTACAAATGGCTCACCAAAACACAAACTAGCCAACCTAGGTGGAGACAAAGGGTTACAAAGGTTTGGTTTGACACTGTGGATACCAGTGGGGGGGATTCCTCAGACACAGAAATACATCAATCCAGTCTGACCTATGCATCACCAGGCACACATGGGCAACAGGACCAATTTAACATACAACATTTCACTAGACTACACTCTACCCCTAGTCATTTTTTAGGGGTGACCACACGGTCACGCGGGGGAGACATAATAAAACCCACATTAGGTGGGTGGGGCACCAGGCACAGACCTCTCAGACAAGGGCGCCAGAGGATATAGTCATTAACCTCAGCACACATATCCATACGGTTAATGAGCACAAGGTACTTAACAGAGGATTATCATTTGTTCCCAGTACTCCTACATTGGAGTTTGATAAAAAATTTGACATCTATAAACTAAATAAAATAATTTTTTCAGAATACAAATACAGACAACCAATTCTAAGACTCCTATTGAGCTTAAATGCAATTTACCGAGTTCTTTTGAACCTGCCAATTGTAGCCCTAGTACCAGAACTTTTATATGCCTGGTTACCCAAGATCTAGATAATGAAAGAGCCCATACCCCATGGAAACACAATTTACCAAAAGAAGAACGTGATGCCATTCAAACTCTTCAGGGAGACTCTTCTGTAGTCATTAGGCCCGCGGATAAGGGTGGGGCCATTGTTCTTTTAAAATACACAGACTACAGAACAGACATCCTTGAACAGTTGGCAGATCTTCATACTTACACTCCCCTGCCAACTGACCCGACTAGTGTATACACACGACAGCTTGGCAACCTCATTGGATTAGGATTTGAACAAGGGTACATTTCTGAACACATTAAAAAATTTTGTATAACCAAGTTCCCAAGGATTCCTATCCTGTATACTATCCCAAAAATTCACAAAAGCTTAGACCATCCACCAGGCTGACCCATTGTGTCTACTGTAAAATCTTTGTTGCAGCCAGTGGCACAGTACGTGGACATCTTACTGCAACCTGTGGTCAAGAATATTCGGTCATTTATCTTGGACACCAATGATTTTATCAGACATTTGCAGAAAGTAAATATTCAACAGGGTGACATTTTGGTCACCCTGGATGTGAATAGTTTGTACACTATCATCCCTCACAGTAGCAGGTTGAGCGCCATTAAGGAACACCTTATGGGCAATCCCCTCTATGAAGGCCCGCCGGTGGAATACACCTTATCTCTCATTTAATTTTGCCTGCATAAAAATTACTTTCGCTTTGAGAGTGATTTTTACCTGCAGACTGCAGGCACAGAGATGGGTTCATCCATGGCCCCCTCGTACGCCAATATTTTTAAGTCACAATTTGAGAATTTGTACCTGTGGGGCAAATGTGATGAGTCTATCATTTGCTACCATAGATACATTGATGACATCTTCCTGGTGTGGCCGGGGGCCTGGAAGAACTACATAACTGGTTTTACAATTTCAACAGCACTAATACCCCGGTCAGATTTAAGATGACCTTTCATGAACACACTATTAACTTTCTAGACCTTAGTGTCTATAAAGAGACAGAACGGTTAGGCACAACTCTATATAATAAACTAACTGACCGTAATTCTATTCTTAGGGCAGACAGTTGTCACCCCCCGGCCTTACTGAAGGGCATTGTAAAATCCCAATTTATCAGGACAATGCGTAACAATTCGGACGCGGTGACAGGGGTTTCCCAGCTGACTGGAATGGGTGACAAATTCCTCGAAAGAGGATATAAACCAAGTCTGGTTAAAGAGATGATCGATGAAGCATCATTGCTAACACAACCAGAACTCATCCAAAACAAACCTAAGAAGGTAACATCTGATAAATTGATCATGTTGACTGTATTTACACCAGGTACAACAAAAACGGGACAAATTCTTCTGAGACATTGGTCTATAATGTCTTCAGATCCTAGAATGCCCTTTGCCACAAACCTACTACCGATGGTTGGTTATAAAAGAAATGCCAACCTGAAAGATTTGCTGGTCAAGACGGACCCAAAGCAGAGTTATACTACTGGAACAAGGAGCAATATAAAATGATCACACCGTTGCCTTGGATGCACCACCTGCAATGGTTTAATTAACACTAATTTTTTCCACCATCCACACACCAACCGTAATTTTGTCATCAGGCATTCCATTACATGCACCACAACCCATGTAGTGTATTTGCTGTTTTGCCCGTGTTTCAGTTTTTATGTGGGAAAAACATCTGGAACACTAAGGGAACGCATGGCTAACCACAGGCACGCTATCAGAACAGCACTACACCAGGGAGATTCAGAACAACCGGTTGCAAGGCACTGTGCCAGGAAAGGACATTCCATCTCGTCTATCTGGTACATCCTTATAGACCACGTTCCCATTATGGAGCGTGGGGGCAATCGCAACAAGATGTTGTTAAAACATGAGGCACAATGGATCTACCGGTTGGGTACAATCCATTTTGGTGGACTAAATACAACCCCAGGCCTAGATTTAGAGTTGGGCGGTAGCCGTCAAAACCAGCGTTAGAGGCTCCTAACGCTGGTTTTTACCGCCCTCTGGTATTTGGAGTCAGTCATTAAAGGGTCTAACGCTCACTTTCCAGCCACGACTTTTCCATACCGCAGATCCCCTTACGTCAATTGCGTATCCTATCTTTTCAATGGGATCTTTCTAACTCCGGTATTTAGAGTCTTGGCTGAAGTGAGCGTTAGAAATCTAATGACAAAACTCCAGCCGCAGAAAAAAGTCAGTAGTTAAGAGCTTTCTGTGCTAACGCTGGTTTATAAAGCTCTTAACTACTGTGCTCTAAAGTACACTAACACCCATAAACTACCTATGTACCCCTAAACCGAGGTACCCCCACATCGCCGCCACTCGATTACATTTTTTTAACCCCTAATCTGCCGACCGCCACCTACGTTATACTTATGTACCCCTAATCTGCTGCCCCTAACACCGCCGACCCCTATATTATATTTATTAACCCCTAACCTACCCCCCACAACGTCGCCCCCATCTACCTACAATAATTAACCCCTAATCTGCCGACCGCCACCTACGTTATCCTTATGTACCCCTAATCTGCTGCCCCTAACACCGCCGACCCCTATATTATATTTATTAGCCCCTAATCTGCCCCCCTCAACGTCGCCTCCACCTGCCTACACTTATTAACCCCTAATCTGCCGAGCGGATCTCACCGCTACTATAATAAAGTTATTAACCCCTAATCCGCCTCACTCCCGCCTCAATAACCCTATAATAAATAGTATTAACCCCTAATCTGCCCTCCCTAACATCGCCGACACCTAACTTTAATTATTAACCCCTAATCTGCCAACCGAATCTCGCCGCTACTGTAATAAATGGATTAACCCCTAAAGCTAAGTCTAACCCTAACACCCCCCTAAATTAAATATAATTTAAATCTAACGAAATAAATTAACTCTTATTAAATAAATTATTCCTATTTAAAGCTAAATACTTACCTGTACAATAAACCCTAATACAATATAAATTATAATTATATTATAGCTATTTTAGGATTTATATTTATTTTACAGGTAACTTTGTATTTATTTTAACCAGGTACAATAGCTATTAAATAGTTAAGAACTATTTAATAGCTAAAATAGTTAAAATAATTACAAAATTACCTGTAAAATAAATCCTAACCTAAGTTACAATTAAACCTAACACTACACTATCAATAAATTAATTAAATAAAATACCTACAATTACCTACAATTAAACCTAACACTACACTATCAATAAATTAATTAAATACAATATCTACAAATAAATACAATGAAATAAACTAGCTAAAGTACAAAAAATAAAAAAGAACTAAGTTACAAAAAATAAAAAAATATTTACAGACATCAGAAAAATATTACAACAATTTTAAACTAATTACACCTACTCTAAGCCCCCTAATAAAATAACAAAGACCCCCAAAATAAAAAAATGCCCTACCCTATTCTAAATTACAAAAGTTCAAAGCTCTTTTACCTTACCAGCCCTGAACAGGGCCCTTTGCAGGGCATGCCCCAAAGAATTCAGCTCTTTTGCCTGTAAAAAAAACACATACAATACCCCCCCCCAACATTACAACCCACAACCAACATACCCCTAATCTAACCCAAACCCCCCTTAAATAAACCTAACACTAAGCCCCTGAAGATCTTCCTACCTTATATTCACAATACCAGGTTCACAGATCGATCCAGAAGAGCTCCTCCGATGTCTTGATCCAAGCCCAAGCGGGGGGCTCAAGATGTCCATGATCCGGCTGAAGTCTTCATCCAAGCGGGAGCTGAAGAGGTCCATGATCCGGCTGAAGTCTTCATCCAAGCGGGAGCTGAAGAGGTCCATGATCCGGCTGAAGTCTTCTATCAACGGCATCTTCAATCTTCCTTTAAGGGACATCATCCAAGATGGCGTCCCTCGAATTCCGATTGGCTGATAGGATTCTATCAGCCAATCGGAATTAAGGTAGGAAAATTCTGATTGGCTGATGGAATCAGCCAATCAGAATCAAGTTCAATCCGATTGGCTGATCCGATCAGCCAATCAGATTGAGCTTGCATTCTATTGGCTGATCGGAACAGCCAATAGAATGCGAGCTCAATCTGATTGGCTGATTGAATCAGCCAATCGGATTGAACTTGTTTCTGATAGGCTGATTCCATCAGCCAATCAGAATTTTCCTACCTTAATTCCGATTGGCTGATAGAATCCTATCAGCCAATTGGAATTCGAGGGACGCCATCTTGGATGACGTCCCTTAAAAGAACCGTCATTCGTCGGGAAGTCGTCGGTGAAGATGGATGTTCCGCGTCGGCGGGATGAACATGGATCCGAAAGAAAGAAGATTGAAGATGCCGTTGATAGAAGACTTCAGCCGGATCATGGACCTCTTCAGCTCCCGCTTGGATGAAGACTTCAGCCGGATCATGGACATCTTCAGCCCCCCGCTTGGGCTTGGATCAAGACATCGGAGGAGCTCTTCTGGATCGATCGGTGAACCTGGTATGGTGAAGATAAGGTAGGAAGATCTTCAGGGGCTTAGTGTTAGGTTTATTTAAGGGGGGTTTGGGTTAGATTAGGGGTATGTGGGTGGTGGGTTGTAATGTTGGGGGGGGGGTATTGTATGTGTTTTTTTTACAGGCAAAAGAGCTGAATTCTTTGGGGCATGCCCCGCAAAGGGCCCTGTTCAGGGCTGGTAAGGTAAAATAGCTTTGAACTTTTGTAATTTAGAATAGGGTAGGGCATTTTTTTATTTTGGGGGTCTTTGTTATTTTATTAGGGGGCTTAGAGTAGGTGTAATTAGTTTAAAATTGTTGTAATATTTTTCTGATGTTTGTATATATTTTTTTATTTTTTGTAACTTAGTTCTTTTTTAGTTTTTGTACTTTAGTTAGTTTATTTCATTGTATTTATTTGTAGATATTGTATTTAATTAATGTATTGATAGTGTAGTGTTAGGTTTAATTGTAGATAATTGTAGGTATTTTATTTAATTAATTTATTGATAGTGTAGTGTTAGGTTTAATTGTAACTTAGGTTAGGATTTATTTTACAGGTAATTTTGTAATTATTTTAACTATTTTAGCTATTAAATAGTTCTTAACTATTTAATAGCTATTGTACCTGGTTAAAATAAATACAAAGTTACCTGTAAAATAAATATAAATCCTAAAATAGCTATAATATAATTATAATTTATATTGTAGCTATATTAGGATTTATTTTACAGGTAAGTATTTAGCTTTAAATAGGAATAATTTATTTAATAAGAGTTAATTTATTTTGTTAGATTTAAATTATATTTAACTTAGGGGGGTGTTAGTGTTAGGGTTAGACTTAGCTTTAGGGGTTAATACATTTATTAGAATAGCGGTGAGCTCCAGTCGGCAGATTAGGGGTTAATGTTTGAAGTTTGGTGTCGGCGATGTTAGGGAGGGCAGATTAGGGGTTAATACTATTTATTATAGGGTTAATGAGGCAGGAGTGAGGCGGATTAGGGGTTAATAACTTTATTATAATAGCGGTGCGGTCCGCTCGGCAGATTAGGGGTTAATAAGTGTAGGCAGGTGGAGGCGACGTTTTGGGGGGCAGATTAGGGGTTAATAAATATAATATAGGGGTCGGCGGTGTTAGGGGCAGCATATTAGGGGTACATAGGGATAATGTAAGTAGCGGCGGTTTACGGAGCGGCAGATTAGGGGTTAAAAAAAAATACAGGTGTCAGCGATAGCGGGGGCGGCAGAATAGGGGTTAATAAGTGTATGGTTAGGGGTGTTTAGACTCGGGGTTCGTGTTAGGGTGTTAGGTGCAGACGTAGGAAGTGTTTCCCCATAGCAAACAGTGGGGCTGCGTTAGGAGCTGAACGCGGCTTTTTTGCAGGTGTTAGTTCTTTTTTCAGCTCAAACAGCCCCATTGTTTTCTATGGGGGAATCGTGCACGAGCACGTTTTTGAAGCTGGCCGCGTCCGTAAGCACCGCTGGTATCGAGAGTTTAAGTTGCGTTAAATATGCTCTACGCTCCTTTTTTGGAGCCTAACACAGCCATTCTGTGAACTCTCAATACCAGTAGTATTTAAAAGGTGCGGCCAGAAAAAAGCCAGCGTTAGCTACGCACACCTTTGGCCGCAGAACTCTAAATCTAGGCGCCAGACTTTAAGGTATTCCTTTAGTTCGGATTTGCACGATACATACTGGGAGTGCATCCCTAGGGCAGCAGTGACTCTGTATTGGTGTTGGGTGTGCCGAGATCCCACTAGTTAGTGTCTGTGCTCACTTTATGCCTACCATACACGGGAGTGGGAACATGAAGTATCTATCTCTCTGTGTAGAAGTCCTGCACCTGGGTTGAGGACACTCATTTAATACGTGCTCATAGACTCTAATTTTTAGGATACCAGGCAGTCTACAAGTGTGGACTGCTAAGCATTTCTATCTATCCAGTATACAGTTATATTTCTGTAAGATTGTATATTTACTACCATGGAAAGATAACAAGCTATGGACTAATATATATTTTGAGTATTGGTCGAATGATATGACTGACAATGATTTTACAGGGTCAGGATGATTCATCATTAGTTGGTATTGTATTGTTGGGTTTAGTAATAATATTACTGGCCTCTATCACCTTACACCTTAAGTATACACCATTAGCTTAAGCTGATCATTAAACTTAATTGACCTTTGTAGCAAATATATGGTAGGGATATAGCTTACATCCTGGAATATTCCATTCTTCAATATAGAATGGAACAGCCAATTACGATATAGTCTTTATGTACCTCTTTTTATGTACCATTTTTTTTATGATTATCATGCCCAAATTGTGAACATACACTTCAATAAGAGTATTGCTACTTATTTTACCACTTGAAACTTTGCACAACAAGTAGGATGTAACATGGAGTTATGAAAAAGGATACGATTTTTTCTCCTATACTCTGTTAATATTCCACTAGTATGACACACATATGATCAACTTATTTCAATTCAGTAGACATGTGCGTTTCGTTCCGAATTTAAATTCAGACGAATTTGTCAAATTCGGAGATTCGAATCGATTCGAATTTCCGAATTACTGTAGCACCGAATTTAACGAATGAATCCGAATTAGTTCGGATTTATTCGTAACATTCGGATGGCCATGGACTAATCACAATTACACTAGTATTGTACTGTATATTAGGTTATATCACTCTGCTATGGGTTACACCTAATATTACAGTACATAATACTAGTCTAATACACAGCACATCCCACCTAACACATACCGAACTTCCGAATTTACTAATCAAATCCAAACCGAATACATGCGAATACATCCAAATTGATTTGAATCTGAATGAATCTGAACGAATTCAAAAAGAATGCATTAGAATGTATCCGAATTCGAATCAATCCGAAAACGAAATTCGAAAACATCTGAATCGATCTGAAACGAAACAGATTTTTTCACCGTGCACAAGTCTACAATTCAGGTTCGGCAATGTGATTAGTTGTATCCATGGTAGCCTGATACACAATGTTTCATTTCCCAATTTGTTGTGATCACTCTAATGTATAAGGATAATACTGTTCTTTTGTATATAGGACACATTAGATATATGCTTTGACTAACTGTGCACTTATTCTGTATTAACTATGTGGTTACCGAATTTTAATTTTATGCAATATTTACTTGGCCGGAAGTGACGATGTCACGCTTCCGGTTCCAATAGTTCAGTGGAACGCAAGGTGCGTTCCATACACGGAGGTTTGGCACCGTTTTGGTAATTAAGGTTTGTTTGCTCACTTGTATATGCACTATAAAAGGTTTGTTTTATATCACTGCTGTATGATGACGAAGGGAACTAGATCCCCGAAAATGTTTCATATTAAAGTACGTTGTACTTGTTATTCAAAAGACCTGTGAGTGCCACTTTTTGTTTGAATGAAAATGAGGAGAAGCGCTAAAAAAGCTAAAGGTGCTAAACAGTTTAAAAATAATTGCTATACAGACAAAATAGAAATAAATAGGATCAGTTTACTAGTTATAATTTAAAACAAACAATCACATTGATATATGTCCTAAAAAAGGAAAAAAACATAGATCATTTAAGAATCGGACGTCTCCGATGTATAAAAAACACACAATAAAAACTGTTGTTGCCAATATACACCTTATCTCAGTATTATGAGGGAGAAGTCAGCATCAAATCTAAAGTCCTCAGATGATTCAAAGGAGAACCAGAGCCGGGTTAGTGTAGACCCGTTTTACCTTTAGGTGTACCGTCCGTGTATCAAGAGGCACCTCCGTGAGGCGTGTACGTGTCCCGTGACGTCACAAATCGGGAGGCGTCGTTTCTGTATGGGCAATCCTATTGGTCAGGATAGCTTGAAGGTGAACTATAGCGGCCGCTATAATAAAGGTGGTGAACTCCGCTCTTAGTGCAGGATCGCACGCAGGGTCACAAAATAACCAGATTTCCTCTGTAGATCTAATAATAAAAGGACCATTAGTGTGTGACTTGAGACCGGCTTCAATTTAAGCGCCTGGCCCTTCACAGTGTAGTCCTCGTTTTGTCCGTGGGTAGCTGAAGAATCCTTCACTCCAAAAAAGAGAAATACAGTCCTTTTAGACAAGATGTGAAGTGTAAGGCAGCTGTAACTATCATCAACGCGTTTCTCCCTCTTACAGGGCTTTCTCAAGATGAATTAGCTCCAGTTACAGCCTCCTTTTAAACAGTGTGGACTCATAACCATTGGTCAGGTGAGATTAATTTAGGTGACAGGTGTGTTTACTAAAATTGGTCTATTGGCAACAGTACTGGCAACTAAGAAAAAATATATACATCTAAATACAATAGAAAACAAGCCACTTATAGCTAGTTAAATATGAGAATGTATACAGAGATGCTAACATTTGGGGCATTTTGACGTAATTTGCAGTTAAAAAGAGTAAAGAAAATAAAAATAAAGGTTTAACTTAGGTTCAAAGATGTTTTCACAAAGTGCTGAAAGGAGGATTTAAAAGAGCGACAAAACATCCTCACTAGAGTGGTCATAAAGTGTGACTATGTGCTAAAAGTCATTATAGACTAGTGTGCTTATAGTAAAAAAATATATAGGTAAAAAATTATTATTTACACTACAAACTAAGGTGAAAATTTTTTATATATATATGACTGCATTTTTCTGCCGTAATGAGAAATAATGTAGGTGCTTGCAATGACACAGTTAAGCTAATCGAGTTTAAAAATAGTGAACAATATTAGACTATGAATGAGTAGCAAAAATAGAAATTGAAAATTATATACCCCATAAAACTAAGAATATAGTTACCAAAAAAATATTGTGAGGTTAATTAGAAACTATTAGAAATAGGATAGTGCAAAGTCGTACTAAACCAAAATTAGTCTAAAACGAAAGGTGAGATGTCGAGTTCAGAGTTCAGACCAGCTGGATGTAAAGTGTTGTATTTGTATATGTACTCTGCTTCTTTTATACATAGTAATTTATCTATGTTCCCTCCTCTCCAGTGACACTTAATGTGTTGTATTCCCCAGAAAGTTAAATCCTTTGTCTGCCCTTTATGTACTTCTTTAAAATGTTTGTAGAGTCTAGTATCTTCTCTTTCTTTCTCTATACACAACAGGTGCTCCCTGATCCTATCCTTTAACATCCTTTTTGTTTCTCCAAAGTATATCAAATTGCAAGAACATTGGAGTACATAAATGACCCCTTTTGTCGTGCATCTTATAAGTTCTTTTATTTGAAATACAT
This sequence comes from Bombina bombina, assembly GCF_027579735.1. Classification (NCBI taxonomy): domain Eukaryota; kingdom Metazoa; phylum Chordata; class Amphibia; order Anura; family Bombinatoridae; genus Bombina; species Bombina bombina. The sequence goes on from NC_069509.1 coordinate 114,697,962, forward strand.
CACCTTTCGGTGGAATTATTAAAGAATTTTTCTTACAGCTATGCTGGCAAGCCTTGCATGTATAACAGGGGAAAAAACCTGCCACTTTCTTTCCTGCAATATCTAATTGTGTGTTTAGACTAATTTTTTCTTGAAAAGTACTAGGGACTAGTATTTGTTTTAAATTTCTTGATTTTCTAAACCCTAATCTTGGTCTATCAGTCAAATTCTTCCCTATGATGGGGTCTGCTTGTAGGATGTGCCAGTGTTCATTAAGAATTTTTCTTACAGTACCATGATCATTACTGTATTCAGTGATAAATGGTGTATCAATAGTATCTTTTTCGTTAAGATTGTCTTTTTCTTTATAGGTAAGCAGTGTTTTCCTATTAGATGATCTAGCTCTACTAGTAGCACTTTGGACTAGCTCCTCATCATAGCCCCTATCCTTAAATTTCTCCATTAGTGTCCCTATTTGCTCCTCAAAGTCCATTAGTCTAGAGCAGTTCTTACGTATCCTTAAAGCTTGACCTACAGGGATATTTTCCTTCCACCGTTGAAGGTGACAACTATCTGAATGTATAAAGCTGTTAGAATCTACATCCTTAAAGTGTGTTCTTGTCTCAATAGAGTCATTTATCACCATGATCTCTAGGTCAAGGAAAGTAACTTTTTCTTGACTATAATTAGATGTAAATTTTAGGCCTTTATCATTGGTATTCATGTTCGTGAGCATGTTATTCAACTCCATTTCGGAGCCCCTCCAAATCATCAGCATATCGTCTATATATCTGCCATAGAGCACGAGGTTTGCACCAAAGCCACTCTCCATGAAGAAATTTTCTTCCCAGTGGCCTACAAACAGATTGGCATAACTTGGTGCAAACCTCGTGCCCATGGCGGTCCCCTCAACCTGGAGATAGAAGTTTTTATCAAACGAAAAATAATTATTGTGTAATATGAAAGATATACTCTTTAACAAAAAGGAGTTGGAGTAGCCTAAAAAGACTAAAAAGGGTTGGAGTAGCCTGGTGCCTCTTGCGCACACTTTAACACACTTACACACACCTGTTTTTTAGTCTCTTGTTAGTGCTGCAGCAGAGTTTTTTTCGTTTTTCCATTATGGATGATATCTTTGAATTTAGAGAAAGTTTCTACAAAACTATGTCAGGGAATAAGGAAGGAGAAACTGCCATATATTCTGACTTTGATAATTTAGATGATATAATGAGTAAATTAGAAAAATTGCTCACTAGGGAACTGAAACAAAAAACTGAGATTTTATTTTTAAATAAATACACACTTAAAGGAATAGTACCGAAAGGGCTAATTTTAAATAAAGAATGTGCATTCCCATTAAAAGAAACATTCCAAATAGAATGGGAGGGCGTCCTTAATAAGGCCTCTTTGGACCTAATAGATATCCTTAAGAGATCTAGGAAAGATACCCTCCTAGATTTAGAAAAAGAAATCTTAGAAATAAAAGATAAACTCAAGGAAGAAAAGACTAAAGAATACATAGAAAAACAAAAAGTAATGATTGAGAGAATAAATAATTTAAGTAAAGATCTCTTGAAAACAAAATGGAAGAAATTAGACAGGGATACAATTAAACCACAAACAGAACAAAATAAAAATGAAGAGACGGATCCAACTGCATCTCAAAATAATTGGACAAAAGTTAGTTATAAAAAGAAAGAAAAAAGGAATTATCCCAACCATAGAGATCGGGATTATAGAGATAGGAACACATATCATTCATGGAGGCCAGACATACACAATAGACAATATAATGGTTACTATCAACATAATACATACAGACATATGGATTATAGAGTGAATAACCCAAGAGAGAACTACCATCATGATAAAAGGCAATCAATGTATAACACAAATAGGGACTGGGGATACAATTATGATAGAGGAAATTCAGGATATAAGACAAACAGACATTGGGAAAATAATGATAGATGGCAAACACCTGTGAGGAATAATTATAGACAGACATACCAGCACTTTGAGACCCCTAAATCTGGAGGTAATAACAATCATTTTTTAGGACAAAGCCCTCCAAGGGAGGGCACATCCAGAAATCTGCAAAAAGAAAATCTGGAAAAAGTCTGGGGCAACAGAAAAAGACCTCTAGAGGAGCAAGAGGAAGGGGAACGAGCAAAAGAGGCAAAGAGAATAAAATAGACACAAATGGGGTGTTTAATATTAGTAGTATTCAGTTAAAAGAGGATGAAACAAGAATTTTGAGTCATGGACTCTCATTTGCACCTAGCTCAAAAATGAATAAGTTTAACACACATGTACATGTTAAGAAATTCATAAGAAATTTAACGCTCAAGCGCTATTTCTTAAAAGACCCATTAGATAGGACTAAAGAAACTGAGGTGAGACAAGAAAAATTTATCCATACAGATTTGAAAAATAAATCTACATTTAATCCCACCTTTTGCAAAGGGAGTAACTTGGAAACATTTGAGTTATTGGTACTTAGGGATCTCAAAAAGAGTAAACCTTCACAATACACAAGATCAAATATGAGCAAACAAGATCTTTTAATTTTGGAAGGTTTAAAGAAGAATGGTGACGTGACTATAAAGCCCGCCGACAAGGGCGGTGGGATTGTAGTCATGGACACGAAATATTATAAATCTGAAGCCCTAAGACTACTCAATGATAAAAAAAACATATAAAAATTAGAACTGAATCCTACTAACAAATTTGCAGCCAATCTTAAAAAGATTATTATGGAAGGAAAGACTTTAGGAATTCTGAATAATAAGGAGGTAGATTTCCTGGACCCAAAATTCCCTAGGGTCCCGGTGTTCTATTTCCTTCCAAAGATCCATAAGGATCTTAGGAACCCCCCTGGAAGGCCAATTATCTCTGGAGTGGGATCTCTTTCATCTAATCTCTCACAGTATGTGGATGTATTCTTGCAGAAGTATGTAAGGCAATTGAACTCTTATTTAAGAGATTCAACTCAGGTTTTAAACATACTCGATACAATCAAATGGGAGAAAGACTGGTTTCTAGTAACCTGTGACATCACCTCATTGTATACGGTGATTGATCACCAACAAGGTTTATCAGCTGTAAAGAAATATCTGGATGCAGACCCAGACATTGAATTAGAACAAAACTCCTTTTTGTTAAAGAGTATATCTTTCATATTACACAATAATTATTTTTCGTTTGATAAAAACTTCTATCTCCAGGTTGAGGGGACCGCCATGGGCACGAGGTTTGCACCAAGTTATGCCAATATGTTTGTAGGCCACTGGGAAGAAAATTTCTTCATGGAGAGTGGCTTTGGTGCAAACCTCGTGCTCTATGGCAGATATATAGACGATATGCTGATGATTTGGAGGGGCTCCGAAATGGAGTTGAATAACATGCTCACGAACATGAATACCAATGATAAAGGCCTAAAATTTACATCTAATTATAGTCAAGAAAAAGTTACTTTCCTTGACCTAGAGATCATGGTGATAAATGACTCTATTGAGACAAGAACACACTTTAAGGATGTAGATTCTAACAGCTTTATACATTCAGATAGTTGTCACCTTCAACGGTGGAAGGAAAATATCCCTGTAGGTCAAGCTTTAAGGATACGTAAGAACTGCTCTAGACTAATGGACTTTGAGGAGCAAATAGGGACACTAATGGAGAAATTTAAGGATAGGGGCTATGATGAGGAGCTAGTCCAAAGTGCTACTAGTAGAGCTAGATCATCTAATAGGAAAACACTGCTCACCTATAAAGAAAAAGACAATCTTAACGAAAAAGATACTATTGATACACCATTTATCACTGAATACAGTAATGATCATGGTACTGTAAGAAAAATTCTTAATGAACACTGGCACATCCTACAAGCAGACCCCATCATAGGGAAGAATTTGACTGATAGACCAAGATTAGTGTTTAGAAAATCAAGAAATTTAAAACAAATACTAGTCCCTAGTACTTTTCAAGAAAAAATTAGTCTAAACACACAATTAGATATTGCAGGAAAGAAAGTGGCAGGTTTTTTCCCCTGTTATACATGCAAGGCTTGCCAGCATAGCTGTAAGAAAAATTCTTTAATAATTCCACCGAAAGGTGATGTATTTCAAATAAAAGAACTTATAAGATGCACGACAAAAGGGGTCATTTATGTACTCCAATGTTCTTGCAATTTGATATACTTTGGAGAAACAAAAAGGATGTTAAAGGATAGGATCAGGGAGCACCTGTTGTGTATAGAGAAAGAAAGAGAAGATACTAGACTCTACAAACATTTTAAAGAAGTACATAAAGGGCAGACAAAGGATTTAACTTTCTGGGGAATACAACACATTAAGTGTCACTGGAGAGGAGGGAACATAGATAAATTACTATGTATAAAAGAAGCAGAGTACATATACAAATACAACACTTTACATCCAGCTGGTCTGAACTCTGAACTCGACATCTCACCTTTCGTTTTAGACTAATTTTGGTTTAGTACGACTTTGCACTATCCTATTTCTAATAGTTTCTAATTAACCTCACAATATTTTTTTGGTAACTATATTCTTAGTTTTATGGGGTATATAATTTTCAATTTCTATTTTTGCTACTCATTCATAGTCTAATATTGTTCACTATTTTTAAACTCGATTAGCTTAACTGTGTCATTGCAAGCACCTACATTATTTCTCATTACGGCAGAAAAATGCAGTCATATATATATAAAAAAATTTCACCTTAGTTTGTAGTGTAAATAATAATTTTTTACCTATATATTTTTTTACTATAAGCACACTAGTCTATAATGACTTTTAGCACATAGTCACACTTTATGACCACTCTAGTGAGGATGTTTTGTCGCTCTTTTAAATCCTCCGTTCAGCACTTTGTGAAAACATCTTTGAACCTAAGTTAAACCTTTATTTTTATTTTCTTTACTCTTTTTAACTGCAAATTACGTCAAAATGCCCCAAATGTTAGCATCTCTGTATACATTCTCATATTTAACTAGCTATAAGTGGCTTGTTTTCTATTGTATTTAGATGTATATATTTTTTCTTAGTTGCCAGTACTGTTGCCAATAGACCAATTTTAGTAAACACACCTGTCACCTAAATTAATCTCACCTGACCAATGGTTATGAGTCCACACTGTTTAAAAGGAGGCTGTAACTGGAGCTAATTCATCTTGAGAAAGCCCTGTAAGAGGGAGAAACGCGTTGATGATAGTTACAGCTGCCTTACACTTCACATCTTGTCTAAAAGGACTGTATTTCTCTTTTTTGGAGTGAAGGATTCTTCAGCTACCCACGGACAAAACGAGGACTACACTGTGAAGGGCCAGGCGCTTAAATTGAAGCCGGTCTCAAGTCACACACTAATGGTCCTTTTATTATTAGATCTACAGAGGAAATCTGGTTATTTTGTGACCCTGCGTGCGATCCTGCACTAAGAGCGGAGTTCACCACCTTTATTATAGCGGCCGCTATAGTTCACCTTCAAGCTATCCTGACCAATAGGATTGCCCATACAGAGACGACGCCTCCCGATTTGTGACGTCACGGGACACGTACACGCCTCACGGAGGTGCCTCTTGATACACGGACGGTACACCTAAAGGTAAAACGGGTCTACACTAACCCGGCTCTGGTTCTCCTTTGAATCATCTGAGGACTTTAGATTTGATGCTGACTTCTCCCTCATAATACTGAGATAAGGTGTATATTGGCAACAACAGTTTTTATTGTGTGTTTTTTATACATCGGAGACGTCCGATTCTTAAATGATCTATGTTTTTTCCTTTTTTAGGACATATATCAATGTGATTGTTTGTTTTAAATTATAACTAGTAAACTGATCCTATTTATTTCTATTTTGTCTGTATAGCAATTATTTTTAAACTGTTTAGCACCTTTAGCTTTTTTAGCGCTTCTCCTCATTTTCATTCTTTCACTTATCTTTCTTCCCTAATTTGAGGGACTTTAGGGTTGGAGTAGCCTGGTGCCTCTTGCGCACACTTTAACACACTTACACACACCACTTTTTGTTTGCTATATATATATATATATATATATATATATATATCTATGTGAAGAACATTGGAATGTAAACCATGCACAACTATGGGTTGAGTGCAGTTGGTCTAACGCGGTGCATGATTGATATGTGTTAGTATTTTTTTAATCAGCATTAAAGTTTATGGGGAGAAGAAGTTAACGCAGTCGCGATATCCAAAGTCCTAAAGTTAGTATGTGTAGAGTTTTGCATTTACTTTAAACTTGTAATACATGCTCCCCTGCACGTTAAAAATTTACTTTTGGTGGTATTTGTGCAAAAGAACTAAATAGACCACTACGTGTAATCTAGCCAAACATATTTAATATTCTTACTGTATTCTTCCTGATATTCTATTACATTATAAAGGCAGACTTAAATAAGTCAATAATATAAAATAAAAAGGGTTTAGGTCACAGCAAAATGTGTAGTTTTGTGCTGAAGAATATTTTCTATCTTCTGTTCTGATTGTCCATCTACAGAATATATACTGTAATAACTCCCAAAAGCACTGAATTAATTTGCTTTTGTTTATACTTTGTTTAAAACATTTAGACATTCAGATATACAAAAGAGAGATAGTACAGCTAAAATGAATTAAATTAAACAGACTTTATAGACAGACAGACAGACAGATGGAAAATATTGCTGGAAACCTTCACCTAAATATGTAAGTTGTAGGGCCTTATTTAACAATGCACGGAAGGACAGGGTTCAGCATCGAAGTAAGCGGGTAACAATACACTGCCCACATTAAACGTTGCACAAGTAGCTTGTGCAATGCCCCTACATGCTCACACTAGGCCAAAGGCGTGCAAGCAGAGGCTGTCAATCACCTTGGGTGAACTTCTCCGTGGTAATTCTAATCCAACAGCTAAGAGCTGGAGAACAGGTTAGAAAGCAGCGGTTATGAGACTATCGGCTGTATGCTGGCTCCCGAGAGCTTGATAAATGGAGCTCACTATCTACTTATGTTGAGCTCCCAACCATCCTGTATTTTGCAGTATATTTTGCTGTCCCTCCCATAGCTCTCTCTACATTTTAAATGTAAATCTGGAGATTATGCTCATGACCTGCCCCACCCACACGTCGCCAAGTCCACTTATGACCTGCCTCAGTCCAACATACCTTCTCCCCTCTGTTGCTGCAACTCTGCCCCTGGATCTTTTTCTTTCTTTTGCACATGGGGATTTCTATTTTCATTAGACATTGAACAAATGTATCAATCCAAACACCACATTTTTTTTGTACCATTTTTCTCTTTTTGTTCTTTACCTTGTACAAATGATCATTTATTGCCTCTCTCTGATTTCAGCGGGAGCGTATAAAAATAGTAAACCGCGGATGATATTTATCAAACAATTCCCTAGCATGGAGAGACATCACACAAAAATCTTTGTTGTTTCTTTTTTTGAGCATTATATTGTAATGTAGGCGTCTCTCCTTCAGAATCATAACCTTGCTTAGCTAGTTAACAGCTCTTAGGTAAAATTTATCTTTCATAATTTTTTTGAGGGACCTCAAAGTTCTGATGAGACTTCTGTAACAGTTCTTACCTTTTTCCCCTTACAATGCCTTAGAGAAAAGTTATTCTGAAATCTACATTCCAGACACCTACCTCTTTATTATATAAGTAAAAATGGTCTCATATATCACATTTTGAGTACAATATAAAAGATAAAGGCGTGAGAGAAAAAAATACAAAAATATGTATTTTATTCTACAACCGTGCAGTATTATAACACAAAAATAAAAATATATTGCTAAATAAATGCAATGAAAATTATAAAAAATATGAATCTAATATTGCAGAGTTACAATAGTATAGTCATGCTTGCAGATAGATAAATATACCATAGCAGATAGTGTGACAGCATTTTGGTTCAGATAATCTTTTCTGTGCCCCCATAAGTTCAGGGAAGGAGCATTTATAGCCTTTTAAACAATCCATTGACATTATATAAAATGTAATTAGCAAATAAAAAAACAAAACAATTCTATAACCTTGAATAAGAACACAGCAAGTATCATATTGGCACCATTAAGAGTGGTCATAAGATATAAACATATTGTTGAAAAAGAATGCGCACATATCCCACACTAGTGGGAACTAGCTGCTGATTGGTGCCTGCACACATTTGTCTCTTGTGATTGGCTAACTAGATGTGTTCATCTAGCTGTCAGTAATGCAATGTTGTTCCTTCAGCAAAGGATAACAAGAGAATGAAGCAAATGTGATAATAAAAGTAAATTAGTTGTTTAAAATCTGTTCTATCCAAATTATGAAATAAAATGTTGGTGTTTCCTGTCCCTTTAATGTATATCATAATAAAACTTTGCATTGAAATAAATATATTCATTAAGAAATTATGTAAAGGATTTTCGCTTTCATTTGGAATTATTACCCTTATTGATAAACTTCCTAATAGCTAAACTATATTTAGCATTATAAACATGAATACATGAGGTGCCTTTAACATAACTCAGATCATCTTACCAGACCAGAGAGCTTTAGATCACCGTCCCTTGCTACTATGTAAACTGCCGAGGGATGCTACTTAATAAAATGAAAAAAATTACGCTTAACAGCTGATAGGTATAACTCATTATCAAAAACTACATACAAGCGGCCTTAGGTAGGCTTATGCTCTACAGGAGCTAGCTGGTGATTGGTGAATACGGACAAATGTCTCTTCTTATTGGATCACCAGATGTGTTGACCTAACTTCCAATAATGCATTTCTGCCCTGGAGATGATTTTAATTGTGTGTTTAACCACTCTGGTTAAAAAACAAAAAAACATACTTATATGCAAGCAATAGTTCAATAATAAAATGCTCTAACAAATGAGATCATTTTCTTTTTGCACATATTTATGTTCCTATAAAGCCATAGCATTTAGACTTTACTGCTCAAAGCAACATCTCACTGAGGTTTATTAAATATGCAGGGACATGCTTCTAACTAGTTTTTCAGTTGTCACAAAATAAGTTAAACTCAAGCACCAGATCTATAATGAAATGATGGAGATAATGATTTAAAAGGCATGTTAAGCTAAAAAAATAATAAAAATAGGTATCTAAAAAGTGAACAAAGATTTTAAAACACATCTATCTTGTTTCTTCAGCTGTAAAGGCATGATATGAGCCCCAATCATCAGTGGTTCTATGTAAAGCTAATACTTTTGTTTATTAATCACTGTGTAATGCTGATCTTAAAATAGTAAGGTTCTTCTTAATTTGACATAGATCTCAAAATCGAATTCCCCATGAAAGGTTTATTCATGCAAAGTAGAACAACATTGCAAGGCACTTTTAAGATTTATGTGCCTGCTTTTCTTGTAATTGATATTTGAAAGCTGTAATTTATCCACTACCCGCCAAAGAGGCAGCTTAGCAGTGCATTTTGATGGAGACTTTAAGGAGTAGGTTCCATTAATCAATCTTTGATAGATCCTCTTGCAGTGCAGCTGCAAGTTAAGATTCTGCAGTCATACGACCAGTATGATTGACAAGCATTGCTGTTATGCACAAGGGCAAAGAGTTGAGCTAAAGGAAATTATTGTGCAATCATAACTGAAGGTGATAAATGCCGCTGAACATGGGTGGATAGTTTTCCTGGCTGGGAACCATGTCTGTTCAATGTTTAATAAATGGGCCTCAATGTGTTTTTCAAAAGCAACGTAAGAGAGAGAATATGGGGTAGATTTAACAAATGGCGGTAGCGAATCATGTCCGTCCGACATCAAAATATGCCAACAGCATACGCTGTCGGCATTTATCATTGCACAAGCAGTTCTTGTTTAATGCTTGTGTAATGCCTCCCCCTGCACATTTGCGGTCAATCAACCACTAGTAGGGGGTGTCAATCATCCTGATCGGATCTGATAGGGATGATTGCAGTCCGCCACTCAGAGGTGGCGGATGAGTTAAGGAGCAGCGGTCTTACGAATGCTTAATAAATCGGCCCCTATGTCTCAATAGGGGTAGCCTATAGTAACAATATAAAAATATAAACTACACCTGTCTAGAACAAAATGCAGATATACATATCAACAGTTCACAATATAATATTCTTGTATTAAATAGTCCAACTCTCTGGATATGAATCAAGCAGTCACAATGATCTAAGAAAAGAAAAAAATAACGGAGATGTCTCCATTATTTTTTCTGTTTCTCGACAAGACTGCTAGAATCTTAATAGATGTGGGCCTTGAACTTAGTAAAACATTCAACACAGTAATAGCTATAACCCTAGAGTTCACACACAGACAAAATACAAATATAAACACACCATTTACTCAGACATAGTAACATAGTAGATGAGGTTGAAATAAGACCGAAGTCCATCTAGTTCCATCTATACAAATCTAAAATACTTACAAAGAGCTCCAGTTAAGCTTAAATAATCCCACTAAAAGGTGCCCTATTTAATACTAGCAATCTTATCTATGAATTGTATTTATAGACAGAAATGTATCCAAACAATTTTTAAATGTATCTAGGGTATTGGCATTCACCACCTCCTTTGGTAATGGGTTCCACAATTTTATTGCTCTTACAGTGAAAAAACGTTTCCATTGCAGGAGATTAAATCTCCTTTCCTCCAACCTTAAATTGTGACCTCTTGTCACAAACAATTTTCTTGGAATAAACCGAGCTTCTGCCATCTCTGTATATGGGCCTTGAATATATTTATATAAAGTAATCATGTCACCTCTCAAGTGCCTTTTTTCTAAAGATAACAGACCCAGTTTGGCTAGCCTCTCCTCATAGCTTAAATTCTCCAATCCTCTTATTAGCTTTGTGGCCCTTCTCAGAACTTTTTCTAGTTCTGCAATATCTTTTTTTTGCGATCGGTCCCCAGAACTGCACTCCATACTCAAGGTGAGGTCTTACCATGGCTTTATATAGAGACAGAATTATGCTTTCCTCCTTTGAATCAATGCCTCTTTTAATACATGCTAGTATCTTATTAGCCTTTGCAGCCGCTGTCCTGCATTGTGTACCCATCTTTAGCTTGTTATCTATTACTACCCCCAAATCTCTTTCCTCCTGTGTTTGGCTAAGTCTTGTCCCATTTAAATAATACGCTGCCTGCTTATTTTTATTTCCAAAATGTAGAACCTTGTATTTTCCCATATTAAATCTCTTTTTCCATTTACCTGCCCATACTTATAATATTTTGCAGGTCCTTTTATAACTAAAGTTCATCCTGCTCTGACCTAATGACCTTACTTATCTTAGCATCATCTGCAAAAATAGAGATGTCGCTATTTAATCCTTGCTCCTTGCTCCAAGTCATTTATAAAAATATTAAAAAGAACAGGGCCTAGTACTGATCCCTGGGGGACTCCACTGATTACCTTTGTCGAATCTGAGTATGATCTGTTTACTACTACTTGTTGCTTCCTATCTTTTATTGTTATTTATTCATGAGCTAACATTTTCAGCTATTACCAGTCCCTTAATTTTGTGCATTAATCTCTCATGTGGCACTGTATCAAACACCTTTGCAAAATCTAAGTATATCACATCAACTGATTCCCCTTTATCTATATTTTTACTTCCTTCCTCTAATTAGATTAGTTTGACATGATCTATTTCTCATAAAACCATGCTGATTAGAACTCACAATCTTGTTTACACGAAAATGCTCATCAATATAATCCCTTATAAATCCCTTCAAATATCTTCCCCACTATTGATGTCAGACTAACTGGTCTATAGCATCCTGGATCATCCCTGCTTCCCTTTTTGAAGAGTGGCACCACATCAGCTTTACGACAATCCTTGGGTACCATGCCTGAGGATAATGAGTCTTGAAAAATTAAGAGTAAAGGTTTGTCTATAACAGTGCTAAGTTCCCTTAACATCCTTGGGTGTATTCCATCTGGGCCTGGAGTTTTATTTACCTTAATATTATCCAATGTGTTCCTGATATCCTCTATACATAACCCAGTTAATGGTAAGGGCTGGCATGTTCTATTTTGTTCCAAAGTATCATCCAATGGTTCCCATTTTATGTATACTGAAGAAAAAAACTGATTTAGTACCTCAGCCTTCTCCCTGTCACTGTTAATCATGCTACCCTCCACGCATTTTAATGTACCTATATTGTCTTTCTTAGATTTTTTTGCTATTTATGTACTTAAATAATTTTTTAGGGTTAGACTTGGAATCCTTTGCAATTAATTTTTCATTTTCAATTTTGGCGAATTTGATTGCTTTTTTCCATGCTTCGTTACATTCCTTATAAATATGGAATGTTCAGTCTGTACTATTTTCTTTGAATAATTTAAATGCCCTACGTTTTTTCCTAATTTCTCTTAACACATTTTTATTCAGCCACATTGGCTTGGATTTTTTATTTTGATTTTTATAACCATATGGTATTTGTTGATATGTATATTTATTTAACAAATTTTTAAATATTATCCATTTATCGTCTGTCGTTTTATAAGAGAATACATTGTCCCAATTTATGTTATTTAATGATTTCCTTAAATCACTGAATTTTGCTTTCTTAAAATTAAAAGTCTTGGTTAAACCTTTAAGACACTGCATATGAAAAGAGATTTCAAATGTGACCATTTTATGATCTCTGTTACCCAAATGTTCTTTGACTATTTCTGACACTTTCTAACACACAGCAGTATACATCTGTATATGAGAGTCTGAAATACAGACATGAACCAGTGCTTGGTCTATCTGTATATATATATATATATATATATATATATATATATATCAGTAACAACACACAAGAGAGGTAGCATTTAAATTCCTAATTTTAGTACATTACAAAATAGGATTGTTATTATCTCACAAGCACAAATACAATTAAGAACTAAAGACAACATTTCCACTAACACATTTTTTCTTAGGAAGATATTAAAAGCATTTTGGTATCAAAGCTTGGAAATTCTGTTTACTTTTGGGACGCTGCCATAATTCAAGCCTGTTCTTGCAACTGCTTTACAAAGACACTTTGGATTTGAATTTCTAATAAATGAATGGCAGAAAATAATTAAATAACTGTGACAGGAGACGTTTCAGTTTGATTGATATACCTGAGGAACAGACCTATGGGGTCTCAGTTTGTCATGATTAATGAAATCTTTATTCTTTGTTTCCTAAATAGCCTTTGCTAAGTGGCTGGATATTTTAAAATACAATAACCTAGAGATATTAATTTTGGAAAGGCAGGATCGGTGTATATTGCTATATGTTAGCCATTTTGTTATTTTGTCTACTAAACCTTTTTCTTGAAGATTAGATTACTGAAGCTCACAGAATTTGAGGTTTCATTTGCTTATTAGAGTATATGATGATAAAATATGACACTTCTAAAGGCAAATACAGTTTATTTCTTCATTTTTTTTTGCTGATCAATTTCTGTTTTTTTCTAACCTTTTAATGGGTTTTATGGGACAATGAGCTGTTTATTCAAAGCTGTTTCAATCTATAAGAATTTGTTTCACTTGGTATTGAAATGGTTTCACACTAAGAAACCTCACTAGCTCTATTCCAATGCATTAGAAAACACTTCTCAATCAAATTTTGCTTGAATTTTTTTAAATGACCTAACTCAAGCATTTTTAAATTTTTAAAAGCTAAGATGGCAACCTCTTGATGTTACTATATCGGCTTTTACACTTTTGAGCTGTTAATTTTTGCATGTTTACATTTACACTTAGATGATCATTTTCAGGTTTTATTAAAATAATCATATTACACCTTTAGACAGTAAAATATATTAAAGGGATACTAAACCCATTTTTTTTCTTTAGTGATTCAAATAGAGCATGCAATTTTAAGCAACTTTCATTTTCACTCCTATTATCAATTTTTCTTCGTTCTCTTGCTATCTTTATTTTAAAAGCAGAAATGTAAAGCTTAGGAGCTGGATCATTTTAGGTTCAGCACCCTGGATAGCGCTTGCTTATTGGTGAGTACATTTAGCCACCAATAAGCAAGCATAACCCAGGTTCTGAGCCGAAAATAGTATGCATATATATATATATATATATATATGTAATGTAAGACACAACAAGAGAACTCATCCGGGAAAGTAGCCGGGATGAAAAAAGACAGGGATTTCAGCACTCTTTTGAAAATAATCAATATTTTACTAGCACAGTATTATATACATAGATTACAAAGGAGATGGCATTTGGGGCCCCCCCTCCGCCCTTGCACTCTAAAGAAAGGCAACATTCATAATGTGAAAAAATTCAAAGTCAAATTGCAACAAAAATATATTACAAAAGAAATTATTGGACCTTTCGAGTCCAATAGACTGAACCTGACCGGTCAGGGGATGTGCGGTACAATTTGCCCATGAATGCCAAGGGTTTTGTGATAAAACCCGCAAATAAGGGTGGGAACCTGGTTCTCTGGGATGAGAACATGTATGTATTGGAGGTCAAACGCCAACTCTTGGATAAAACATTTTACAAGAGTTTGACGTTTAACCCTATTCCTGCACTACAATTTGCACTCTTTAGTATTTTAAAAGAGGCAAAGAGTAAAGACATCATAACCTCTACTGAATTTAAGTACTTGTATCCAGAACATCCGGTGATGCCTGTATTTTACTGCATTCCGAAGATCCACAAAAATGCCAACCATCCACCAGGCAGACCAATTGTCGCAGGCATTGGTAGCCTCACTGAGAACCTGGGCAATTATGTGGATTCCTTTCTAAGACCATCCCTCAATACTCTACCATCCTTCATCATGGATACCTCGGACTTCCTAAGAAAGATTGATAGACTGGTGATTCCAGAAAACGCCATTCTGGTCACTCTCGACGTGGAGGGATTGTATTCATCAATCCCCCACGAGGTGGGCCTTAGGGCCTGCAAGCACTTTCTATCGATGAGAGGTACGAGCGCAATGCAACATACAGATTTTGTAATCGAACTGTTAAAATTAACACTCAATAATAATGTATTCATGTTCGATAACAAAATATATACCCAACAACAGGGAACAGCAATAAGAGCAACATGTGCTCCCACTTACGCGTGCCTCCATCTAGGCATCTGGGAGATGGAAGAAGTGTACCAGAACCCCTTCTTTGAGGAGAACATCCACATATTGTTACGGTATGTGGATGATGTCTTCCTTGTCTGGGAAGGCTCGGAGCATGATTTGAACGAATTCGTAAATTCTTTAAACAATAATAAGAGTAACTCACTTACCTTACAGTACAGTAAGGAAGAAATATCCTTTTTGGATATCAATGTGAAGATTAACAATGGCTACTTGGTGACAGAGAACTTTCGCAAAGGCACTGCCACCAATAGCCTACTCCACGCTTCAAGCCATCATCCGAGTCACCTCAAAAGAGGCATTCCCAAGGGCCAATTCCTCAGGCTACACCGGAATTGTTCCACGAAAGGGAAATACTATCAACACGCGGCTGAAATGGAAAAACGATTCCTAAGTAGAGGATATTCGAAGAGAATAGTTAAACAAGCTCTGAATGGTGCGGCTCATTCGAATAGAGATAGGCTCCTTGTGCCCAAGGAGAAGGTCGGTGAATCAAAAATTAGATTGGTCACTGAATACAATTGCCATTGGACATCACTGAAACAAATCTTGGCACAAAATTGGCACACTTTACTTAGTGATGAAGCAGTATCTCGTGATGTTGGGGATTTTCCAAACATCACAGCCAAAAGGGCACCGAATTTAAAAGACAAATTGGTAAAAAGCCAATATGTGTCAATCTCAAAACAACCAAACTGGCTTTCAAAACACAGATCCTATGGCAACCATCCCTGTGGCAAATGTGTTGCATGCAAGTTTATGGTCAAGACTAAACATTTTGCAACACATACAGGAAAAACCTACACTCTAAAACACTTTGTGAATTGCAATACGGAAGGGGTGGTTTACCTCCTTTCGTGTAATTGCCCGCGTTATTACATGGGAAAAACAAGAAGGGCCATAAAAGACCAGATAACAGAGCACCGGGATGATGTAAAATATAAAAACCAGAAAAGCAATGTTGCTAGACACTATGAACTTATGCATGCTAGTAATCCTGACTCCCTCTCTTTTATTGGAATAGATAGGGGCATCACCAATAATAGAGGAGGGGACAACGACAAAATAATCCTCCAAAAGGAATGCAGATGGATCTCTATTTTGGGTACACAGCTTCCTGCAGGCCTTAACGATAAATTGGATATGGCCTGTTTTTTGTAAATACATATTCTTAGGGTCTTGTTTAATAAACTAAGCAAACTAACGTCAAATTTAAGGTTGCAACATTAATATAGTTAATTTTCATTTGTGTTTGTAAACATGTTACATATAATAAAGTAAGATTTCTTGTTACTTAAATTTAAGCATAGACATTTTGTTTTTAAGTTTTGACACTTTGTATCTACTTGCAACATTTTCACCCGTCAGTAGAGGCGCTAACTATACTCTGTATAAATATGGAGACAATGATACCTTGGATATTACGCCCTGACGAAGCCCGTTAAGCAATTTGGACGCACGGGTGAAACGCGCGTCGGCATAGGTCCAGCCGACCGGATCACGTGATGTGCGTGTGAGGATCTCGGAGAAAGTAACTCTCAACAAGCCTTCGCGGTTACTTTTCAGACATCTTTAAAGCAAAGTCCGGACCAACATTTGGCAGTATCTGTCATGGACTTACAGCTACCTGGCACGGCCTACAACTTACTGAATCACTCAGGTCGTATGGTTCCATATTGTCATTAGATTCCTTGCCACTAACTGTACTAATCAGCTCTGGATATTGTGCATTAACTTAGCACTTTGGCAAACGCTGCTCTGTCTAGAGGGCGTGCAGCTTTCCTTAGGAACTTTCAAGGATCACAGCTTATCTAATAACATATGGATGGATGCATGCTTAGCACTAACATATTCCTTTGCTTACCGGCATAGCATGTGCCTACGTTATTGCTTTAATGTGTCTACTTTTGATTCCAGGCATTAACCTATGCCTTGATATTAAGTTTATCAATGCCATTTTCACATGATGATTTAAATGTTTGGCTCACAAACTTATGTACATATCCTGAGGGCGTGTCGCCATTGATCACTTAGATCCCACTTCTATTACCTGCCCGACTGTGCATACCTCCCGGGTGAGGTGTCGGATGCAGCAGGGTGTAGCTGATCTTTGCAACACACTTTCCCTCTGTATATACTTTATATATTGTACATTTTGCAAGGTATACCTGATTATTCTATACCGCCTATTGTAAGGATGTCACCACTTTCTTAGATCCCATATACCGTTTAACCTGCCCAGCGAGAACCTCTCCACAGGGGTGCTGTGTGCAGCAGGGTGTAGAAAGTGTGACTGGTCTTACTATGGCCAACTCTGCATTTTGCTGTATCAATGTTTCTGGGCAAATTGTACCGCACATCCCCTGACCGGTCAGGTTCAGTCTATTGGACTCGAAAGGTCCAATAATTTCTTTTGTAATATATTTTTGTTGCAATTTGACTTTGAATTTTTTCCATTATGAATGTTGCCTTTCTTTATAGTGCAAGGGCGGAGGGGGGGCCCCAAATGCCATCTCCTTTGTAATCTATGTATATAATACTGTGTTAGGAAAAAAAAAAAATATTGATTATTTTCAAAAGAGTGCTGAAATCCCTGTCTTTTTTCATCCCGGCTACTTTCCCGGATGAGTTCTCTTGTTGTGTCTTACATTACATTACTATATAAGGGTCTGCACCACATGTATTTATAAGCTAAGGTAGAGCTGATTACGGCATCCTTTGTATTACTAGTCTATAGCAATTGCTTCTCTCCCGTATTTATTTCTTGATTTCTTTCATAATATACCAGGACACTCAGGCTAACGCCTCATTTCCCTGGTCTCCGGTGAGATAGATTCCCCTGCTAAAAATTAAAGGCTAATTACACTTTATCCTTATAGATCACAGGAGTACCTCTGGTATATTGGGTCCCTCACCCTTTGCCCTGCACTGTGAGGTTTAGGCATACATATTATACTACATGACGCTATTAAAATGGCATTCACATTTTCAGATGAAAATTGGGAGGCTGAATTAACAGCCTCCCTATCTATATCCAATTTGGAGGAGAGCCAGGATACTAACAGCAATGCACCAGTTAACATTTATGGTGCATTTAAAAGCTATAAAAAACAACTTGTTAAACAAGTTAAACTCAGGGCTGAAACATCCAGCCTTGAGAACTATATTAAAATGAACATCATCCCGAGGGGTTTACGTCTTCGACTTGACCCTGGGACCAATTTGAGAGAGGATGAAGGAGGTGAAGAATTTATGGAAGGCTGGAATTCCAGCCTCTCAGACTGTTCCATCATTCTGATGAAAAAAATGGTAACCCGCAATAAAGAGAGGTTAGAGAAAACCATTACACAGGCTGAGGAATCATTAAAACTGGTTAACACCTTTTCAACCAATACGAACTTTGCAAAACTAAATGAGGAAATAAAGGAACAGATATCAAGGTTACAAAATGACATCAAACTTAGAAAAGGTAGGAAGTTCTCGAGAGATAATGATGATTACAAAAATAAAAAAGTATATAACTATCTGCCAGTGAGAAGTACCTATGATTCGGGTACTGATGGGTCAGATATAGAATCTGAGCATCGTAGATCTACCCGCAGGAACTCAGTCTTTTTTAGGAGAAGGAGGAGAGGGGGAAGAAAAAGGAGGAGGGGAGACAGCAGGTACACACTCAGAAGAGAGGAGGTATCCCTCCAGACAACGATGGCAGTGGAGCTACGATCAGAACCAAGCGAACTACCCTCGGGGCAGATTGCGAAGGTTTCGGGGTCGAAGGGGCTACTAAATACATCTGAAGAGGGTCTTCAGATAATTAATTTATCCTCCTTCAAGTTGAACCTAATGCATATAGAGGTTCTAAAGAAAGGACTAACATTTTGTCCTACTAATTCACTTAATAAGTTTAAGTTTATTAAAGACCTACATCTATTTGCACGTCGAGTCGTACTGTCACAGATTATGAAAGGCAAAAGCAGACACTTAGTGGAAGACGTTTCTCTGAGTAGAGAAGACTCATCCAGTATACATAACCTTCAGAGTCTATTGGCAGATAGTGAGGGCAGTCAATATGTCCCCTCACAGATGGAGGATTCTATTCAGTATGAGAGGTTTCATTCGAGTTTTAAGGCAAAATCCAAATACATGCCACAGCTATCCATGGTACCTGCTGTGAACATCTTTGTCAGAGAAGTTGAAAAACAAATATCAGGACTACCCTTTACAGGATTGGTCAATGACAATCTAACAAAATCTGAAAGAAAGGCACTAAATCAACTCATGAATGCCAAGGGTTTTGTGATAAAACCCGCAGATAAGGGTGGGAACCTGGTTCTCTGGGATGAGAACATGTATGTATTGGAGGTCAAACGCCAACTCTTGGATTAAACATTTTACAAGAGTTTGACGTTTAACCCTATTCCTGCACTACAATTTGCACTCTTTAGTATTTTAAAAGAGGCAAAGAGTAAAGACATCATAACCTCTACTGAATTTAAGTACTTGTATCCAGAACATCCGGTGATGCCTGTATTTTACTGCATTCCGAAGATCCACAAAAATGCCAACCATCCACCAGGCAGACCAATTGTCGCAGGCATTGGTAGCCTCACTGAGAACCTGGGCAATTATGTGGATTCCTTTCTAAGACCATCCCTCAATACTCTACCATCCTTCATCATGGATACCTCGGACTTCCTAAGAAAGATTGATAGACTGGTGATTCCAGAAAACTCCATTCTGGTCACTCTCGACGTGGAGGGATTGTATTCATCAATCCCCCACGAGGTGGGCCTTAGGGCCTGCAAGCACTTTCTATCGATGAGAGGTACGAGCGCAATGCAACATACAGATTTTGTAATCGAACTGTTAAAATTCACACTCAATAATAATGTATTCATGTTCGATAACAAAATATATACCCAACAACAGGGAACAGCAATGGGAGCAACATGTGCTCCCACTTATGCGTGCCTCCATCTAGGCATCTGGGAGATGGAAGAAGTGTACCAGAACCCACTCTTTGAGGAGAACATCCACATATGGTTACGGTATGTGGATGATGTCTTCCTTGTCTGGGAAGGCTCGGAGCATGATTTGAAAGAATTCGTAAATTCTTTAAACAATATTAAGAGTAACATCTCACTTACCTTACAGTACAGTAAGGAAGAAATATCCTTTTTGGATATCAATGTGAAGATTAACAATGGCTACTTGGTGACAGAGAACTTTCGCAAAGGCACTGCCACCAATAGCCTACTCCACGCTTCAAGCCATCATCCGAGTCACCTCAAAAGAGGCATTCCCAAGGGCCAATTCCTCAGGCTACGCCGGAATTGTTCCACGAAAGGGAAATACTATCAACACGCGGTTGAAATGGAAAAACGATTCCTAAGTAGAGGATATTTGAAGAGAATAGTTAAACAAGCTCTGAATGGTGCGGCTCATTCGAATAGAGATAGGCTCCTTGTGCCCAAGGAGAAGGTCGGTGAATCAAAAATTAGATTGGTCACTGAATACAATTGCCATTGGACATCACTGAAACAAATCTTGGCACAAAATTGGCACACTTTACTTAGTGATGAAGCAGTATCTCGTGATGTTGGGGATTTTCCAAACATCACAGCCAAAAGGGCACCAAATTTAAAAGACAAATTGGTAAAAAGCCAATATGTGTCAATCTCAAAACAACCAAACTGGCTTTCAAAACACAGATCCTATGGCAACCATCCCTGTGGCAAATGTGTTGCATGCAAGTTTATGGTCAAGACTAAACATTTTGCAACACATACAGGAAAAACCTACACTCTAAAACACTTTGTGAATTGCAATACGGAAGGGGTGGTTTACCTCCTTTCGTGTAATTGCCCGCGTTATTACGTGGGAAAAACAAGAAGGGCCATAAAAGACCGGATAACAGAGCACCGGGATGATGTAAAATATAAAAACCAGAAAAGCAATGTTGCTAGACACTATGAACTTATGCATGCTAGTAATCCTGACTCCCTCTCTTTTATTGGAATAGATAGGGGCATCACCAATAATAGAGGAGGGGACAACGACAAAATACTCCTCCAAAAGGAATGCAGATGGATCTCTATTTTGGGTACACAGCTTCCTGCAGGCCTTAACGATAAATTGGATATGGCCTGTTTTTTGTAAATACATATTCTTAGGGTCTTGTTTATTAAACTAAGCAAACTAACGTCAAATTTAAGGTTGCAACATTAATATAGTTAATTTTCATTTGTGTTTGTAAACATGTTACATATAATAAAGTAAGCTTTCTTGTTACTTAAATTTAAGCATAGACATTTTGTTTTTAAGTTTTGACACTTTGTATCTACTTGCAACATTTTCACCCGTCAGTAGAGGCGCTAACTATACTCTGTATAAATATGGAGACAATGATACCTTGGATATTACGCCCTGACGAAGCCCGTTAAGCAATTTGGACGCACGGGTGAAACGCGCGTCGGCATAGGTCCAGCCGACCGGATCACGTGATGTGCGTGTGAGGATCTCGGAGAAAGTAACTCTCAACAAGCCTTCGCGGTTACTTTACAGACATCTTTAAAGCAAAGTCCGGACCAACATTTGGCAGTATCTGTCATGGACTTACAGCTACCTGGCACGGCCTACAACTTACTGAATCACTCAGGTCGTATGGTTCCATATTGTTATTAGATTCCTTGCCACTAACTGTACTAATCAGCTCTGGATATTGTGCATTAACTTAGCACTTTGGCAAACGCTGCTCTGTCTAGAGGGCGTGCAGCTTTCCTTAGGAACTTTCAAGGATCACAGCTTATCTAATAACATATGGATGGATGCATGCTTAGCACTAACATATTCCTTTGCTTACCGGCATAGCATGTGCCTACGTTATTGCTTTAATGTGTCTACTTTTGATTCCAGGCATTAACCTATGCCTTGATATTAAGTTTATCAATGCCATTTTCACATGATGATTTAAATGTTTGGCTCACAAACTTATGTACATATCCTGAGGGCGTGTCGCCATTGATCACTTAGATCCCACTTCTATTACCTGCCCGACTGTGCATACCTCCCGGGTGAGGTGTCGGATGCAGCAGGGTGTAGCTGATCTTTGCAACACACTTTCCCTCTGTATATACTTTATATATTGTACATTTTGCAAGGTATGCCTGATTATTCTATACCGCCTATTGTAAGGATG
Organism: Bombina bombina; assembly: GCF_027579735.1. Classification (NCBI taxonomy): domain Eukaryota; kingdom Metazoa; phylum Chordata; class Amphibia; order Anura; family Bombinatoridae; genus Bombina; species Bombina bombina. The sequence goes on from NC_069509.1 coordinate 114,720,257, forward strand.
TCACCACTTTCTTAGATCCCATATACCGTTTAACCTGCCCAGCGAGAACCTCTCCACAGGGGTGCTGTGTGCAGCAGGGTGTAGAAAGTGTGACTGGTCTTACTATGGCCAACTCTGCATTTTGCTGTATCAATGTTTCTGGGCAAATTGTACCGCACATCCCCTGACCGGTCAGGTTCAGTCTATTGGACTCGAAAGGTCCAATAATTTCTTTTGTAATATATTTTTGTTGCAATTTGACTTTGAATTTTTTCACATTATGAATGTTGCCTTTCTTTATAGTGCAAGGGCGGAGGGGGGGCCCCAAATGCCATCTCCTTTGTAATCTATGTATATAATACTGTGCTAGTAAAATATTGATTATTTTCAAAAGAGTGCTGAAATCCCTGTCTTTTTTCATCCCAGCTACTTTCCCGGATGAGTTCTCTTGTTGTGTCTTACATTACATTACTATATAAGGGTCTGCACCACATGTATTTATAAGCTAAGGTAGAGCTGATTACGGCATCCTTTGTATTACTAGTCTATAGCAATTGCTTCTCTCCCATATTTATTTCTTGATATATATATATATATATATATATATGTAGCCAGAAGAAAATGCACTCTCAGGACTTTCATAAATAAGTTACTTTTATTTCTGTAACGTTTTCGGAGGTCTTGCCTCCTTCATTAGCATAAATAAAATGAAAACAAAGAAACTCTTAAATAGTGACATACTCACTCCAAATCACTTCAAACCACTACCTTCACTGGCGCCAAAATTATCGGTGTTGGACCGCATAATGCGTTCCAAATGTGCTACGTGTGATTTTTGTGAAATTTTTCCTATAGGTTCCCTATTTTTCTGGTACCAACTATGTCATCACAAGGTGAAAGCCATCAAGATCCTATTGTCACTGATGTGGAAACGGTTGAAGATCCGTCAAGACAAGCTAAGGCAGCACAAACAGGGACGGTTTCTTACACCCAGGATGATGCTAACCACATTTTGTTCGCACCCATATCCAGGACGACTGGTGAGACTCCCCTTAATTTATATTTTGCATTGTTAAAACTTAAAAAATGTGAGATAGATCTATCTTTACACGGTAGTTATCTTTCAGACTACCATAGAAATGGGCAGATTCCAAGGGGTTTTAGAGTCCACAATATCCCTACCATAGGTAGAGATAACCCTGAATTCAGAAAGAAGTGGTGCTACATTTTAAACAAATGTTCTTTTGATTTAATATTGTTGGTCATTGAGGAAGTCACTTCTATCTTAGCCAAGGTTAAAACTGAAATTCAGCAATTTGAAACAACACATAACCCAATTCTTGCTAATGACCATCAAGAGAACTGGTTATCCAAAATCAAAACTCAAATTGACAAATATAAAAATGACCTAATTACATTTAAAAACAGGAAACTGGATACTGTCAAGTTAGACTACTCTCAGGGCAAGGTATATAAATTGCTTACAGGCACTAGAGAGATACAGCCCAGGAGAAGGCAGCGAGACAAGCGTGTACGCTTTGATACAGTGGATACAAGTGGAGCTGAGTCCACCGATACTGAGAGAACTCACAGTGTAAGGCCATACACCCCACCGGGCTCAAGTGATAATTTTGACCAATACAATGCACAATCAACACCCAGGCATTTTTTAGGGGTTACAACACGCTCACAGAGAGCAGACACACAAGACCCCACATCAGGCGGGCGGGCACCAAGACACAGACCGCCAAGGAGGGGGAGGCGAGGGATGCAATAATTAATTTGAGCTCTCATATTCTGACAACTGGTGAAATACAACTGCTCAATAAGGGACTATCATTTGTTCCCAGTACAATGACTACTGAGTATGAGCAGAAACTTGATGTTCACAAATTTTGCAGAACCTTAAAGCTCAAAGAGTTTTTCCAGAATACTGTACCAGATAACACTAAAACTGTGGTCGAACGCCAATGTCATATACCAAGTACATTTGAACCAATAAACTGTAGCGCCAGTACCAAGACCTTTATTCGCATGGTCTCTCAAGACCTAGATAGAGACAGAGAACACACCACATGGAAACACAATCTCACGCAAATAGAAAGAAAGGCTATTAAAACGCTACAGGATGACACCTCCCTTACCATTAGACCAGCGGATAAGGGAGGAGCCATAGTCCTTCTGGACTATGACTATTACAAAGGTGATATTGTAAATCAACTCTCAGATACATCTACGTATATGGCTTTGAAGTGTGATCCAACAGGCACATACAAAAAACAATTGGATGATTTGATTCATATGGGCTGTGAACAGGGTTTCATCTCTGAACACATTAAAAAGTACTGCACTACACTGTACCCCAGGATACCCATACTATATACAATACCAAAGGTGCATAAAGATGCAAAGGCACCCCCGGGTCGTCCCATTGTATCGGCAGTGGATTCCTTGTGCCAACCGGTGTCGCAGTACATTGACCTGCTATTACAGCCGGTTGTCAGGGGAACACGATCCTTTTTGCTGGATACCAGCGAATTCATTAGACTGTTGGGGGCTGTTCACGTCCAGCCTGGTGATATTTTGGTCACCATGGACGTGAACAGCCTATACACTATCATTCCCCATGGGGAAGGATTAGAAGCTGTCAGGGCACACCTCACGAACAACCCCCTCTATGAGGGACCACCTATTGAATACCTACTATCTCTCATTGAATTTTGTTTGCACAAGAATTATTTTAGATTCGAAAACAAATTCTTTCTCCAGATAGCGGCCACGGCCATGGGGTCATCCATGGCCCCCTCCTATGCTAATATCTTCATGTCTCATTTTGAGAATACATACCTATGGGGAAAATGTGATTCATCTATCATTTTCTACCGTAGGTATATCGACAATATTTTTCTGATTTGGAGAGGGGGCATGGGTGACCTGCATGAGTGGTTTGAGCTATTCAATAATACACAGACCACGGTTAGATTTAAAATCTTGAGTGATACACAGTCTATTAACTTTCTTGACCTTAAAGTGTATAAAACCACACAGGGTCTAGGATGTACACTATTTAGCAAACCTACGGATAGGAACTCCCTACTGAGGTCAGATAGTTGTCATCCCCCAGCATTACTAAAGGGCATACTGAAATTGCAGCTTATTAGAACAGTGAGAAATAATTCTGACCCTATAGTGGGAGCCTCCCAGTTGTCCGAAATGGGTGCAAAATTTGCAGAAAGGGGCTACAAGACACAACATATCAGTCAGATGATGAAGGAAGTGTCACAAGTCACACAGGCACAACTATTGGTACAAGAACCTAGACGAACCAGGGATGACAAAATTATACTGGCCACTACATTTTCTCCTAGTACCAGAAATGCTGGACTTTCTTTAAGGACACATTGGCCTATCGTCTCCACTGACCCAAAATTACAGTTTAGTAAACATCTTACGCCTATGGTTGGTTACAGGAGGGGTACAAATTTGCGAGACCTATTAGTCAGGACTGACTCGAAGGCAAGTTATAATCCCAGGACACATACCAACATCAGAGGATCCTATCGATGCCTAGGATGTACCACCTGTAATGGACTTATAAGTACCAGAACATTTTATCATCCCCACACCAACAGGCAGTTTCATATACGACATTCGATTACCTGCACAACCACGTTTGTTATCTACTTATTGGTGTGCCCATGCTCTCGGTACTATGTCGGTAAGACGACAGGCACCCTGAGAGAAAGGATGGCCAACCATCGGTATGCCATAAGGTCGGCTCACAAGTCCGGGGAGTCGGACCAACCGGTAGCGAGACACTGTGCAGAACACAGACATTCGGTGGCATCAATAAGATATACACTTATTGATCATGTACCCCCACTAGATAGGGGGGGAGACAGAGGTAAAATACTTCTACAACGGGAGGCTCAATGGATGTACCGACTGGGCACCATTTACCCAGGTGGGCTGAACACCACCCCTGACTTTAAGGCTTTGATGTAATGTGGCTATAGAGTGTGACAAAATTGCAGGGTACGGCACCTAGACTATCATGACTCTGTGGGCCATACGGTTTGCGTGCCTCGCTATAGGGGTGCTCCTAACCATGTTGGCAAACAGCACCGGGTTTAGGAGTCTTTGGTATTTCTAATACCTGTGTGGAAGTCGGATAGTGGTTCCTTGGAGTTACCAGGTTCTTTACACACATAGCTCAAATAACATTACACATTTCCGAAGCTGGACATTAGATCGTTAATTATGTCAGTAAGGAGAAAATAACACCAGAGGAGGACCAGTAATGAACATTACAACACAGATAATGATTTGATTGTTGAACAACCAGGGAAACACAGTGCATATTAAGCATTCGATCCTAAGGCCACTTTAACCTATGGGACAAGGTTGTAACCGTAGATACGGAAAAATGCACAGAATTAAACACAGAGTGGGTCACTATGTATAAATTCAAAAGTAAACGACCAGGCGCTCTTTATTCTGTATACATGAGAATCATGGACTTTTGGAGCTAGACCAATCCCGAATGGGATATCGCTGCAGTCAATGGAAAGACCGTTATATCAATTGTTTTTATTTGTTTTTCAATTTTCTTTAACAATTTAATTTAACTTGTTTGGAGTGATTGGTATTCAGAGTAGTGTGTGAATGGGGGCATCAATAGATGGAAGTGGAGTATGCTTTGTTTATAGGACCCCCGTAACCTTAATATGGAAGTAAAATATGGTGTAAATATATGACCCCCTTACCTAATAAGAAAGATTTAAGTTGTACAAATCCCCCTTAAAAATACAACTGTATATAAATAAGGTATGTGCCAGAAGGTACGAACAGTGCGCATGTGAATAGCTCATGACAATGGGGAGATCCCAGACAAATGATACTTTTGAGCATAATAGTCTTTTACATATTAAAGGCAGTACATCATAGGTATGCATCTCCATATGAGACTCCTCAATGAACATTTGGTTCATGAGAAGAAGAAGTAGACTGGCCTAATATCCTCAATATAAGCTAACACAGTAACATGTATATATTGCAACATGCTAGCTGGCGCGATTCATAAGTAGACCCCTTTACTTTTTTGTATACACATTCTAGCTGGGCAGCATGCCTGCTTTAACACACTCTGTGATACACCTTGAAAGATTGCTACTGCTAGTTTGTTTCCGTATTCGCAACAGGGATACATTCTAGTGTTTATTAGGTTGTCATGGCAACAAGCGGCTGTCACACTTACTATCACTATTTAGTGTATTAGCACACTTTATTTGCACGTTAATAGTTTGTTGTTTTTCCAAGATAGTATGCACACAATATATGCCATAACAATTTTACGACTATGGTATTAACACATATTAAGCCGGGCTATTACGACTTTAGAATTTTGACAACCGGAAGTAGTCTGGCGCACTACTTCCGCCACGTAGCACATTTGGAACGCATTATGCGGTCCAACACCGATAATTTTGGCGCCAGTGAAGGTAGTGGTTTGAAGTGATTTGGAGTGAGTATGTCACTATTTAAGAGTTTGTTTGTTTTCATTTTATTTATGCTGATGAAGGAGGCAAGACCTCCGAAAACGTTACAGAAATAAAAGTAACTTATTTATGAAAGTCCTGAGAGTGCATTTTCTTCTGGCTACATATTTTCTACAAATTTGCACCCAGGCAGTTTTCCTCTGTGGGCGAGTTCTGGTGTTTTGGATACATATATATATATATATATATATATATATATATATATATATATATATATAAAAAATAAAATTAATATTCTATAACGTGTATTTACTGTAGATATTTTACATTCCAATGTCCTTCACATAGTAGAAAATGTTTTGTATTTTTAAATATATATAGTCCTATATATACATCTGTAATTATCTATAGCTGTATATTTTCATATAGACATATAGGTGAAAATAAATAGAACATGTTTTTTTTCTATGTGAAGAACATTTGAATGTGAAATATTCATAACTATCCTGAAATTAGCACATAACGGTTTTCACTTGGGCTCAAACATTTTACTTTCAACTTGTAAAAAGTACTCTAACCCGTGTGCATTAAAAGTTTACTTCTAGCAGTGTTTGCGCGTGAATGATAGGTTTCTACACAATCTGAAATAGGAATTACTTATGTTCTGAATTTGTTGTACACATAACTTGGATAAAATAATTAATTGAAATAGGTTTAGAATGATACTTGTAAAGTTAAAAAAATAAACTAGTCAGCTTGAAATTTTCACAGTAAATTGTATACAATTAAAATCTAGGCCAGGTAAGAACTATTTCGGAAGACTCTTCAGCAAATATATCTTATGATCGAACTAACTTGGAGTTACAATTATATGTACAATAAGATTAAAGAAAAATATTGAACATAAGAAACAGATATAAAACATCACCAAATATAAAAAAGTGATCCATGAAAGATGTTTTTTTCTTCTTGTTTTTTTCTACTATAATTAAAATATAAGTATAGAGCAATGTTTCTCAATTTCAGTCCTCAGGAGCCCTAACGGGCCAGATTTGTGTGATATCTTAACTAGAGCAGTGTTTCTCATATGCGGTCCTCAAGTACCCCCAACAGTCCAGGTTTTGATTATAGCTGAACTCGAGCACAGGTGAAATAATAAGCTGATCAGTAACCATGGTAACTAACCTGCTCTCACCCATCAGCTGATTATTTCACCTATGTTCTAGTTCAGCTATAATAAAAACCTGGCCTCTTAATGGTACTTGAGGATCGCTGTTGAGAAACTAGAGGACTGGTAAAATAATCAGCTGATGGGTGAGGGCAGGTTAGTAACCATGGTTACTGATCAGCTGATTATTTCACCTGTGCACTGGTTCAGTTATCTTGAAAATCTGGCCTGGATGTTTGGGGTGATGTCCCTTGTCCCCCTAAGTTTATATGTTATACAGAATTGTATTACTTTAGTAGCAATAGCATAGATTAAGAGGGGGCTCGCAGTAAAGGTGAGATTTTGTTAAAAATTATTTGAGGATTGCTTTACCTATCTGTGCCAGTGTTACATTAAATGACCACTTAATACAGTAGTACTGCATAATTGACAAATACACAATAAAAAAAACAAGGCAATTTCACTTAGTTTGAATTTGAAATGAGCAGTAGAATATTTTCTGGAGAAGTTTAAAATGAATCCAATTTTTCCTACCCCTGTATAAAATCTGCACTTTTGCACGTGCCCAGTAGATGCTGGAGCCTCAGAAAGTGTGCATATAAAAAGAAAGTGCACGTTTGATAATAGACATATTGGAAAGTTGTTGTTTTTTTTATTCCATGCTTTATTTTAAACTTTATTGGCCCTTTAATGTGTGTTACAACTACAATCATTAGGAAACATGCTCGGAAAACCTTTTTGCAAATGTCTGTAACTGTAAAATATTCACATCGGTTTTGTTATGACTGTATAGACTTGACGGATAGAGAAAAAAAGAGTCTTAAGGAGTTTCATGTATGTTGTCTCTTTTTTCTTTTTTCTTATATTTCCCTATAATTGTTTTGTTTTCTTTTGTGCATATGTTATTTTATAGAGGGATATTTTTTAGTTTTAATTTATTTTTAAAGTTTTGTTGCCAGTATTATCCACAGTGCAACTTGTTCTATTCTCAAAGAAGTGAGCTGTTACGAGATAAATTCTTCCCCATTGTTTATAATAGAGCTTAAAGGGACACTGAACACAAATGTTTTCTTTCATGATTCAGATAGAGCATGCAATTTTAAGCAACTTTCTAATTTACTCCAATTATCAATTTTTCTTCGTTCTCTTGCTATCTTTATTTGAAAAAGAAGGCATCTAAGCTTTTTTTGGGGTTCAGTTTTTTATTAGTGGATGAATTTATCCACCAATCAGCAAGAACAACCCAGGTTGTTCACCAAAGATGGGCCGGCATCTAAGCTTACATTCTTGCATTTCAAATAAAGATACCAAGAAAATAAAGAAAATTTGATAATAGGAGTAAATTAGAAAGTTGCTTAAAATTTCATGCTCTATCTGAATCACAAAAGAAAAAGATTTGGGTTCAGTGTCCCTTTAATTTACAGTCTGTGACTAAGGATGCAAAGAAATCATTATGAATTTAGTTGTGACGTTGTTGTAAGTTATTTTCCATAAGATATTAGTTATTAGAGTCTGGGCTGTTGTTCAGTAAAAGGATGGTACTACTTTGCTAGCAGGGGATGAGATTAAACCATATATTATTTTATTTAAAAAAAACAAAAGCGTGATGAGATAAGGTACCATTAATAACTAATTAAGAGTGAAACAGTTGCAGGGTTTCAGGACACTAAGATCCCTTTGTCAGCCACTATGATTTACAAATGAAGATCAGGTACATTTATATGGAATATACAGAATGAGATATTTATAAAAATCAATATGCAAAACAAGAGCATCTGTTATGTTAGAGAAGCTCTGTTAAATCTGTAAGAATTATTTCACAAGACTGTGGAGGGAAGCTAGTGACTGCTAGACATGATTCCTTAAACTGAAGGTAATGTCTATCGGTATGAGAAATATCAATGTAAGTAGTTTAAAAAGGAAACCACACTTTCATTCATGAGTTTTTTTTAAATTATAAAATAAAACTTTTATTCAGGATAATCGATCCGATTTTAACAAACCCCTTCTCCTCCCGCCGCCGGTATACTGCTTTTTGTTGGTGACGTTAACTCACTTGCCCAATTGATTTTATGGCCGTTAGGCGGCCAATTCCCCACACAAAACGCCCCTTCTATCCACCGTGCTTGTGCTTCATTTAGCGTCTTAGCTATTGTATATAGACGTGCATTACGCATGTGCACCACTCCTCATTTCATTAGTGAGCTTGGATGCCTATGTAGAGAGTGAGTGGGACCACTCTCTATGTCACAGAACTGAGAAAATAACTAGGAAATAGAAAAGGGGCGGAGGAACGGAGCAGTAAGGATCTCAAACTAAAATTAAAAACAAAAATATTTAGGAATCATTTAAAAAAACAACAACAACTTAGCGACTTTGTGATATATATCGTAATAAAGCTAACTACCTATTCCACACTGCCCTTTACCTTCACTTTAAATGTACATAATGAATAAGAAAATAAATAGATCCACATAGATTCTCTTTTCTTTAAAATTAACTCTCTATTCCCACCTCTACGAGGAATAGGAACATGGTCTATGATTTGAAACTTCAATTGAGCTATTGAGTGGCCTTTAGATAGAAAATGATTAGAGACTGGGGCATTTAGATCTTTGCATCTTATATTTGTTTTATGCTGGATAATCCTATCCCTTACCCTCTGGGTAGTCTCGCCGATGTAGATCCACCCACATGGGCACTTAATAAGATAAATCACATAACAAGAGTTACATGTAAGAAAAGCATTAATCTTGTACACTTTGCCTGTGTGTGGATGTACAAAGGTTGAACCCTTTACCATGTTGTTGCAATTCGCACAGCCTAAACAAGGGTAACAACCCAGATTTTTTTCAGTGATATAACTCTGTTTCAATTTTTTGCTGCCTATAACAGCCCTCACCAATCTATCTTTAATACTAAAGCTTTTCCTATAAGCAGACATAGGGCCATTAGAAAATGATTGTACACCTGGATGACATTCTCTCAACATGAACCAATATTTGTTAATAATCCTTTTTATCTTGTAACTTCGATTGTTATATTCAGAAACAAAAAATATTCTATCCTTCTTATCTTTTACTTTAGTAGTACTGGTACATATCTCATCACTAGCCCTTTTAACTTCATTTTGCAAAAGATCAGCTGGGTAACCCCTGGCACTGAATTTCTGACCCATTTCTTTAAGCCTTTTAGTAAGAAGTTCTTTATCAGACACAATCCTCTTGACTCTTGTCATTTGACTCCTAGGTAGAGATCTAATCAAAGCCGGTGGATGAGCACTTGTGAAGTGCAATAAACTATTCTTATCTGTACTTTTCCTATATATATCTGTTTTTAACATACCACCTTCTTTGTAGACCATAGTGTCAAGAAAATGTAAGGATTGTTCATCCCAGGTACGGGTAAATTAAGGTGTCTAGTGGCACTATTTAAATCATCCACAAACTTGAGAAGGGATCCAATGTCGCCCCACCAGACACCAAAGATGTCATCTATATAGCGCCACCAGGTGGCGCCATATAGATGGAACATCTCATTTTGGTAGACAAATTTTTCTTCAAATGCAGACATAAATAAGTTTGCATAGGTAGGGGCGACATTTGATCCCATCGCCGTACCCTTCACCTGCATATAATAATTGTCCTCGAACAAGAAATAGTTACAATATAGGATTATGGTCAACAAATTCAATAAAAAGTCCTGCTGTGAGTCAGTGTACACACCACTTGTAATCAATATATTCCTTATTGCACCAATCCCACTTTCGTGCTCAATTGAGGTGTATAAACTAACCACATCAAGGCTATAGAGAATGCATCTATCTGGTGTCTCCATGGTCTTAATTTTATCAAGGAAATCTCCAGTGTCGTTTACATATGAGGTTGACTGTTCTACATAACCCCTTAAAACTTTGTCTAGATAGATTGAAATATTTGAAAAGATAGATTCTGTGCTAGCCACAATTGGCCTCCCAGGTGGTCTCTCAATTTGCTTATGCACCTTGGGTAAGGTATAGAAAACAGGTATTATCCCATTCTCAATAAAAAGAAATTTCCTAGTCTCATCATCAATTATACCATTTTGAAAAGCCTTATCTAAACAAAATGCTATTTCTTTTTGAATTATCAATGTAGGATTGAAGTTTAGTAATCTATATATACTTATATCACTTAATTGCATTTTGATTTCATTAACATAGTACCCTTTATCCAGTACCACCAAAGCACCGCCCTTATCCGCCTGTTTATAAATCACATTTTTATTATATTTCAATAATTTCAGGGCATCCCTTTCAGCTTTACCAAGATTATTAACATTGGCACTCCTGTTATAATTCTTGCAAACAGTACCTTTTTCCCACCAGACATACCATCTTTAAGCCTATTGATATCATTATTGACTAAATCAATGTATGTGTCAATACAGTGGTTATAGCTTATGGGTGTTAGTGTACTTTTTAGCACTTTAGTTAAGAGTTTTGTGTTACGGCGTTAGCCCATAAAACTCTCAACTATTGACTTTTAAATGCATTAGGAGTCTTGACAGGAGAGGGTCTACCGCTCACTTTTTCCAAGACTCGTAATACTGGCGTTAGGAAAATCCCATTGAAAAGATAGGATACGCAATTGACGTAAGTGGATTTGTGTTATGTTTGAGTCGCGGAAAAAAAGTGAGCGGTACACCTGTACCTGCAAAACTCGTAATACCAGCTTTAGGAAAAAAGCAGCGTTGGGACTTCTCAACGCTGCTTTTTAAGGCTAACGTAAACTCGTAATTGAGCCGCGTGTTTCTTATAGTTTTTGTATCTAGAAAAGTGAACTTTGTTACACTTATACATACTACTCAAAGAAGGCCAGAGTTTCTTTTAAAGGACATACTCCTTAATTAGCAAACAATCAAATAGGAGAAAACAGATGTATACATTTATCAAAGCCTAATTTTGCAAATTATAATTTACTGAGGCATTGTAAAGTCTAACATTTGATTCTTTGGTAAAATATACTTAGAACTGCATTTCTCCAGCTCCAAACTAGGTTGTTTTACTTGAGATAAAAAAAATGGAATTGATATAATATGAGGTCTCAAGTAAAGATAAGCAATCTAATATATAACACACTATAAAAGGTAGTACCTAGCTTAACATGATTTTGCAAATTATAACCTTCTGAGACATTGTACAATCTAAAAATTGAGTCACTTGTAAAATATACTTAGAGCTGAATCTCTCCAGCTTTAAACTGGGTTGTTTTACTTGAGGTAAAAAATAATGGATTTGATATAAAACTAGGTTTTCGGTACAGACAAGCAACCCAACATATAACACACTACAAGAGATAGTACTTAGTTTAAATATTTGGGTGTATCATTTTTTGTTCTGGTTAAATGTATGCTTTTTTGATCCATTTATACTCATAAAAAGGTTAGAAGGTTTTTATCTCTTTGTTTAATATGAATGGATTAACTAAGTACTGATTATATAACACATTTAGCCATAAAGATTGGTAGCTGTTAAAAAAAGGAGGAAAAAAGGGGGGCGGAGCCAGGGCGCGACTAAGATGGTTGCATAATTCCTTAGCTCTGTAATACTGGCTCAATAAAAGAATCGCTGGGGCCTGCAAAACCTCCCTACCAAGCCATAAAACTACTTAGATGGACATATAAAGCAGCAAAGAGAAGGCAGAGAGGGGCAGTAGCCCACTTGCAAAGGTGAACAAGTTTATTTACATCGCCACGCATCAGACACAGCAGGGATTCCGGGCGCCATCTTTGAGGAAAAAGACAGCTTGATCTAGGACTATGCGGTAAGCACAGGCGGCCCTAATAGATAATCAGCGGGGCCATAAAAATTGTGTAAACCGGACAGCCAAACGGACCACAAAATATCCCGGACACCGACAAAAAACCTAATAAATAGGCTCCGTTAGCAAGCACACTAAACCCCTGGTTGAACGCAGCACACCAAAAGCCAACGGGGGAGAATAGTGAAGCTATTCAACACCGGGGACAATATCTGAAACAGGTCACAGCACTAATACTACCCGATCAGCGTAATTATAGAGGTTATCAGAAATCTGAGGAGAAGCTGACTGTGCAGGCTTGAGATCCCTGAAGATTCAAGGTAAATGCAACACATTGCAAGCCCCACATGAACATTTACATTTGCCTTTTAAAAACAGCGCAAATTGGAGATAACTGAATATACATACTCTGTGGAGATAACTTAAAGCACTTAATGATGGCTGCAAGGAAACAGATCAAGCCACTAAAAATCACTAAACACATGTCTGTAAAAGACACCTCAGTCAGCGGCTTTTTCGGCACACAGGCCAGGTTATCACAATCTTCAGACCCTGGTCTCCCAGACACTCCTAATAGAGAGCTTAATTACTCCAGCTCCATCACACCTCCGCAAGAATCATCCACACAAATACCAACCTCCCTATTGACATCCCTAGCCTCGAAGCAAGACATTGCTGAGATAATTAAAACCTGCATGAAAGAGGAAATGGCTGAACTCAAGCAAGAAATACACACCTTAGGATTTTGCATAGAAGCACTTGAGGATAACTCAGACCTAATTAAAGAGGATGTGAATGCCCTTCAAGATCAATCTTCTCTACATTCAACACTCATTGACACCTTGAACGATAAAATTGAGGATCTTGAAAATCGCAGCCGTAGGAAAAACCTACGGATAAGGGGTGTCCCTGAATCTGTCCTCCCAAAGGATCTCCCCACATTTTTACCGGCCCTATTTCAACATCTTACTGGGACTCCAGCTGCGGAAAACATACAATGGGATAGGGCCCACAGGGCATTGCGGCCTAAGCCACCAGATACAGCCCCGCCACGGGACATAATAATAAAATTCCGCCAATTCAGAGAGAAAGAAGAGCTGTTGAATTGCTCTAGAAAGAACCAACCGGTACGCTTTAGAGGCACTGTCCTGCAATTTTACACTGACCTCTCCACACGCACGCTTCAAAGACGCCGCGAACTTGGCCCTCTTACAACTCTCCTGAGACAAAAGAGGATTTTATACAGATGGGGATTCCCATTCCATTTATATGTCCTGCACGAGAACCAGAAACTTTCTTGTAGAACATTAGAAGACATCCCAAACTTCTGCAGGGCATTGGATCTAGACCCCCCTAACTGTGAGACACAAACACCAATGCCAAATGACAGGGATAAGAGACTACCCCCACAGCCAAAAGAAAAGTGGCACCGGATCCAACACACCAAAAAAGACCAAACTCAAGCACAGCTCTCATCACCGCCAAAGAAAAAGGCAGCCATGACCTTCTCAGCAACACAGGCCAAGCAGAAATTACAGATGGAAAACTGATAACCTTATCTTACCAGAATCTGACCTTAGTCACCCATCTTAGAACATTTACACCTCTACTTAAGGTCTTCTTTTTTCACCTTGACATTCCAATTGGCGTAGGATGGTAAGCTAAGGAAAGACATTTACCTTTTTGAGTATTGTTCGGGAGGGAGGCAGGGAAACCAGCGATAGGAAAAATGCTTTAAATTAAAGCATTTGATGAGCCAGTTACCACATCTCACCACCTATCTGGTCAAGCTGATTGTGACTTTTCCTAATACCCAGGTCACAATGCACGTACTTTGTGCTCCCGAAAGCTCTTTGGGAAGCTTGATCGGCCTGATGGTCAGTTTTTTTTTGTTGTTTTTTTCATTGTTAATGTTTTATTTGTTGTTGAAAAGCCATGAAGTACATTTGTTGATGTTTTATCTAATGTTGAATTGTTATGAAGTACACCGTTTTCCTATCCCAAGATCAGAAAGAGTCTTAAATTTTGCCTGCAAATACAATAAGCAACAAATAAATGGATCCAAACACTAGGGACAAACACTTATTCCTCATAACCCAAAATGTAAAGGGCTTTAATTCGCCTCAGAAAAGATCTCTGGCCCTTACAGATCTGCATTAAAAAAAAAGGGGACGTCCTATTTTTACAAGAGACTCATTTTCAAAAATCCAAAGAACCCAAATATCTAGGCCCCTTATACACACAACATTTTCACAGCTCATCAGATCTGAAAAAAAATGGGGTGAGCATCCTGATCAGTAAACACATCCCTTTTACACCATTGCAAACGCATACAGATTCAGAGGGCAGATTCCTATGTGTCTTTGGACTGCTTTATGGCACCCCAACCACACTAATAAACCTTTATGCTCCCAATACTAAGCAGTTACCATTTTTTAAAAAATGTTTCCAACAAATCTTACAATTTTCAAAAGGCACAATCATATTAGGAGGTGACTTTAACACTCCCCTCCAACCAGACATAGACAGCTCAAACCCCCGCCCCAACACATTAAGAAGCACTACTAGGTATTTATGGAAAAGAATGCGAGACCAAAATTTGTATGATATTTGGAGACTACTAAACCCCTCTAGAAGGGACTACACGTTCTTTTCCTCTCCCCACAAATCCTATAGCAGAATTGATTACTTTTTGCTAAATCAAAAGGGCTTATCTGCCGTCTCAACCGTCAAAATCTCACACACTGTATGGTCTGACCACTCGGCAGTAATACTGCAATTCAAGTGGCCTACAGCACCATCAAACACTTACCTTTGGAAACTAGAGGATAACTTACTAACAGCCCCAGAGTTCATAACCAAGATAGAAAAATTAATACCGGAATATTTTCAGTTTAACTCGCAGCCACATTCAAACCCCTTTGTAGTCTGGGAAGCACACAAATGTTACATCAGGGGGGAATTTATTAAGAGACAATCCCACCTTAAAAAGCTTGCTAGACACCACTACCAACAATTAACTGACACTCTTTCTAAGATAGAATACGAGCACAAAATTAACCCCAATGACCAACAACTGCAAACCAAATTAGAAGAGGCAAGACAAGCAGTCCAGAACCTCCTATTAAAGGAATGCAACCGCATAGCATTAAACACTAGGCAAAAGTTTTATTTCGAAAATAACAGAGCGGGGAAATTATTAGCCAGGGCGTTAAAACTTAAAAAATTAAAGAACTTTGTACTCGAGCTAAAAACTCCGAATAATGGTAAGGTACACTCTACACCAGACATTCTCACTCAGTTCCATACATATTACTCCAAGCTATATAACCTGAAAGCCAATTCCACACAAATCAACAGCAGTCAAGAGGGAAAACACTACCTACAAAACTCCCGGTTACCAAAAATCTCAAGGTCACAGGAACGCGACCTAGAGACCCCGATCACCCCAACAGAAATTTCAGAAGCACTCAAACAGATGCCGATAGGAAAAAGCCCAGGCCCAGACGGGTTCACTGTACAATATTACAAAAAATTTCTCCCATTGCTACTACCGCACTTATGCTCTATATTCAATCACACTGACCATGAAAACCCTTTTCCACCTTTTATGCTAGACGCATATATAACGGTTTTACCAAAACCAGGGAAGACACCAGACACACCAGCCAATTTTAGACCCATCTCACTTCTGAATGTTGATATTAAAATTTATGCAAAAATTTTGGCCAACAGAATTAATAAACTACTCCCCCAAATAATTAATTTCAACCAAGTAGGTTTTGTCCCCCATAGGGAAGCCAGGGACAATACCATTAAAGTATTAAACCTATTAGAATATTCCCAGACCCACAAAATTCCTACAATGTTTTTGGCCATAGACGCAGAAAAAGCCTTTGATAGGCTAGATTGGCAATTTCTAAAAGACACTATGTTACAATTTGGCTTCAGCCAACCGTTTGTAGGCAAAATATTCTCTCTATATAACGCACCTAGGGCCAGAATTAAGGCAAATGACTCATTATCAGAACCCGTCTTAATCAATAACGGCACGAGACAAGGCTGTCCGCTATCACCCCTTCTGTTTATCATGGCCATGGAAGTACTTGCCCACAACATTAGGAACAATAAAAATATCACGGGCCTAGATATAGGACAAAAACAATACAAAATATCCCTTTATGCGGACGATGTCCTTCTCTCACTAACTAACCCCGATATATCTTTACCTGCCTTTATGGAGGAAGTATCGAGGTATAGCACACACTCTAACTTTAAAATAAACCCTTCCAAGTCAGAATTTCTAGGAATAGCGATGGAACACCACAAGATACAAACAACAAGCACAAAATACCAATGTACCCCGCAACATTCCACACTAAAATATTTGGGAATATAACTTGCGAAAAACAAGGGAGCCCTCTTCACACATAACTATCAGAATATGCTCAAATTAATACAAACAGAGTTAACCAATTGGCAGCATAAACCCCTATCCTGGTTAGGCAGAATCCATGCCTACAAAATGAGCATATTACCACGCTTCTTATATCTGTTCCAAACAATACCAATACAACCACCAACTAATTACATAACCATGATACAAAATATAGCCAACACCTTCATATGGGGCCAAAAAATGCCACGAATCTCAAAAAACACGTTATATCGTAACCGTACTAATGGAGGTCTAGGTGTTCCTAATCTCAAATACTACACACAAGCAGCACAGCTAACTAGAATAGTGGATTGGTGTAAAAACGGGGAGAGTAAGGAATGGGTAATTCTTGAACACGATTTATTAGGTACAAGCAGCCTGGGTACTGCCTGTTGGCTGCCCACACAGCTGAGATATTTCACTTACCCCATTCCCGTTCTAATCCAAGACACACTCTCAACATGGGACAAACTTATATCAACACAAAAGGGAATGTCGTCAGTCCCCTCCCCGTTAACCCCACTCCTACATAATCCCAAATTTCCAATATACCTAGATACTTCCACAGGCAAACCTTACAACATCCATTCACACCTACCGTGCTACACGATACAGGACAACGGAAAACTCCTATCTAAAACATCGCTTTTAGAGAAAAACATTTCCCTGTTTAGCAGATGGTTTGAATATTTACAGCTCACACATTTCATCCAACACAATAAAAGTAGAGACCAATTAGTCAGGAATTTAACGCCTTTTGAGACTTTGTGCTGGACACAAACACCTATGAGAGGATCCCTCTCTTTAATATATAAAAATCTAATTGCCATACACTCCAATAGCCTCCCAGCCTACACGGGATCATGGGAAGCAGAATTAGGTCGGGAAATCTCACCAAAAGATTGGGACATAATATTTATACAAATGGGTAGATCACCCTCCTCAATGTCTATAACCGAGACAAACATGAAAATCTTATGTCGATGGTACCTACACCCATGCAGACTAGCTAAAATATATCCACAAGCAGACCCCATGTGCTGGAGAGGTTGCGGTCAACAGGGGACCCTAGCCCACATTTGGTGGGGTTGCACGATACTCCAAACATACTGGAAAGAGGTACACAGAGAAACAGAAATAGCCCTAAACCTCAAGATCCCATTCGACCCTTTGGTCCTACTGTTTAATAAACCCCCTAAACTGAAATGTAAATATAAATTAATGTTACTCTATATAATGCTTAGTGGAGCCAAACAACTAATACCTCGTTATTGGAAATCCCCTCAAATACCCACAACACAAAGCTGGAAGCAAAACGTGACCAGAATACTAGGGCTTGAGAAATATCACTATCAAAAGACAGGTAGACTAGATTTCTACCATGCAATGCTCTTATTTTGGGAAGAATATGTTCATCTGGCATAAAGGCCTAGAAATTAAATTACAACATAGTAGTTGGATCCAGACATTCTAAAAAGTTAAAACCCTTTAAAAATAGTTGCAGACCTCGATCTTGGGATTGATATTGATACTTACATTAATGTAATATTACTTAATCAATGATAATTTATAAGGATGTGTACTTTCACTTTCTGTACCTTCATTTGTTTTCTGTTTTCTGGATAACGTGTCAATTTAAACACCCTACACAGTTATAAAGTGTAATCCATGCCAGTTTTACGGCATGAAAGGAAACTGAGAGACAATGTGACGAATATATTACCGTAGGTCGGTACAACTGTAACAACTGACCCACATCAGGTTAGATAAAGCTTTGCACCCTCTAATGGTTTCATGTAAGAAATATGTGATGTGAACTGTAAAAACATTACTTATGTTTTTTCTTTTTTATTTGCTGTTAATTCTATTATTTTTCAATAAAGCATTTTAAAACTAAAAAAAAAAAAAAAAAAAAAAAGGAGGAAAAAAAACAAAAAAGGTTTGAGATCTAACCATAGAACTGCCTTATTTAAACACACACACTACTTTCACTGCATTAGTTAGATTACATTGTTTATATCCCTTCACCCACTCTCCCCTCTTTTTTGTCACACACACACCCCTAAGATTGTAAAGATGTAAGTTCACACTAAACAGAACACTATAGGTTGACCACCTCTCACTCCTTTTTCCCTTTACTTTATAATTCACTTTATGGAAAGGTTTTTATCACCCACTTAACAGTCTAGGGTTAAATCTAGGGATGGGCGAATGTTTCTAAAAATTCGAAATTTAAAACGAATTTTGATAGATTCGTTTGTTCTAATCGAATTTCGAATGTTTATATAACATTCTAACATTCTATTTTCGAATTTTTGTTTTCGAATTTTTCAATAAAAAAATGTATTCATTCAATTTCAAAATGTAATATGTGACATTCAAATTTGAAATAGTATTTCTAGTCTACATCTGTGTTTAATAAATGTAATATTCAAATTTGAATGCTACATTCGAATTCGAATATCACATTCAAATTTGAAATAGTATTTCTAGTCTAATACTGTGTTTTAAATGGGATATTCGATTTGAATGTGATATTTGATTTGAATGTGACATTCGAATTCAAAATAGTATTTCTAGTCTAATACTGTGTTTTGAATGTGATATTCGATTAGAATGTGACACTCGAATTCAAAATAGTATTTCTAGTCTAATACTGTGTTTTATAAATGTACTATTTGAATTTGAATGTGACATTCGATTCGAATGTGAAATTTGATTTGAATGTGACATTCAAAATAGTGTTTCTAGTCTACAATTGTGTTTTATAAATGTAATATTCAAATTCTAATGTGATATTTGAATGTAACTTTCAAATTCGAATGTGACATTCGAATTTGAATGTGACATTCGAATTTGAATGTGACATTCGAAAACTGTAAATAACATTTGAAAATCAAATTTTTAAGAATATTCGTTCTTATCAACATTCTATTATGTAAATCGAATTTCTACAATAACATTTGTTCTAACATTTGAATTTGGATATAAACACATTCGCCCATCCCTAGTTAAATCCCCAACAATGGCAAATGAACAAAGAGGAGGAAAAACAAAAAATTATATGGAAAACTTAGTTGAGGTTCACACAGATAACAACCCCCTTTTAATGAATGAACCATTGGATAGACAATTGTTGGTCAAAAACATTATTGAATCCTTATCCCCTCAATTCGACTCTCTGATAATAGAAATTAAATCAAAGATAATTTCTTTAAGGCAGGAAGTCAGAGAGTATGCTAATAGAGTACAAGAGGTAGAACAGTGTGTGTCTGATCTTGAGGATGCCTCTGACATACACATAACTCAGATAGAGGAAAATCAAAAAAATTATTTTAAAAATGCAGTCAAAATTAGAAGATCTTGAAAACAGAAGTAGAAGAAACAACATTAGGATTATAGGAGTCCCTGAATCTAACACACATGAAGATTTACTTAAATTTGTATCCACAACACTCCCCTCTATTTTAGAGATTCCTAACACACGTATCCCAATAACAGTGGAAAGGGCGCATAGAATGGGTAAAAATCTATCTACTAAATATGGAAGTATTAGACCTAGACCGATTATTGCCAAAATCTTAAATTTCCAAGATAAGATTCTTATTTTGCAACATTTTAGAAAGAAACAGATTGTTCAAATAGAGGATGCTCAGATAAAGATCTTCCAAGATTTTTCATATGAATCATTAACTAGGCGAAAAGAGTTAACACCGATATGTGGTAGAATGATAAAGGAAGGGATCAGGTCTACAGTCATTTATCCAGCCACACTGAATGTTTTTGATGATAAAACAGTTCATTTCTTTGATAATATTAAAGAAGCAGAGCAATTATTAAGTTTTAAAAAAGACGCATAGGTAATGTCCTAGAAAAGTACCTTAATGGTGTCTTTAAATTCAGCAACGAGATGGAATCTGGTTTGGGAATGCATTTGTGTATTGTGTATGATAGTCAAGCAACAGTATCCCCCTCCTTCTTTATTTTTTTTTCTTCCTTCCCTTCACTCCTGGCTACCCCTCTCTTTTCATTTATCTCCTAATTAACATAACCTATTGATATAGAGCTTAATTTAATGATTACATCTTGGAACGTGGGGGTATCACCTAAATACAGTAGAAGGTCACCTTATCATGGGAGGTGATTTTAATAAGGCACCTCAATTTCCCCTGGACAGGTTAAGACAAGGTAAAAATAAATTTAAAACTAATAGGGATAAAATTGAAAACAGACAGTTCAGGAAACTTTATAATAATTTGGGAGTTAAAGACATATGGAGAGAACAAAATCCGGACATAAAGGGTTATTCCTGTATGGCCAAAAAATATAACTCACTCTCAAGAATAGATTTATTTCTAGTTACCAATGGCTTAATTAACATTGGAATTAAGTGCATCAATTCATCCCTTCTGTTTGTCAGATCATGCTCCAATTGGATTGGCAATTTCTTGTTTTTCTTTTAAATCCATTTTTTGCCGTTTCCACTTTCCAATATTTTTACTTAAGGATTTTAAATTTAAAGAATTTCTTATTAAAAAATGGGAAGAATTTTGTTTTTTAAACCAAGTGCCTATGAATAGACCTGAGCTATTTTGGCAAACGGCCAAAGCAGTTTTAACAGGAGACACTATGGCCTATGTGAATGTTTTGAAGAAGAGATTTAGGAAGAGAGAGAATGAAACAACTAATAATTTAGTCAATTCATATAATACCTGTCTTCTATCGCCTATTAGAGAAAAATTCCAATACACAAAAATAGTTACATTTACCAGCAAAATATTATAGACATGGGAATAAAGTTGGCAAACTTGTGGCTAGACTGGCCAAAAATCAAACTAAAACCCAAGGTATTGAGGCTATACAATTGGATGGTGTCCTGTACAAGAACCCTGAAGAAATTTCATCAGCCTTCACAGATTATTATTCAGATTTTTATTCTCGTAAGGAAACTCACTATGAAAATAGATCTAAATTTTGGGAAAGAGTTAGAAATCCATCAAACTCGGAACAACTATTAGCTAAAATTAACACTCCGATTACATAAAAGGAGATTTCTGATACTTTTAGATCAAATCTCTCTTAATAAATCACCTGGACCTGATCTACTTGCCAATTAATTTTACAAAATCTTAAAACCTAATATTATCCTATACCTAAAAAATCTTTTTATTAGTTATTATGTGGATTGCTAGCCATGTTCGAGTGCCTTCTCTGCATCCTGGACCACGTTGATATTGAATCAGGAAAAACCCATTTGACATGTGATCATATAGGCCACTCGCTTTGTTACACTCTGATTACAAAATGTTATCAATTCTAGCCAAAAGAATGCAAAGTTCTTTGAATCAGATTCCTCATCCAGATCAGGTAGGCTTTTTGAAAGGAAGAAATGCTTCTGTAAAGATAAGAGCATTATTAATTATAATAGACTACCTTCAAACAAAATAAACTACACATCAGGACACCCTGGAGGATATGGCTGTTGTTTCACTGGATGCAGAGAAGGCATTCGACTCGGTAATTCATGACCATATATTTTTCTCTTTAAAAACATTTGGTTATCATGGTCATATTATACATTTTGTGGAAAATATTTATAAACATTCTAAAACTTCATTAATAATAAATGGTCAATTATCTCAGAGCATCACATTAGATAAAGATACACGACAAGGCTTCCCACTCCTCCCCTCTGTTATTCATTGTAGCTATAGAATCTCTTGCAATTACACTATGACAACAAATTGATGGTATCAATACAGGCAAAAAGAAGTTAAAGTTGCCCTCTATGCAGATGATCTTCTAGTATATATTTCCAATCTTTATAAAAACATACCACAGTTCTTACAAAGTATTAATCAATAACCTAATTTTTAAGATACAAGGTCAATACAACAAAATCAGTAATTTTTTGGTTTTAAAAAACTCATAATTCTAAAATAATTATACCATTTGAAATTGCAACAAACTGTTTTAAATACCTTGGAATTCACATATCATTAGAACTGGACAATTGGTATAGATTAAATATTACAAGTACATTAACCAAAATTAGAGAGGACATGAAGAATTGGCACAATCTCCCTCTATCTTTGTCAGGGCGAATAGCACTCTTCCCAAAATTATTTATATACAGCAGAACATACCTATGTGTCTCAAGAAAAAGGACATACAAACTTTTAATTCAGATCTATCATACTTCATTTGGCAGGGTAAGAAGCCTAGGATAGCGTTGAAAAAAACTTTTTCTCCCTAAAAAATATGGGAGATTGGCTTTACCAGACCTAGAGAAATATAATCGGATTCTAATGGGGAAAATTGTAGCTGGTTGGATGGGAAATTCCAATTATTTCTCACATTTTGAATTAGAAGAAAATTTACCTATTTCAATTGCTCACTGTAATCCCAAATCCCTCCCCAAAACAATTACAATTTAAAATCTATATATAATGTATTGATAGCTTGGTGTCAGATATGCACATTATTAAGCATTAACTATAACATCTCTAATCATAAATTAATTAGGGGTAACCCAGAATTTCTAGCAGGAATTCACTCTAAAATATTTAATAGATGGGGACTGATGGGACTCACAAAATTAACTAAATTTAAAGATGCGTTGACTAAGGTTGTCAAAACATTTTCTGATCTGAAAGAGGAATTTTTATACGGGTGGAATTGGAGTTGGGATATATTGGATTTATGGATTTTAATGGTAAAAACATTTTTTTTTCTATTTCCCCATAGTACAAATTGATCTCGGCATTAAAAGGCGACAGCAACCTAGATAGCACTTCTTATAAATGGCAAAGCGCAGTTGAAGATGTAGATGCTAATCTTATTGGGAGCTCTATTATGAATACAAAGAGAGAAGCGCTCTACCAGGAACGAACAACAGCTCAGTGGCTTGTTCTATGGCGATTTACCACCCGGAAGCAGCCTCTTTTAGACCAGTGTGCTTTTCACAGAAGAAAACTTTCCTGAAGTATATCAGTCTGATCCTGCCAAGTAAGGTCAATCCAGCCCCGAAATACCAGGCAATTCTCCTCTGAACAAGGAACATGACAACCCCAGATGATCGTTTCGGCCTCCTATGGGCCTCGTCAGTGAGGTGCAGCCACATTCCTCTAAGCACACTGGGCAAGGAGTCCACGTCTGGTTTCCCCATCACCCATAGGGAGACTTCCCCAGGGTCATAATAATTTGCATACAAAGAGAGAAGCGCTCTACCAGGAACGAACAACAGCTCAGTGGCTTGTTCTATGGCGATTTACCACCCGGAAGCAGCCTCTTTTAGACCAGTGTGCTTTTCACAGAAGAAAACTTTCCTGAAGTATATCAGTCTGATCCTGCCAAGTAAGGTCAGTCCAGCCCCGAAATACCAGGCAATTCTCCTCTGAACAAGGAACATGACAACCTCAGACGATCGTTTCGGCCTCCTATGGGCCTCGTCAGTGAGGTGCAGCCACATTCCTCTAAGCACACTGGGCAAGGAGTCCACATCTGGTTTCCCCCATCACCCATAGGGAGACTTCCCCAGGGTCATAATAATTTGCATACAAAGAGAGAAGCGCTCTACCAGGAACGAACAACAGCTCAGTGGCTTGTTCTATGGCAATTTACCACCCGGAAGCAGCCTCTTTTAGACCAGTGTGCTTTTCACAGAAGAAAACTTTCCTGAAGTATATCAGTCTGATCCTGCCAAGTAAGGTCAGTCCAGCCCCGAAATACCAGGCAATTCTCCTCTGAACAAGGAACATGACAACCTCAGACGATCGTTTCGGCCTCCTATGGGCCTCGTAAGTGAGGTGCAGCCACATTCCTCTAAGCACACTGGGCAAGGAGTCCACGTCTGGTTTCCCCCATCACCCATAGGGAGACTTCCCCAGGGTCATAATAATTTGCATACAAAGAGAGAAGCGCTCTACCAGGAACGAACAACAGCTCAGTGGCTTGTTCTATGGCGATTTACCACCCGGAAGCAGCCTCTTTTAGACCATTGTGCTTTTCACAGAAGAAAACTTTCCTGAAGTATATCAGTCTGATCCTGCCAAGTAAGGTCAGTCCAGCCCCGAAATACCAGGCAATTCTCCTCTGAACAAGGAACATGACAACCCCATAAGATCGTTTCGGCCTCCTATGGGCCTCGTCAGTGAGGTGCAGCCACATTCCTCTAAGCACACTGGGCAAGGAGTCCACGTCTGGTTTCCCCCATCACCCATAGGGAGACTTCCCCAGGGTCATAATAATTTGCATACAAAGAGAGAAGCGCTCTACCAGGAACGAACAACAGCTCAGGGGCTTGTTCTATGGCGATTTACCACCCGGAAGCAGCCTCTTTTAGACCAGTGTGCTTTTCACAGAAGAAAACTTTCCTGAAGTATATCAGTCTGATCCTGCCAAGTAAGGTCAGTCCAGCCCCGAAATACCAGGCAATTCTCCTCTGAACAAGGAACATGACAACCCCAGACAATCGTTTCGGCCTCCTATGGGCCTCGTCAGTGAGGTGCAGCCACATTCCTCTAAGCACACTGGGCAAGGAGTCCACGTCTGGTTTCCCCCATCACCCATAGGGAGACTTCCCCAGGGTCATAATAATTTGCATACAAAGAGAGAAGCGCTCTACCAGGAACGAACAACAGCTCAGTGGCTTGTTCTATGGCGATTTACCACCCGGAAGCAGCCTCTTTTAGACCAGTGTGCTTTTCACAGAAGAAAACTTTCCTGAAGTATATCAGTCTGATCCTGCCAAGTAAGGTCAGTCCAGCCCCGAAATACCAGGCAATTCTCCTCTGAACAAGGAACATGACAACCCCAGAAGATCGTTTCGGCCTCCTTTGGGCCTCGTCAGTGAGGTGCAGCCACATTCCTCTAAGCACACTGGGCAAGGAGTCCACGTCTGGTTTCCCCCATCACCCATAGGGAGACTTCCCCAGGGTCATAATAATTTGCATACAAAGAGAGAAGCGCTCTACCAGGAACGAACAACAGCTCAGTGGCTTGTTCTATGGCGATTTACCACCCGGAAGCAGCCTCTTTTAGACCAGTGTGCTTTTCACAGAAGAAAACTTTCCTGAAGTATATCAGTCTGATCCTGCCAAGTAAGGTCAGTCCAGCCCCGAAATACCAGGCAATTCTCCTCTGAACAAGGAACATGACAACCCCAGACGATCGTTTCGGCCTCCTATGGGCCTCGTCAGTGAGGTGCAGCCACATTCCTCTAAGCACACTGGGCAAGGAGTCCACGTCTGGTTTCCCCCATCACCCATAGGGAGACTTCCCCAGGGTCATAATAATTTGCATACAAAGAGAGAAGCGCTCTACCAGGAACGAACAACAGCTCAGTGGCTTGTTCTATTATGAAGTCACACTTTCAGCATCCCAGAGAAAGTCGCATTTGAAGCTTCTACTTATTACATACTAAGGCCTAGATTTGGAGTTCGGCGGTAAAAGGGCTGTTAACGCTCCGCGGGTTTTTTTCTGGCCGCACCATAAATTTAACTCTGGTATCGAGAGTTCAAACAAATGCTGCGTTAGGCTCCAAAAAAGGAGCGTAGAGCATATTTACCGCAAATGCAACTCTCGATACCAGAGTTGCTTACGGACGCGGCCGGCATCAAAAACGTGCTTGTGCACGATTCTCCCATAGGAAACAATGGGGCAGTTTGAGCTGAAAAAAAACCTAACACCTGCAAAAAAGCAGCGTTCAGCTCTTAACGCAGCCCCATTGTTTCCTATGGGGAAACACTTCCTACGTCTGCACCTAACACTCTAACATGTACCCCGAGTCTAAACACCCCTAACCTTACACTTATTAACCCCTAATCTGCCGCCCCCCGCTATCGCTGACCCCTGCATTACACTTTTAACCCCTAATCTGCCGCTCCGTAAACCGCCGCCACCTACGTTATCCCTATGTACCCCTAATCTGCTGCCCTAACATCGCCGACCCCTATGTTATATTTATTAACCCCTAATCTGCCCCCCACAACGTCGCCGACACCTGCCTACACTTATTAACCCCTAATCTGCCGAGCGGACCTGAGCGCTACTATAATAAAGTTATTAACCCCTAATCCGCCTCACTAACCCTATCATAAATAGTATTAACCCCTAATCTGCCCTCCCTAACATCGCCGACACCTACCTTCAATTATTAACCCCTAATCTGCCGACCGGAGCTCACCGCTATTCTAATAAATGTATTAACCCCTAAAGCTAAGTCTAACCCTAACACTAACACCCCCCTAAGTTAAATATAATTTTTATCTAACGAAATAAATTAACTCTTATTAAATAAATGATTCCTATTTAAAGCTAAATACTTACCTGTAAAATAAATCCTAATATAGCTACAATATAAATTATAATTATATTATAGCTATTTTAGGATTAATATTTATTTTACAGGCAACTTTGTAATTATTTTAACCAGGTACAATAGCTATTAAATAGTTAAGAACTATTTAATAGTTACCTAGTTAAAATAATAACAAATTTACCTGTAAAATAAATCCTAACCTAAGATATAATTAAACCTAACACTACCCTATCAATAAAATAATTAAATAAACTACCTACAATTACCTACAATTAACCTAACACTACACTATCAATAAATTAATTAAACACAATTGCTACAAATAAATACAATTAAATAAACTATCTAAAGTACAAAAAATAAAAAAGAACTAAGTTACAGAAAATAATAAAATATTTACAAACATAAGAAAAATATTACAACAATTTTAAACTAATTACACCTACTCTAAGCCCCCTAATAAAATAACAAAGCCCCCCAAAATAAAAAATTCCCTACCCTATTCTAAATTACAAATATTACAAGCTCTTTTACCTTACCAGCCCTGAACAGGGCCCTTTGCGGGGCATGCCCCAAGAATTTCAGCTCTTTTGCCTGTAAAAAAAAACATACAATACCCCCCCCCAACATTACAACCCACCACCCACATACCCCTAATCTAACCCAAACCCCCCTTAAATAAACCTAACACTACCCCCCTGATGATCTTCCTACCTTGTCTTCACCATGCCAGGTTCACCGATCCGTCCTGGCTCCAAGATCTTCATCCAACCCAAGCGGGGGCTAGACATCCACTGAAGAAGTCCAGAAGAGGGTCCAAAGTCTTCCTCCTATCCGGCAAGAAGAGGACATCCGGACCGGCAAACATCTTCTCCAAGCGGCATCTTCTATCTTCTTCCATCCGATGACGACCGGCTCCATCTTGAAGACCTCCAGCGCGGATCCATCCTCTTCTTCCGACGACTAGACGACGAATGACGGTTCCTTTAAGGGACGTCATCCAAGATGGCGTCCCTCGAATTCCGATTGGCTGATAGGATTCTATCAGCCAATCGGAATTAAGGTAGGAATTTTCTGATTGGCTGATGGAATCAGCCAATCAGAATATAGTTCAATCCGATTGGCTGATCCAATCAGCCAATCAGATTGAGCTCGCATTCTATTGGCTGATCGGAACAGCCAATAGAATGCGAGCTCAATCTGATTGGCTGATTGGATCAGCCAATCGGATTGAACTATATTCTGATTGGCTGATTCCATCAGCCAATCAGAAAATTCCTACCTTAATTCCGATTGGCTGATAGAATCCTATCAGCCAATCGGAATTCGAGGGACGCCATCTTGGATGACGTCCCTTAAAGGAACCGTCATTCGTCGTCTAGTCGTCGGAAGAAGAGGATGGATCCGCGCTGGAGGTCTTCAAGATGGAGCCGGTCGTCATCGGATGGAAGAAGATAGAAGATGCCGCTTGGAGAAGATGTTTGCCGGTCCGGATGTCCTCTTCTTGCCGGATAGGAGGAAGACTTTGGACCCTCTTCTGGACTTCTTCAGTGGATGTCTAGCCCCCGCTTGGGTTGGATGAAGATCTTGGAGCCAGGACGGATCGGTGAACCTGGCATGGTGAAGACAAGGTAGGAAGATCATCAGGGGGGTAGTGTTAGGTTTATTTAAGGGGGGTTTGGGTTAGATTAGGGGTATGTGGGTGGTGGGTTGTAATGTTGGGGGGGGGGTATTGTATGTTTTTTTTTACAGGCAAAAGAGCTGAAATTCTTGGGGCATGCCCCGCAAAGGGCCCTGTTCAGGGCTGGTAAGGTAAAAGAGCTTGTAATATTTGTAATTTAGAATAGGGTAGGGATTTTTTTATTTTGGGGGGCTTTGTTATTTTATTAGGGGGCTTAGATTAGGTGTAATTAGTTTAAAATTGTTGTAATATTTTTCTTATGTTTGTAAATATTTTATTATTTTCTGTAACTTAGTTCTTTTTTATTTTTTGTACTTTAGATAGTTTATTTAATTGTATTTATTTGTAGCAATTGTGTTTAATTAATTTATTGATAGTGTAGTGTTAGGTTAATTGTAGGTAATTGTAGGTAGTTTATTTAATTATTTTATTGATAGGGTAGTGTTAGGTTTAATTATATCTTAGGTTAGGATTTATTTTACAGGTAAATTTGTTATTATTTTAACTAGGTAACTATTAAATAGTTCTTAACTATTTAATAGCTATTGTACCTGGTTAAAATAATTACAAAGTTGCCTGTAAAATAAATATTAATCCTAAAATAGCTATAATATAATTATAAT
The DNA here is from genome assembly GCF_027579735.1 of Bombina bombina. Classification (NCBI taxonomy): domain Eukaryota; kingdom Metazoa; phylum Chordata; class Amphibia; order Anura; family Bombinatoridae; genus Bombina; species Bombina bombina. The sequence continues at coordinate 114,749,766 of NC_069509.1, forward strand.
TTATATTGTAGCTATATTAGGATGTATTTTACAGGTAAGTATTTAGCTTTAAATAGGAATTATTTATTTAATAAGAGTTAATTTATTTCGTTAGATAAAAATTATATTTAACTTAGGGGGGTGTTAGTGTTAGGGTTAGACTTAGCTTTAGGGGTTAATACATTTATTAGAATAGCGGTGAGCTCCGGTCGGCAGATTAGGGGTTAATAATTGAAGGTAGGTGTCGGCGATGTTAGGGAGGGCAGATTAGGGGTTAATACTATTTATGATAGGGTTAGTGAGGCGGATTAGGGGTTAATAACTTTATTATAGTAGCGCTCACGTCCGCTCGGCAGATTAGGGGTTAATAAGTGTAGGTAGGTGTCGGCGACGTTGAGGGGGGCAGATTAGGGGTTAATAAATATAACATAGGGGTCGGCGATGTTAGGGGTAGCAGATTAGGGGTACATAGGGATAACGTAGGTGGCGGCGATTTGCGGTCGGAAGATTAGGGGTTAATTATTTTAAGTAGCTTGCGGCGACGTTGTGGGGGGCAAGTTAGGGGTTAATAGATATAATACAGGGGTCGGCGGTGTTAGGGGCAGCAGATTAGGGGTACATAAGTATAACGTAGGTGGCGGTCGGCAGATTAGGGGTTAAAAATTTTAATCGAGTGGCGGCGATGTGGGGGGACCTCGGTTTAGGGGTACATAGGTAGTTTATGGGTGTTAGTGTACTTTAGGGTACAGTAGTTAAGAGCTTTATAAACCGGCGTTAGCCAGAAAGCTCTTAACTCCTGCTATTTTCAGGCGGCTGGAATCTTGTCGTTAGAGCTCTAACGCTCACTGCAGAAACGACTCTAAATACCGGCGTTAGGAAGATCCCATTGAAAAGATAGGCTACGCAAATGGCGTAGGGGGATCTGCGGTATGGAAAAGTCGCGGCTGTAAAGTGAGCGTTAGACCCTTTAATCACTGACTCCAAATACCAGCGGGCGGCCAAAACCAGCGTTAGGAGCCTCTAACGCTGGTTTTGACGGCTACCGCCGAACTCTAAATCTAGGCCTAAGATGGGCTATAAATGGCAAAATGTAAATTTTAATAAATTCCCACAATGTCAGTTACAGGTGGCAGATTTATTACATATGCTCTGTAATAAATCTGGTTATAAATAAATTGGTTTAAACTTGAATACTGGGCTAAAAATGCATTGAACAAATCAGATTTCAAATTCTACCTATGGCAGATTACATTCTTACTTCCCTATAGTAAAAACCCAGAAGAGAATACATTTATACACGCTATAATATTATCTGCAAGAAGTTTAATTTTTCATAAGTGGAAAGAAAAGCAGGAGCCCAAAATTTCAGAAGTAATAGAATTTTCTAAAAAAACAATGTATTATTAAACAGAAAGATAAAGAGAAAAATACAGATTTGCCAATTCATTATTTTTTGGGAAATTATCTATTTTCATTAGAGCCTGGACAAAAGAGGAACAAGATATTATACTTCCATTCAAAAATTCAGATTTAGTGCTCCTCGGGACCTGGTAGACCCTGGGAGATGGAGAGGCCAGGATTGAAAGGAGGGAATAGGAGTCTTTCCTTACTTCCCTCCCCCTTCCCTTTTTTTTCTTCTTCTTCTCCCTGTCGCTTGTGATGAACCAAGTTTTTGTATGTATTTGTAAGATATTTTGATATTTTTGATGTAAATAAATACAACAGGCAGATTGTACAAACTAACGGCTAGATTTAGAGTTTTGTCGGTAACGACCCGCGTAGCTAACGCTGGCTTTTTTCTGGCTGCACCTTTAAAATAACTCTGGTATTGAGAGTCCACAGAATGTCTGCGTTAGGCTCCAAAAAAGGAGCGTAGAGCATATTTAACGCAACTGCAACTCTCGATACCAGAGTTGCTTACGGACGCGGCCAGCCTCAAAAACGTGCTCGTGCACGATTCCCCCATAGGAAACAATGGGGCTGTTTGAGCTGAAAAAAAAACTAACACCTGCAAAAAAGCCGTGTTCAGCTCCTAACGCAGCCCCATTGTTTGCTATGGGGAAACACTTCCTACGTCTGCACCTAACACTCTAACATGTACCCCGAGTCTAAACACCCCTAACCTTACACTTATTAACCCCTATTCTGCCACCCCCACTATCGCTGACCCCTGTATATTATTTTTAACCCCTAATCTGCCGCTCCGTAAACCGCCGCTACTTACATTATCCCTATGTACCCCTAATCTGCTGCCCCTAACACCGCAGACCCCTATATTATATTTATTAACCTCTAATCTGCCCCTCAACGTCCCCTCCACCTGCCTACACTTATTAACCCCTAATCTGCCGACCGGACCTGAGCGCTACTATAATAAAGTTATTAACCCCTAATCCGCCTCACTAACCCTATAATAAATAGTATTAACCCCTAATCTGCCCTCCCTAACATCGCCGACACCTAACTTCAATTATTAACCCCTAATCTGCCGACTGGAGCTCACCGCTATTCTAATAAATGTATTAACCCCTAAAGCTAAATCTAACCCTAACACTAACACCCCCCTAAATTAAATATAATTTTAATCTAACGAAATTAATTAACTCTTCTTAAATAAATTATTCCTATTTAAAGCTAAATACTTACCTGTAAAATAAATCCTAATATAGCTACAATATAAATTATATTTATATTATAGCTATTTTAGGATTAATATTTATTTTACAGGTAACTTTGTATTTATTTTAACCAGGTACAATAGCTATTAAATAGTTAAGAACTATTTAATAGCTAAAATAGTTAAAATAATTACAAATTTACCTGTAAAATAAATCCTAACCTAAGTTACAATTAAACCTAACACTACACTATCAATAAATTAATTAAATAAAATACCTATAATTATCTACAATTAAACCTAACACTACACTATCAATAAATAAATTAAATACAATTCCTACAAATAAATACAATGAAATAAACTAACTAAAGTACAAAAAATAGAAAAGAACTAAGTTACAAGAAATAAAAAAATATTTACAAACATTAGAAATATATTACAACAATTTTAAACTAATTACACCTACTCTAAGCCCCCTAATAAAATAACAAAGCCCCCCAAAATAAAAAATGCCCTACACTATTCTAAATTACTAAAGTTCAAAGCTCTTTTACCTTACCAGCCCTGAACAGGGTCCTTTGCGGGGCATGCCCCAAGAAGTTCAGCTCTTTTGCCTGTAAAAAAAAAAACATACAATACCCCCCCAACATTACAACCCACCACCCACATACCCCTAATCTAACCCAACCCCCCTTAAATAAACCTAACACTAAGCCCCAGAAGATCTCCCTACCTTGAGTCGTCTTCACCCAGCCGAGCCAAATTCCTCATCCAAGCGGAGAAAGAAGAGGTCCTCCATCCGGTAGAAGTCTTCATCCAAGCGGAGCAGAAGAGGTCTTCCATCCGATTGAAGTCTTCATCCAAGAGGCATCTTCTATCGTCATCCATCCGGAGCGGAGCGGCAACATCCTGAAGACCTCCGACGCGGAACATCCATCCTGGCCGATGACTGAACGACGAATGACGGTTCCTTTAAATGACGTCATCCAAGATGGTGTCCCTCGAATTCCTTTTGGCTGATAGGATTCTATCAGCCAATCGGAATTAAGGTAGGAATATTCTGATTGGCTGATGGAATCAGCCAATCAAAATCAAGTTCAATCCGATTGGCTGATTGGATCATCCAATCGGATTGAACTTGATTCTGATTGGCTGATTCCATCAGCCAATCAGAATATTCCTACCTTAATTCCGATTGGCTAATAGAATCCTATCAGCCAATCGGAATTCGAGGGACGCCATCTTGGATGAGGTCATTTAAAGGAACCGTCATTCGTCGTTCAGTCATCGGCCAGGATGGATGTTCCGCGTCGGAGGTCTTCAGGATGTTGCCGCTCCGCTCCAGATGGATGACGATAGAAGATGCCTCTTGGATGAAGACTTCAATCGGATGGAAGACCTCTTCTGCCCCGCTTGGATGAAGACTTCTACTGGATGGAGGACCTCTTCTTGCTCCGCTTGGATGAAGAATTTGGCTCAGCTGGGTGAAGACGACTCAAGGTAGGGAGATCTTCAGGGGCTTAGTGTTAGGTTTATTTAAGGGGGGTTTGGGTTAGATTAGGGGTATGTGGGTGGTGGGTTGTAATGTTGGGGGGGGTATTGTATGTTTTTTTTTTACAGGCAAAAGAGCTGAACTTCTTGGGGCATGCCCCGCAAAGGGCCCTGTTCAGGGCTGGTAAGGTAAAAGAGCTTTGAACTTTAGTAATTTAGAATAGGGTAGGGCATTTTTTTTATTTTGGGGGGCTTTGTTATTTTATTAGGGGACTTAGAGTAGGTGTAATTAGTTTAAAATTGTTGTAATATATTTCTAATGTTTGTAAATATGTTTTTATTTTTTGTAACTTAGTTCTTTTTTATTTTTTGTATTTTAGTTAGTTTATTTCATTGTATTTATTTGTAGGAATTGTATTTAATTTATTTATTGATAGTGTAGTGTTAGGTTTAATTGTAGATAATTATAGGTATTTTATTTAATTAATTTATTGATAGTGTAGTGTTAGGTTTAATTGTAACTTAGGTTAGGATTTATTTTACAGGTAATTTTGTAATTATTTTAACTATTTTAGCTATTAAATAGTTCTTAACTATTTAATAGCTATTGTACCTGGTTAAAATAAATACAAAGTTGCCTGTAAAATAAATATTAATCCTAAAATAGCTATAATATAATTATAATTTATATTGTAGCTATATTAGGGTTTATTTTACAGGTAAGTATTTAGCTTTAAATAGGAATAATTTATATAATAAGAGTTAATTAATTTCGTTAGATTTAAATTATATTTAACTTAGGGGGGTGTTAGTGTTAGGGTTAGACTTAGCTTTAGGGGTTAATACATTTATTAGAATAGCGGTGAGCTCCAGTCGGCAGATTAGGGGTTAATAATTTAAGTTAGGTGTCTGCGATGTTAGGGAGGGCAGATTAGGGGTTAATACTATTTATTATAGGGTTAGTGAGGCGGATTAGGGGTTAATAACTTTATTATAGTAGCGCTCAGGTCCGGTCGGCAGATTAGGGGTTAATAAGTGTAGGCAGGTGGAGGGGACGTTGAGGGGCAGTTTAGGGGTTAATAAATATAATGTAGGGGTCGGCGGTGTTAGGGGCAGCAGATTAGGGGTACATAGCTATAATGTAGGTGGCGGCTCTTTGCGGTCGGCAGATTAGGGGTTAATTATTGTAGGTAGCTGGCTGCGACGTTGTGGGGGGCAGGTTAGGGGTTAATAAATATAATATAGGGGTCGGCGGTGTTAGGGGCAGCAGATTAGGGGTACATAAGTATAACGTAGGAGGCGGGTGGCAGATTAGGGGTTAAAAAAATTTAATCGAGTGTCGGCGATGTGGGGGGGCCTCGGTTTAGGGGTACATAGGTAGTTTACTGGTGTTAGTGTACTTTAGAGCACAGTAGTTAAGAGCACATGATTTCGGGATATAAGATCAATTCGGATAAGTGTGAGGCCCTTCCTATTGCTATCCCTAGACCCACTATCAAATTACTGGAGATTAACTTTGATTTCAAATGGGCATATGACCATGTGAAATATTTGGGGGTTAGATTGACACCAAATTTTGAGAAACTTTACCAAGCCAACTACCCTCCTCTATACAAGACTATAAAACAGGACATCATAAAATGGCAACAGTATAGCTTCTCATGGTATGGGAGACTGTCATCAATCAAAATGAATATTTTACCCAGACTCCTATACCTTTTTAGGACACTGCCGATTGAGATCCCTAACAAAGATTTAGATGCTATCCAGAATAAACTAGTTTCTTTTCTAAGAGGAGGTAAACATGCCAGGATACCCGAAGTCATTCTCACGAGACACAGACAACTAGGAGGGGTAGGACTCCCCAATTTAAGGGACTATTACCAAGCTGCCAGACTATCCCAGACTGCGACACTAGGGAGAAGGAACTGTGACATTGTCTAGCCTGCTCTAGAGGCTGCTATTGGGGGACTCAATTTGCCAGACGAGGTGCTGTGGCGGAAAGAGGTATTGAGACCCGCTAAAGGTTTCATACCGCAAGCACTATTGATATCTGACCGACAGTGGCATAAATCAATTAACTTCCACAAGCTGGTGTCACAATATACTCTTGAAAAACCGTTAAGATACATAATCCCGGGTGAATGTTGCATTCATGTAGATAAATGGGAGAATAAGGGTTTATATAGAGTGGCAGATTTTCTACAACAAGGCTCTATAGTCACATTCACACAACTACAAGAGAAACTAGAAACATTTCCTCTGCAGTGGTTTCTATACCTGCAGATCTCCTCGGCTATTCAGTCTTACATTCAAGGCGGGAGGGTAGACCGTCCCACGATGCTTGGGAGACAATGTAGCGCAAAACACAGGCCCAAACAAGCTATCTCACATATGTACCAAGCTATACAATCAGCTAGAATAAAGAACAAACCACCCATTATAAGCAGATGGGAAAGAGACCTAAACATTGACCTAACGACAGAGGACTGGCACACTATAACATACAAGACGAGTAGGGGTCTGTTGAGTGCGGACCTCAGGGAAAATAGCGTAAAATCGGTGTTCCGCTGGTATTTGACTCCTGAAAGAATGGCACACTCTCTCAAAGGAAACACCAACTTATGCTATAGAGGATGTAAGACTAAAGGTACATACATACATATGTGGTGGGAATGTCCCAAAGTTAAAAATATATGGGATCAGACTTCAGATATCTTATCCAACTTGGTCGGAGACCAAATTAGTGTCAGTGCCCCGCAAGCTTTACTAAACACTAAAATTAAGGGCTACAACTCCCACATAAACACTTTCTTCTGAATTATCTTCACTATAGTTAGGACCTCAATAGCCAAACACTGGAAGACAGGGGTACCTACATGGCCAGAGATTATCAACAAATTAGCCGGAATGTATGCTATGCATGAGACAGCCTCCCATTTACAAAATAAAATGGACACTTTTGGCAAAATTTGGTTCTACTGGATAATGGGGGGAGCCGGGGATAGCCTTAATTGAACCACACCACAAGGAGAGCTGGAGAGGCCACATTGGATAGGAAATATAGCTTATTTAGAGACATAACCGAGATATCTAGCCTTAAGAGACTGGAAGCTGAGACAACAAAAATCTGACAGTTCTTTACTATATTTTTTTTTATTTTTCTTATTTTCCTTGTTATTCATGTTGACTATATTTTTTTTATATAGATATTCATAAAAATGTAGAGGGCAAAAAATCTACCGGAGACTCAGCTGTAACATGGGTCCTATTTAACGTACTGATTGTTTAATTAGTTTGAATAAGTCTTGCACCCAATGTGAGGTGGGTCAATGGTGGTTACGATGTAAACTCTGTATTGTTTTTTCATCTATGATATTAATTTTTGCACCCAATAAAAATTATTTCAACTAAACAAGTGTACAGACAGCTATCTGATCCCATCGACTACAGACCTGATAGCGTAGACCTTCATCAGGCATATTTGGTCCCCATTCCTTGAACAAGTTAACCATGCACATTTACCTTTGAAGGGACATTACAGCATTAAATGTAAATGATATGCATTCAAATGGTTAAATGTTAAATTGGAGTAAAATGGATATCAAAAGAAGAAAATACATTTGCACAATCTAAGCAAATACATTAAAAAGATAAGCCATAATAGCAACAATTAAACCTCGGTCTACCAGCAGGGTACAGGGGACCATGTAGGTAGTTTGTGTTGTGTTGTTTTAATTTAATTTATTATTATTATTTGATAAGAATTTATGATTTTTTTTACTGCTAATTAGACAGTTCTAAATCTGAAAGCATGAGTTTTCTGTATTCACACTTTTCCTGTAAATTCTAATTATAGCATTGTACGCTGGCAGGGTCCATCGGATCCATGTTGCTCTTCGATAGTTTCTCCTTTGTGACTCATCCAGTCACATGATTACTTTACTGCACTCTGTGAGCCATTTTCAGTCTGCAAGTTAGTACATGTTGCTACATGTTAGGACTTGCTTTCTTAGCTTTTGAAGATTTGTTATGCTTTCCTGACTTGGTGGTGTAGTTTCTCGTAAACGCCTCAGTAATGAAGAAATACTTACTTTGTTGAACTTTACGAGCTATCGGATGAAAAAAATTAAATAGATGACATCCTTTTAGAAGAGAATTTGGATTCTGATGATAGCACCATCACAGCACCTACCACCCAAACCGATTTGCCATCTTCATCTGCGAATAGAACTATTTACTATTCAAAAGATAAGAATGAAAAATGGAATTCTGTGCCTATCAACAATCCACAAGGCAGAACGAGGCAAGTGAATATCATTCGAGAAACACCAGGTGCCAGCCGTTTTGGAAAAAGACAGACACAATCGAATCATCATTTTTGCTTTTTTTCCAGAAACCCTTTGTTGAAACCATCTGTAAATGGACCAATAAAGAAGGTTCAGTTTTTATATGGAGCTTGATGGTCTAATCTAACTACAGATGAATTGTACAATTTCATTGGTGTTCTCATTTTGATTGGTGTCTACAAGGGTAAGAATGAAAAAGTGTCTCATCTATGGATCAGAGAACATGGTCGCCCAATATTCAACAAATCAATGAGCAGAACTCGCTTTCAGAACATTTCCAGTTCTGAATTTGATGATGCTGCTTCTAGATGACAAAACCATTCTACTGATAAGTTGCAGCCCATTCGAGAATGCTTTGATCTGTGGGTAAAAACTATTTTTGAAGCATTTGTTCCTGGAGAGTCGATGACAGTTGATGAACAACTAGTAACCTTTCATGGTTGTTGCCCTTTCAAATAATATATTCCATCGAAGCCAGGGAAATATGGCATAAAAATATGGGCAATATGCAACAGCAGAACTTCCTATGCATACGATATGCAGGTGTACACTGGGAAATGTCAATGCCAAGTAAGGGAAGTGAATCAGTGGGAGCGAGTGGTAATAGATTTGGCTCAAGGAATATTACGTTCTGGAAGAAACATCACTTGTGATAACTTCTTCACGAGCCTGCAGTTAGCTAAAAAAATTGCTGGAAAAGAAAATCACAGTTGTTGGAACAATTCGTAAAAACAAAAAATAACTGCCCCAATAATTTGTGACCACAAAAAAAAACAAAATGTCTACTCTACTCCGTTTGGTTTCCAGAAAGACTTGATGATTGCATCATACTGTCCCAAGAAAAACAAAGTTGTTACCCTCTTGAGCTATGCATTCCCAACCTATTATTCTAAACTGAGAAGACAAAAGAACAGAGATAATTCAGTCATACAATGAGACAAAAGGATCAGATGGTAAGTACTTACAGTACTAAACGAATGACCAGAAGATGGCCGATGGTTATATTTTATAACATGTTGGATGTTAGTGCTGTCAACGCCTACATTATCTGGATATTGCTAAAACCAGACTGGAATGCAAGTAAATCACACAAAAGGAAGGTTTTCCTTGTACTTCTTGGGAAAGCACTGGCTGGAGTATCTGAGGGGCCTGACGTTCCTCAAACTTCTACTTCTGGCGAACCACCAAGAAATAAAGCACATTGCAGTATCTGCCCTAAGAGCAAAGACAGAAAAACTTGAACAGTGTGCTGTGTGTGCAAAAAAAATGTATGTCAAGAACATCTGAAAGTGGTGTGTTTGAACTGTGGACAGTGAAACTTTTTCATCATATTAGCATAACTTTTCTAACTACCTATGCCCTACACCTACATTGACAATTGACAATTTCTTTATAATTTTTATCATTATCTGTGAATTTATGTGCAAAATAATATAAGAAAAACTCTTCACAGTGCTCAAAATATGAAGAATACACTTTATTATCACCAAATGAGTAGCATTTCTTAGTATTTCATGGTTATACAATATTTTACTAGCTAAAATTTTAATCAAAATTCATAATTACCCTGTTTCACATTGAAAATAATTATACTAAAACTTGATGCAAAATTTTTGTGAATTTTTAATAAAGTTCCTGTATTCTATATTTCGCTGCCAAAGCTTAGTTTTCTTTTCACCTTATCTTACAGTCTACAGGTTGATGGGGCAGAGACATAAAGTTAGAGGTTGCTTTTCACATCAAATGTAGTTACTGCAGTGGGTCAAGGCAGTTCAAGGTTTATTTTCCTTAGGATGAAAAACAAATAGAGGAGTCTCTCTAAATAGGTGGGTTTTCAAAGAGTGTCTGAAACTATACAAGGTTAGAAACAGTCTGATGGAGTGGGGAAGAGATTTTCACAGAGTAGGAGCAGCACATGAAACGTCTTGGGGGCTAGAGAGGGAAGTGGAGAAATATTAGGAAAGAAGACATAGGTCAAAGGTTGATTAAAAAGTGCGGTTTGGGGAGCATTTGCAGATGAGTATGAAAATATAGTTGGGAATGAGGAAGCTGAATGCTTTATAGGTAAGGGTTAATATTTTTATTGTATTCTAAAGTGTATGGGAAACCAGTGTAGGAAATGGCAGAGCAGGGCAACTGATGTAGATCAGCTACTTAGATGGATAGCTGAAGAATTCATGATAGATTGGTGGTGGAAGAGACAATGGCCTCTAGTTATCAAGCCGTCAACCGCAAATATGCTGGAATTCCGCAGCGTATTTGTGGCGAGGCTGATTCGCCTTAGTTATCAACCCCTACTGCCCAGCAAAAGTAGAATCTAGTGACGTAAGCTTCGATCTGCCGGACTCAGTCCGACACAGATCGATGCTTACATCACTCCAGATGTTCTGAACGCAAGTTCGGCACAATTTGACTACTTTTGGTAGTTATCAAACTACTAGCAGGTACGCTCGCCACTATTCCGGGCCAGCGTACCTGGATTTCAATCCGCCGCCCTGGAGGCGGCGGATCCCATAGGAATAGATGGGAGTCTAACCATAGCGAAAGCTCATGTTCGCTACTGCCCGATATCCCATTGATTCCTATGGGAAACATCTGCACCTAACACCCTAACATGTACCCTGAGTCTAAAAACGCCTAATCTGCCCCCCCTACACCGCCGCAACTAAATAAAGTTATTACCCCTTAAACCGCCGCTCCCGGACCCACCGCAACCTACATTATACATATTAGCCCCTAATCTGCCCCCCCTACACCGCCGCAACTAAATAAAGTTATTATCTCCTAAACCGCCGCTCCCGGACCCCGCCGCAACTATAATAAATATGTTAACCCCTAAACCGCCGCTCCCGGACCCCGCCGCCACCAAAAATAATACCTATTAACCCCTATCCTGCCCCCTATACCGCCGCCACCTATAATAAATTTATTAACCCCTATCCTGCCCCCCCTACACCGCCGCCACTATATTAAAATTATTAACCCCTAAACCTAAGTCTAACACTAACTCTAACACCCCCCTAACTTAAATATTAAAGGGCCATAATACCCAAATATTTAAACACTTGAAAGTGATGCAGCATAGCTGTAAAAAGCTGACTAGAAAATATCTCCTGAACATCTCTATGTAAAAAAGAAATATATTTTACCTCAAAAGTTCCTCAGTAGCCACCTCCCATTGTAAAGGATTTCTAAGCAGCATTTTAGTGTGTCTGTCCTGGGACAGCTGAAAGGATGAGCCTTGTGAACTCTCATATTATTTCACCAATCAGGTAAAGGAAGCTTACTATGAAATCTTATGAGCGTTAAGTCAAATCTCATGAGATCACAGTAAGAGTTCATGACCTCAGCACTGCTGATGCTGATTGGCTGCTGTTCATTTCTTCATTTTTTTTTTATTTTTACCTGCAGCTGGGAGCAGGTGAAGTATAACTTTTTACACAGAACTAACTCTGCTGAGCTGAGGAGATTGTGAGGTAAAATATCTTCCTTTTTTACATAGAGATGCTCAGGTGATATTTTCCTGTCAGCTTTTTACAGTTATACTGCATCAGTTTCAAGTGATTTAGCATATGAGTATTATGTCCCTTTAATTAAATAAATCTAATATTACTCTTATTAACTAAATTAATCCTATTTAAAACTAAATACCTATAAAATAAACCCTAATATAGCTACAATATAACTAATAATTACATTGCAACTATTTTAGGATTTATTTTTATTTTACAGGCAAGTTTGTATATATTTTAACTAGGTACAATAGTTATTAAATAGTTATTAACTATTTAACAGCTACCTAGCTAAAAGAAATACAAAATTACCTGTAAAATAAATCCTAACCTAAGTTACAATTAAACTATAATACTCATTGGATCAGCCAATCGGATTGAACTTCAATCTGATTGGCTGATTGCATCAGCCAATCAGATTTTTCCTACCTTAATTCCGATTGGCTGATAGAATCCTATCAGCCAATCGGAATTCGAGGGACGCCATCTTGGATGACGTCATTTAAAGGACCAGCCATTCATCGGGTAGTCGTCGTGCAGGAAGGATGTTCCGCGCCGGAGGTCTTGAAGATGGAGCCGCTCCTCGTTGGATGGATGAAGATAGAAGATGCCGCTTGGATGAAGATGTCTGCCGGTCAGGATGTTCTCTTCTGCCCGGATAGGATGAAGACTTCTGCTGGTCTGGGTGTCCTCTTCTTCCCCATCGGATGAAGACTTCGGCCCGGCTGGGTGAAGACGACTTAAGGTAGGGAGATCTTCAGGGGGTTAGCGATAGGTTTATTTAAGGGGGTTTGGGTGGGTTAGAGTAGGGGTATGTGGGTGGGTGGGTTTTATTGTTGGGGGGTTGTATTTTTTTTTACAGGCAAAAGATTTGATTACTTTTTAAGGGCTGGTAAAAGAGCTGGTTACTTGGTAATGTAGAATAGGGTAGAGACTTTTATTATTTTTTTATTTATTTATTTTATTAGGGGGCTTAGATTAGGTGTAATTAGTTTAAACTTCTTGTAATTTTTTTATTTTCTGTAATTTAGTGGGGTTTTTTTGTAATTTAGTTTAGTTTATTTAATTGTATTTAATTGTAGGTATTGGTAGCTAATTTATTTAAATAATTTAATTATAGTGTAGTGTTAGGTTTAATTGTAACTTAGGTTAGGATTTATTTTACAGGTAATTTTGTATTTCTTTTAGCTAGGTAGTTATTAAATAGTTAATAACTATTTAATAATTATTGTACCTAGTTAAAAGAAATACAAAGTTGCCTGTAAAATAAATATAAATCCTAAGATAGCTACAATGTAATTATTAATTACATTGTAGCTAGCTATCTTAGGGTTTATTTTACAGGTAAGTATTTCGTTTTAAATTGGAATAATTTATTTACTGATAGTGTAGTGTTAGGTGTAATTGTAACTTAGGTTAGTTTTTATTTTAAAGGTAAATTTGTCTTTATTTTAACCGGGTAGCTATTAAATAGTTAATAACTATTCAATAGCTATTGTACCTAGTTAAAATATATACAAACTTGCCTGTAAAATAAAAATAAATCCTAAAATAGTTACAATGTAACTATTAGTTATATTGTAGCTATATTAGGGTTATTTTATAGGTATTTAGTTTTAAATAGGATTAATTTAGTTAATAAGAGTAATATTATTTATATTTATTTAATTAATATTTAAGTTAGGGGGGTGTTAGGGTTAGTGTTAGACTTAGGTTTAGGGGTTAATATATTTATTATAGTTGCGGCGGGGTCCGTGAGCGGCGGTTTTGGGGTCAACATATTTATTATAGTTGCGGCGATGTCTAGGAGTGGCGATTTAGGGGTTAACATATTTATTATAGTTGTGGCGGGGTCCGGAAGCGGCGGTTAAGGGGTTAATATATTTATTATAGTTGAGGCGGGGTCCGGGAGCGGCAGTTTAGGGGTTAATATATTTATTATAGTTGCGGCGGGGTCTAGGAGCGACGGTTTAGGGGTTAATAACTTTATTTAGTTGCGGGGGGATCCGGGGGCACCAGTATAGGGGGTAGAACAGTATAGTATAGTGTGAGTGCTTAGTGACAGGGGTATCAATAAAGCTATAAAAAAGCCGAAGAGCAGCGAGATTGATGATTGATAACTATCACAGTCCACTGCTCATCACCCCATACTTGGTGCGCAGCTTTTTGACAGATTTATTCATAACTTTGGCGAGCATATTCAGGTCCACGGCGGCGATGTGAGGCGAGCTTAGGCGAGCGTATTGGGGCCGGCGAAGGCAGGTAAGTACGGAGCTTCATAACTAGAGGCCAATGTCTGGGAAGGTCATTTAGGAAAAGGTTGCAGTAGTCAATACGTCTCAAAATGAGGGAATTAATTCATATTTTTTTAGTTTCTTGAGTAAGGAAGGGATACATTCTGGAAGTTTTGTTTAGGTGTGCACATCAGGATTAGATAAGTGCTTGTATATGAGTTCAGAGTCAAGTGTGACACAAGGTCAGCAGACCTTGGATAAGGTGTTGAGAATAGAGTCAATTATAGTAAGAAAAATATCAGGTATGGGTAGATAAGAAGCAACTCAGTTTTAGACAGATTGAGTTGAAGGTGAAGTTGAGTGAAGACATTCAAGAGGAAATTTCACAGATACAAGGCTAGATTACAAGTGGTGCGCTATTGTTAAGAAGGGACGCAAAACACAATATAGCAACTGTGCTAACTAGCACACATATTAGCACGCCTGAAGACCTCATGTAAAGTGTAAGGGTTAAAAAAAAAGTTGCACTAAAAACACAAAATAAATACATTAAAAATAAAGTATACTACTTATATATATATATCCTTTCTGATAAAAATATTTTATAGTATATGATAAGGTATTTTAATTGGAAGGTCTATTACGTATGCGTATGTCTAATTAAGTGTATGAGTGTATACATATATTTGTGTATATAATATGTCTATAAATGTGTATGTATGTCTTTTAAATGGGCAAATGGGTATATACATACAAACATTTCAATATTCTAAATATTTATTTATATATATAAATAGTGAGAGAGAGATAGATATTGCAAAAATAATATATAAAATAATGAAATATTTTAAAATAAAAGAACATTTTATTCTATGTGAAAAACATTGGAATGTTAAATTATAATAATGTTAAATAATCATAAGTACCTGGTCCTTTAGCGCAGTAGAGCAGTTTTTTTTCTATAACAGCATGCTCTATTTAGATAAACTGAGTTAGGCAATTGTTCCAATAATTTGAAAGTAAAGAAGACTGGCCAAAAGTTAGTAGTATAGGGATGGTGGGGTCTAGCAAGACTTTTTAGGTTTGGTGTGATTAACACATGGTTGGATGTATCAGGAAATATGCTAGTTATGAGTATATGTTTATAGAGATGAGTTAGCAGCGGTTAAAGAAGCAGAGAGAGAGGAAAGAAGTTGTTAAGCAATGTGGTCGAGTGGACAGGTTGTGAGAAGAAGGCAGGAGTGTGAAGGTTTCTTCCTCTGTTACAGGATAGAAGTAACAGCAAGTTTTATTACTAGAAGTGGTGGATAGAAGGGCTATAAGGGAAAGATGTTTTTCCTAATTGTGACAATTTATTTTTTAAGCAATCGGCAATAATCTGAGCAGTGATTACAGTCCTAAAAGTCAAAGGAGAGGCGCCTCATGGTGCAGACCAAAGCAATAAGTTGCATATATAGGAGTAGAACAAGTGAACATTTACAATTGAGATGTGCACATGAAATGCCTAACAGGCAAGTCAGGGCTTCAGAGCCACCTGACTGACTCACTACTGTCACGGGAGTCCCAAACAGCCACAAAGCCAATCCCACTGGTACGTCACAGGCTCAGGGCAGAGTTCAGCAGGAGGTTCAGAAGGGAAATTCCCAACTGTCACAGGAACCGACCCATCGAAAGAGCTCAAAGGTCCGTGGAACTGGATATTTGGTGTCATGGCATAATGAAGTGGACACAGAGAGAGTTGATTAAAAGGTTTTAATAAAAGAATAAAATATTACAGCAACACGTTTCTCAGCAATTAAGCCGTTTCATCAGGCTGTTAAAAAAGAACTTTTAATCAACTCCCACTGTGTCCACTATGTTATGCCACGACACCAAATATCCTGTTCCCCGGACCTTTGAGCTCTTTTGACTAGTTGGTTCCTGTGACGGTTGGGAATTTTGCTTCTGAACCTCATGCCGAACTCTGCCCTGAGCCTGTGACATACAAGTGGGATTGGCTTTGTGTCAGTTTGTGACTCCCATGATGGTAGTGAGTCAGTCGGGCAGCTTTGAAGCTCCGACCTGCCTGTTAGGCACTTCATGTGCCCATCTCAATTGTGAGTGTTAACTTGTTCTACTCCTATATGTGCACCTTATTGCTTTGGTCTGCACCAAACTGTGCCTTGTACACTCCACAATCCCTTTCCTCCTTGGTTTGGCTAAGTCTAGTCCCATCTAAATAATAGATTGCCTGCTTATTTTTATTTCCAAAATGTAGAACCTAGCATTTTCCCGTATTAAATATGATATTCCATTTACCTGCCCATTCTTCTAATTTTTGCAGATCCCCTTGTAAAGCAAGTTTGTTCTGCTCTGACCTAATGACCTTACACAACTTTGTATCATCTGCAAAAATAGGGATGTTGCTATTTAATCCTTGCTCCAAATCTTTAATAAAAATATTTAAAAAAACAGGGCCTAGTACTGAACCCTGGGGGACTCCACTCATTACATTTGTCCAATCTGAGTATGATCCATTCACTACTACTCGTTGCTCCATGTCTTTTATCCAGTTATTTATCCATGATCCAACATTTTCAGCTATTCCTAGTCCCTTCATTTTGTACATGAATCTCTCATGTGGCACTGTATCAAATGCCTTTGCAAAATCCAAGTATATCACATCAACTGATTCCCTTTTACCTATATTTTTACTCCCTTCCTCATAGAATCTAATAAGATTAATTTGACATGATCTATTTCTCATAAAACCATGCTGATTTGAACTCATAATCTTGTTTACATGAATATACTCATCAATATAATCCCTTATAATCCCTTCAAGTATTTTCCCCATTATTGATATTAGACTAACAAGTCTATAGCTTCCCGAATCAGCCCTGCTTCCCTTTTTGAAGAGTGGCACCACATCAGCTTTACGCCAATCCTGGGGTACCATGCCAGAGGATAATGAGTCTTGAAAAATTAAGAGTAGAGGCTTGTCTATAACAGTGCTAAATTTCCATAAAACCCTTGGGTGTATTCCATCTGGGCCTGGAGTTTTATTTCCCTTAATATTATGCTGTTTTTTCCAGCTATCCTCTAGCGATAACCCAGTTAATGGTATGGGCTTATATGTTCTAGTTTGTTTCAAAGTATCCCCCATTGGCTCCTCTCTTTTGTATACTGAAGAAAATGATTAGTTTATTACCTCAGCCTTCTCCCCGTCACTGTAAATCATGCTACCATTTACACATTTTAATGTACCTATATTTTCCTTCTTAGTTTTTTGCCATTTGTGTACTTAACAGGACACAGCTTTCAGTTTGCTCAATTGTTTTATGACGGAAAAATTCCGTCATATGTCCTTAAGAGGTTAAAAAACCTTTTAGGGTTTGACTTAGTCATTTAATAAATCTTTTATTTTCAATTTTCACTAATTCAATTGCTTTTTTGCATGCTTTGTTACATTCCTTACATATTTGGTATGTTGAGTCTGTACTTTTTTCTTTAAATAATTTAAATGCCCTATGTTTTTTCCTAAGTTCTCTTTTCTCATTTTTATTTAGCCACATTGGCTTAGATTTATTTCTTTTATTTTTATAACCATTTGGTATGTGTTGTTGTGTATATTTATTTAACACATTTTTAAATGTTAACCATTTATCCTCTGTATTTTTATTAAGGGATACTTTGTCCCATTTTATGTTATTTAACCATTTACTTAAACCATTGAATTTTGCTTTCTTCAAATTAAGTCTTAGTTAAACCTTTAAGACACTGCTTATGGAAAGGGATTTCATATGTGACCATGTTATGATCACTGTTACCCACATGTTTATTTTACAAATAGATATTATAATAATAATATTTTTACTTTTTTTACAGCTAGATTACGAGTTTTGCAGTAAGAGCTGCTCGGTAGTAACTTTCAAGTTATTGCACCGCTCACTTCCCTATAGCACTATTATTACAGGTTTCCAAAAACCCGGCATTGACAGGCAAGAAGTGAGCATAAAGCAATATTGAGCTCCATACCACACTCCAATGCCAGCGCTGCTTAAAGCTGCAGGGAGCTGGTTTTACGTGCTTGTGCATGATTTCCCCATAGACATCAATGGGGAGAGCCGGCTGAAAAAAAGTCTAAAACCTGCAAAAAAGCAGCGTAAAGCTCCGTAACGCAGCCCCCATTGATTCCTATGGGGAAACAAAATTTATGTTTACACCTAACACCCTAACCCTTAGGCCTCTAATTATCAACGCATCTACTTACCTGCCTTCGCCGGCCCAAATACGCCCGCCTAAACTCGCCTACCATCGCCGCCGCGGACCTGAATAATCTCACCAAAGTTATCAATAAAGCTGTCAAAAGCCGCACACCAAGTACGGGGCGATGATCAGCGGACTGTGATAGTTATCGCTCATCCGATCTCGCTGCTCTTCGGCTTTTTCACAGCTTTATTGCTAACCTGTCACTAAGCACCCACACTAAACTACACTGTTCTACCCCCTATACCGGCGCCCCCGGAGCCCCCCGCAACTAAATAAAGTTATTAACCCCTAAATCGCCGCTCCTAGACCCCGCCACAACTCTTATAAATGTATTAACCCCTAAACCGCCGCCCCCGGACACCGCCGCCAACTACATTATACCTAGTAACCCCTATCCTGCCCCCCCCTACACTGCCGCCACCTATAATAAAGTTATTAACCCCTATCCTGCGGATCCCGGACCTCGCCACAACTAAATAAATAGTTTAACACCTAAACCGCCGCTCCCGGAACCCGCCGCAACCTATATTAAACTTATTAACCCCTAATCTGCCCCCCTACACCGTCGCCACCTATAATAAATTTATTAACCCCTATCCTGCCCCCCCTACACCGCCGCCACTATAATAAAATTATTAACCCCTGAACCTAAGTCTAACCCTAACCCCCCCTAACTTAAATATTAATTAAATACATCTAAATATTATAACTCTTATTAAAGGGCCACTAAACCCAAAATCTTTCTTTCATGATTCAGATAGAGAATAGAAATTTAAACACCATAACAATTTACTTCTATTATTTATTTTGCTTCATTTTTTAGATATCCTTAGTTGAAGAAAAAGCAATGCACATGGTTAGTCAATCACACAAGGCTTCTATGTGCAGCAACCAATCAGCAGTTACTGAGCATATCTAGATATGCTTTTCAGCAAAGAATATCAAGAGAATAAAACAAATTAGATAATATAAGTAAATTAGAAAGATGTTTAAAATTGTATTCTCTTTCTAATTCATGAAAGAAAAAATGTGGGTGTCATGTCCCTTTAACTAAATTTATCCTATTTAAAACTAAATACCTTTAAAATAAACCCTAATATAGCTACAATATAAATAATAATTATATTGTAGCTATCTTAGGAAGGATTTATTTTTATTTTACAGGCACATTTTAATTTATTTTAACTAGGTACAATAGCTATTAAATAGTTATTAACTATTTAATAGCTACCTAGTTAAAAGAAAGAGAAATTTACCTGTAAAATAAAAACTAACCTAAATTACAATTACCCCTAACACTACACTATACTTTAATAAATTATTCCTATTTAAAACTAAATACTTACCTGTAAAATAAACCCTAAGATAGCTACAATGTAATTAATAATTACATTGTAGCTATTTTAGGATTTATATTTATTTTACACGTAACTTTGTATTTATTTTAGCTAGTTAGAATAGTTATTAAATAGGTATTAACTATTTAATAACTACCTAGCTAAAAGAAATACAAAATTACCTGTAAAATAAATCATAACCTAAGTTACAATTAAACCTAACACTACACTATCATTAAATTAATTAAATAAATTACCTACAAATAACTACAATTAAATTCAATTAAATAAACTAACTAAAGTACAAAAAATTAAAAAAAAATATTTTAAGCTACTTACACCTAATCTAAGCCCCCTAATAAAATAACAAAACCCCCCAAAATAAAACAGCCATTAGAATGCGAGCTCAATCTGATTGGCTGATTGAATCAGCCAATCAGATTGAACTTTAATCTGATTGGCTGATTGGATCAACCAATCAGATTTTTCCTACCTTAATTCCGATTGGCTGATAGAATCCTATCAGCCAATTGGAATTGAAGGGACGCCATCTTGGATGACGTCACTTAAAGGTACCGTCATTCGTTGTCGGCAAGAAGAGGATGGCTTCGCGTTGGCTCGTCTGAAGATGGCTCCGCTCCGGATGGATGAAGATTGAAGACGCCGCTTGGATGAAGACTTCAATCGGATGGAAGACTTCTTCAGCGCCCCTTGGATGATGACTTCTGCTGCTGCAGATCTCCTCTTCGGTTCCATCGGTGGTCGGCTGGCTGAAAACGGCTAAAGGTAGGATGATCTTCAGGGGGGTAGTGTTAGGTTTATTTAAGGGGGGTTTGGGTTAGAGTAGGGGTATTTGGTTGGTGGGTTTTAATGTTGGGGGGGAATTGTATTTTTATTTTACAGGCAAAAGAGCTGATTTCTTTGGTGCATGCCCCGCAAAAGGCCATTTTAAGGGCTTGTAAGGTAATAGAGCTGGTAACTTTTCAATGTATAATAGGGTAGGGCATTTTTTTATTTTGGGGGCTTTGTTATTTTATTAAGGGGCTTAGATTAGGTGTAAGTAGCTTAAAATTGTTGTAATATTTTTGAAATGTTTGTAACTTATTATTTTTATTTTTTGTAACTTAGCTTTTTTTATTTTTTGTACTTTAGTTAGTTTATTTAATTGAATTTAATTGTAGTTATTTGTAGGTATTTTATTTAATTAATTTAATGATAGTGTAGTGTTAGGTTTAATTGTAACTTAGGTTAGGATTTATTTTACAGGTAATTTTGTATTTCTTTTAGCTAGGTAGTTATTAAATAGTTAATTACTATTTAATAACTATTCTAACTAGCTAAAATAAATACAAAGTTACCTGTAAAATAAATATAAATCCTAAAATAGCTACAATGTAATTATTAATTACATTGTAGCTATCTTAGGGTTTATTTTACAGGTAAGTATTTAGTTTTAAATAGGAATAATTTATTAAAGTATATTGTAGTGTTAGGTGTAATTGTAACTTAGGTTAGTTTTTATTTTACAGGTAAATTTCTCTTTATTTTAACTAGGTAGCTATTAAATAGTTAATAACTATTTAATAGCTTTTGTACCTAGTTAAAATAAATTGAAAGTTGCCTGTAAAATAAAAATAAATCCTAAGATAGCTACAATATAATTATTATTTATATTGTAGCTATATTAGGGTTTATTTTAAAGGTAAGTATTTAGTTTTAAATAGGATTAATTTAGTTAATAAGAGAAATATTATTTAGATTTATTTCATTAATATTTAAGTTAGGGGGTGTTAGGGTTAGTGTTAGACTTAGGTTTAGGGGTTAATAATTTTATTACAGTGGCGGAGGTGTAGGGGGCAGGATAGGGGTTAATTAATTTATTATAGGTGGCGACGGTGTAGGGGGGGCAGGATAGGGGTTAATAGGTATTATGTAGGTGGCGGCGGGTTCCGGGAGCGGCGGTTTAGGGGTTAATACATATATTATAGTTCCGGCGGGGACCGGGAGCGTCGGTTTAGGGGTTAACATATTTATTATAGTGGCGGTGGGCTCCGGGAAAGGCGGTTTAGGGGTTAATCAGTTTATTATAGTGGCGGTGGGCTCCGGGAGTGGCGGTTTAGGGGGTAATACATTTATTATAGTTGCGGCGGAGTCCGGGAGCGGGGGTTTAGGGGTTAATCAGTTTATTAGAGTGGCGGTGGGCTCCGGGAGTGGCGGTTTAGGGGGTAATACATTTATTTAGTTGTGGCGGTGTAGGGGGGCAGATTAGGGGAGTTTAGACTCGGGGTACATGTTAGGGTGTTAGGTGTAGACAGCTCCCATAGGAATCAATGGGATGTCTGGCAGCAGAGAACATGAACTTTCGCTATGGTCAGACTCCCATTGATTCCTATGGGATCCACCGCCTCCAGGGCGGCGGTTTGAAAACCAGGTACACTGGGCCGGAAAAGTGCAGAGCGTGCCTGCTAGTTTTTTGATAACTAGCAAAAGTAGTCAGATTGTGCCGAACTTGTGTGCGGAACATCTGGAGTGATGTAAGAATCGAACTGTGTCGGACTGAGTCCAGCGGATCGAAGCTTACATCACTATATTCTACTTTTGCTGATGTCTAGGGCTTGATAGCTAAGGCGAATCAGCCTTGCCACAAATACGCTGCGGAATTTCAGCGTATTTGAGGTTGACGGCTTGATAACTAGGGGCCTTAGTCTAAACACACCTAATCTTACACTTACTAACACCTAATCTGCTGCCCCCGACATCGCCGACACCTACATTATATTTATTAACCCCTAATCTGCCGCTATGGACATCGCTGCCACTATAATAAACATATTAACCCCTAAACCACCACACTCCCTCATCACAAACACTAGTTAAATATTATTAACCCCTAATCTGCTGCCCCTAACATCGCCGCCACCTACCTGCATTTATTAACCCCTAGTCTGCCGTCCCCAACGTCGCCGCCACTATACTAAATTTATTAACCCCTAAACCTAAGTCTAACCCTTACCCTAACACTCCCTAACTTAAATATTACTAAAATAAATCTAAATAGATATTACTATCACTACCTAAATAATTCCTATTTAAAACTAAATACCTGTAAAATAAACCCTTGCGCCTAGATTTAGAGTTCTGCGGCCAAAGGGGTGCATTAGCTACGCTGGCTTTTTTCTGGCCGCCCCTTTTAAATACCGCTGGTATTTAGAGTTCACAGAATGGCTGCGTTAGGCTCCAAAAAAGGAGCGTAGAGCATATTTACCGCAACTTCAACTCTCGATACCAGCGGTGCTTACGGACGCGGCCAGCTTCAAAAACGTGCTCATGCATGATTCCCCCATAGAAAACAATGGGGCTGTTTGAGCTGAAAAAAAACTAACACCTGCAAAAAAGCCGCGTTCAGCTCCTAACGCAGCCCCATTGTTTGCTATGGGGAAACACTTCCTACGTCTGCACCTAACACTCTAACATGTACCCCGAGTCTAAACACCCCTAGCCTTACACTTATTAACCCCTATTCTGCCGCCCCCGCTATCGCTGACACCTGCATATTTTTTTTAACCCCTAATCTGCCGCTCAGTAAACCGCCGCTACTTACATTATCCCTATGTACCCCTAATCTGCTGCCCCTAACACCGCCGACCCCTATATTATATTTATTAACCCCTAATCTGCCCCCCACAACGTCGCCTCCACCTGCCTACACTTATTAACCCCTAATCTGCCGAGCGGACCGCACCGCTATTATAATAAAGTTATTAACCCCTAATCCGCCTCAATCCCGCCTCAATAACCCTATAATAAATAGTATTAACCCCTAATCTGCCCTCACTAACATCGCCAACACCAAACTTCAAACATTAACCCCTAATCTGCCGACTGGAGCTCACCACTATTCTAATAAATGTATTAACCCCTAAAGCTAAGTCTAACCCTAACCCCCCCCTAAATTAAATATAATTTAAATCTAACAAAATAAATTAACTCTTATTAAATAAATTATTCCTATTTAAAGGTAAATACTTACCTGTAAAATAAATCCTAATATAGCTACAATATAAATTATAATTATATTATAGCTATTTTAGGATTTATATTTATTTTACAGGTAACTTTGTATTTATTTTAAACAGGTACAATAGCTATTAAATAGTTAAGAACTATTTAATAGCTAAAATAGTTAAAATAATTACAAAATTACCTGTAAAATAAATCCTAACCTAAGTTACAATTAAACCTAACACTACACTATCAATAAATTAATTAAATAAAATACCTACAATTACCTACAATTAAACCTAACACTACACTATCAATACATTAATTAAATACAATACCTACAAATAACTACAATCAAATAAACTAACTAAAGTACAAAAAATAAAAAAGAACTAAGTTACAAAAAATAAAAAATTATTTACAAACATTAGAAAAATATTACAACAATTTTAAACTAATTACACCTACTCTAAGCCCCCTAATGAAATTACAAAGCCCCCCAAAATAAAAAAATGCCCTACCCTATTCTAAATTACAAAAGTTCAAAGCTCTTTTACCTTACCAGCCCTGAACAGGGCCCTTTGCGGGGCATGCCCCAAAGAATTCAGCTCTTTTGCCTGTAAAAAAAACACATACAATACCCCCCCCCAACATTACAACCCACCACCCACATACCCCTAATCTAACCCAAACCCCCCTTAAATAAACCTAACACTAAGCCCCTGAAGATCTTCCTACCTTATCTTCACCATACCAGGTTCACCGATCGATCCAGAAGAGCTCCTCCGATGTCTTGATCCAAGCCCAAGCGGGGGGCTGAAGATGTCCATGATCCGGCTGAAGTCTTCATACAAGCAGGAGCTGAAGAGGTCCATGATCCAGCTGAAGTCTTCTATCAACGGCATCTTCAATCTTCTTTCTTCCGGATCCATGTTCATCCCGCCGACGCGGAACATCCATCTTCACCGACGACTTCCCGACGAATGACGGTTCCTTTAAGGGACGTCATCCAAGATGGCGTCCCTCGAATTCCGATTGGCTGATAGGATTCTATCAGCCAATCGGAATTAAGGTAGGAAAATTCTGATTGGCTGATGGAATCAGCCAATCAGAACCAAGTTCAATCCAATTGGCTGATTTAATCAGCCAATCAAATTGAGCTCGCATTCTATTGGCTGTTCCGATCAGCCAATAGAATGCAAGCTCAATCTGATTGGCTGATTAAATCAGCCAATCGGATTGAACTTGATTTTGATTGGCTGATTCCATCAGCCAATCAGAATTTTGCTACCTTAATTCCGATTTGCTGATAGAATCATATCAGCCAATCGGAATTCGAGGGACGCCATCTTGAATGACGTCCCTTAAAGGAACAGTCATTCGTCGGGAAGTCGTCGGTGAAGATGGATGTTCCGTGTCGGCGGGATGAACATGGATCCGGAAGAAAGAAGATTGAAGATGCCGTTGATAGAAGACTTCAGCCAGATCATGGACCTCTTCAGCTCCCGCTTGGATGAAGACTTCAGCCGGATCATGGAACTCTTCAGCTCCCGCTTGGATGAAGACTTCAGCCGGATCATGGACATCTTCAGCCCCCCGCTTGGGCTTGGATCAAGACATCGGAGGAGCTCTTCTGGATCAATCGGTGAACCTGGTATGGTGAAGATAAGGTAGGAAGATCTTCAGGGGCTTAGTGTTAGGTTTATTTAAGGGGGGTTTGGGTTAGATTAGGGGTATGTGGGTGGTGGGTTGTAATGTTGGGGGGGTATTGTATGTGTTTTTTTTTACAGGCAAAAGAGCTGAATTCTTTGGGGCATGCCCCGCAAAGGGCCCTGTTCAGGGCTGGTAAGGTAAAATAGCTTTGAACTTTTGTAATTTAGAATAGGGTAGGGCATTTTTTTATTTTGGGGGTCTTTGTTATTTTATTAGGGGGCTTAGAGTAGGTGTAATTAGTTTAAAATTGTTGTAATATTTTTCTGATGTTTGTAAATATTTTTTTATTTTTTGTAACTTAGTTCTTTTTTATTTTTTGTACTTTAGCTAGTTTATTTCATTGCATTTATTTGTAGATATTGTATTTAATTAATTTATTGATAGTGTAGTGTTAGGTTTAATTGTAGGTAATTGTAGGTATTTTATTTAATTAATTAATTGATAGTGTAGTGTTAGGTTTAATTGTAACTTAGGTTAGGATTTATTTTACAGGTAATTTTGTAATTATTTTAAGTATTTTAGCTATTAAATAATTCTTAACTATTTAATAGCTATTGTACCTGGTTAAAATAAATACAACGTTACCTGTAAAATAAATATAAATCCTAAAATAGCTATAATATAATTATAATTTATATTGTAGCTATATTAGGGTTTATTTTACAGGTAAGTATTTAGCTTTAAATAGGAATAATTTATCTAATAAGAGTTAATTTATTTAGTTAGATTTAAATTATATTTAATTTAGGGGGGTGTTAGGATTAGGGTTAGACTTAGCTTTAGGGGTTAATCCATTTATTACAGTAGCGGCGAGATTAGGGGTTAATAATTGAAGTTAGGTGTCGGCGATGTTAGGGAGGGCAGATTAGGGGTTAATACTATTTATTATAGGGTTATTGAGGCGGGAGTGAGGCGGATTAGGTGTTAATAACTTTATTATAGTAGCGGTGAGATCCGCTCGGCAGATTAGGGGTTAATAAGTGTAGGCAGGTGGAGGCGACGTTGAGGGGGGCAGATTAGGGGCTAATAAATATAATATAGGGGTCGGCGGTGTTAGGGGCAGCAGATTAGGGGTACATAAGGATAACGTAGGTGGCGGTCGGCAGATTAGGGGTTAATTATTGCAGGTAGCTGGCGGCGATGTTGTGGGGGGCAGGTTAGGGGTTAATAAATATAATATAGGGGTCGGCGGTGTTAGGGGCAGCAGATTAGGGGTACATAAGTATAACGTAGGTGGCGGTCGGCAGATTAGGGGTTAAAAAATTTAATCGAGTGGCGGCGATGTGGGGGGACCTCGGTTTAGGGTTACATAGGTAGTTTATGGGTGTTAGTGTACTTTAGAGCACAGAAGTTAAGAGCTTTATAAACCGGCGTTAGCACAGAAAGCTCTTAACTACTGACTTTTTTCTGCGGCTGGAGTTTTGTCGTTAGATTTCTAACGCTCACTTCAGCCACGACTCTAAATACCGGAGTTAGAAAGATCCTATTGAAAAGATAGGATACGCAAATGACGTAAGGGGATCTGTGGTATGGAAAAGTTGCGGCTGAAAAGTGAGCGTTAGACCCTTTAATGACTGACTCCAAATACCAGAGGGCGGTAAAAACCAGCGTTAGGAGCCTCTATCGCTGGTTTTGACAGCTACCGCCCAACTCTAAATCTAGGCCTAAGTTAGCTACAATATAACTAATAGTTACATTGTATCTATCTTAGGGTTATTTTTATTTTTAAAAAGATAGAAAGAGAGGCGCCAGACCCATAAAACAGTATCGTTTGGATGGAAGGGAATATATACATGCAAAATCCCCCTTTCTGAGTGAATACTCACAATCGTGGCGGCACTTGTAGCGTGCCCTTCACCGCAAGTCGGGACCGTTGAGAGTCGCCCGACAGACACCCCCAGGCAGATGACGTCACCGTCAATGCTCCAATACGCTGTAGGCAGTATCGGTCTGTGAGATCTACTTGAGCACAGCTGGAACTGGCGGCATTCAGTATCACCAAGGGAGTGTATAAACGATAACCGACACCCAGCTGCTGCTGTACAGGAAGTAAAAGGAAGAATGATTATTTTTATTTTACATGTAAGTAAGTCTGTATTTATTTTAACTAGGTAGAATAGTTACTACTAAATAGTTATTAACTATTTGCTAACTACCTAGCTAAAATAAATTCAAATTTACCTGTAAAATAAAATCTAACCTGAGTTACACTAACACCTAACCTTACACTACAATTAAATAAATTACATTTATTAAATACAATTACCTAAATTACAACCCCCCCCCACTAAATTACACAAAATAAAAAAATAAATTATCAGATATTTAAACTAATTACATCTAATCTAATAGCCCTATCAAAATTAAAAAATCCCCTTCAAAATAAAAAAAAAACCTAGCCTAAACTAAACTGCCAATAGTCCTTAAAGGGGCCTTTTGCGGGCCATTGTCCCAAAGAAATCAGCTCTTTTACCTGTAAAAAAAAATACAAAAAACCCCCAACAGTAAAACCCACCACCCACACAACCAACCCCCCAAATAAAATCCTAACTTAAAAAACCTAAGCTCCCCATTGCCCTGAAAAGGGCATTTGGATGGGTATTGCCCTTAAAAGGGCATTTAGCTCTTTTTCAGTGCCCAAACCCTAACCTAAAAATAAAACCCACCCAATAAACCCTTAAAAAACCTAACACTAACCCTCGAAGATCCACTTACAGTTTTTGAAGACCCGACATCCATCCTCAACGAAGTCGGCAGAAGTCCTCAACAAAGCAGCAGAAGTCTTCATCCAACCAGGCAGAGGTCTTCATCCAGACGGCATCTTCTATCTTTATCCATCTGGCGCGGAGCAGTTTTTTTTTTTAGCAGCATATGTACATATGCTACGGGGGCCTATGCACCAATTTTGAAGCTCAGAGACCTGGTAGTAGTGTGTTTTGTTCCTGTGAAGATTTAATTTGTGTCACGCACACTGCTGACTCTCTGAGAAGGTATAGTATTTGAATACTGGGGCATGGGCCCTCACAGCTTATGTACATATGTCACTGAAAAACAATATTAAAATTTTTTGTTAATAATAGTATATTACAAAAATGATTCTATTTAAAATATAATGAACCTCTAAATATTTTAATGTTGACCTTTATATCCCTTTAAAAGTATATTAAACTTTAAAATGAAATTTAAATATTGAATAAACTGTATTTAAAAAATATATATTATGTCCCTTTACAGCTCTGAATGTGGTTATCAAATTCAGGATATAACCAGCCTGTGCACCCTGTTTATTTTAACTAAATCTTGAGTTTATTCTCTGCTTCAGGGATTTGTCATTTAAATCTAAAATGTAACTCGCTGGCTAATCCAAATATGTATCAATTTCTCTGTGTGCTGTCATCAGGTCTAAGCTGGAGATAACTATGGAAAAATTAAATGTGTTGACTCAAGTTTCAAAAGGTTTCCAAACAAGGGCTGGTCTGTGTGCTTTCAGATTAAGCATAAAACCTACTGTAGAGAATTGGGTATAGGCCAAGTGTTGTCCTGTGAATTCATCCATGGTAATGATAATGTGTTTGCAATCATAGCCTTATGCTGACATCAAATTGACAATGGTTTGCTACTGAAGTTATTATAAATATTATGTATATACATATATACAGTATATATATATATATATATATATTTGCATAGGAAATTAGCACATCTAGGCAAGTAACCCCGCTTTCTTTTACCCAGTGACACTCCATATACACTGTTACCAATGCATAAGAGGATTCTGGGTAAGATATGCAAATTACATGGAGTGTTACTGGGTAAAAGCAAGTGGGGTTACTTGCCTGGATGTGCTAATTTCCTATGCAACAATTTATATTGATTTACTTTTGAGAAATGGAGGATCTCAGATTTTTATCTCCACCATTATTTTAATGATATATATATATATATATATATATATATATATATATATATATATATATATATATATATAGTGTATGTATGTATATATATATATATATATATATATATATATATATATATATATATATATATACACAGTATATATATATATATATATATATATATATATACACAGTATATATATATATATATACACAGTATATATATATACATATATATAGTGTATGTATGTGTGTGTATATATATATATACACAGTATATATATATACATATATATAGTGTATGTATGTGTGTGTATATATATATATATATATATATATATATATATACATACATATATATAGTGTATGTATGTGTGTATATATATATATATATATATATATATATACATATATATAGTGTATGTATGTGTGTATATATATATATATATATATATATATATATATATATAGTGTATGTATGTGTGTATATATATTTATTTATTTATCTATATTTATATATATATATATATATATATAGAGAGAGAGAGAGAGAGAGAGTTGAGTTTCAGAGTTCAGCGCACTTAGGCCTAGATTTGGAGTTTGGCGTTAGCCGTGAAAACCAGCGTTAGAGGCTCCTAACGCTGGTTTTGGCCGCCCGCTGGTATTTGGAGTCAGTGATTAAAGGGTCTAACGCTCACTTTTCAGCCGCGACTTTTCCATACCGCAGATCCCCTTACGTCAATTGCGTATCCTATCTTTTCAATGGGATCTTCCTAACGCCGGTATTTAGAGTCGTTTCTGAAGTGAGCGTTAGAGCTCTAACGACAAAACTCCAGCCGCAGGAAAATAGCAGGAGTTAAGAGCTTTCTGGGCTAACGCCGGTTCATAAAGCTCTTAACTACTGTACCCTAAAGTACACTAACACCCATAAACTACCTATGTACCCCTAAACCGAGCTCCCCCCACATCGCCGCCACTCGATTAAAATTTTTTAATCCCTAATCTGCCGACCGCCACCTACGTTATACTTATGTACCCCTAATCTGCTGCCCCTAACCCCGCCGACCCCTGTATTACATTTATTAACCCCTAACCTGCCCCCCACAACGTCGCCGCCAGCTACTTAAAATAATTAACCCCTAATCTTCCGACCGCAAAGCGCCGCCACCTACGTTATCCCTATGTACCCCTAATCTGCTGCCCCTAACACCGCCGACCCCTATATTATATTTATTAACCCCTAATCTGCCCCCCTCAACGTCGCCGACACCTGCCTACACTTATTAACCCCTAATCTGCCGAGCGGACCTGAGCGCTACTATAATAAAGTTATTAACCCCTAACCCGCCTCACTAACCCTATAATAAATAGTATTAACCCCTAATCTGCCCTCCCTAACATCACCGACACCTAACTTCAATTATTAACCCCTAATCTGCCGACCGGAGCTCATCGCTACTATAATAAATGGATTAACCCCTAAAGCTAAGTCTAACCCTAACACTAACACCCCCCTAACTTAAATATAATTTACATCTAACGAAATTAATTAACTCTTATTAAATAAATTATTCCTATTTAAAGCTAAATACTTACCTGTAAAATAAATCCTAATATAGCTACAATATAAATTATAATTATATTATATTTTAGGATTAATATTTATTTTACAGGCAACTTTGTAATTATTTTAACCAGGTACAATATCTATTAAATAGTTAATAACTATTTAATAGTTACCTAGTTAAAATAATAACAAATTTACCTGTAAAATAAATCCTAACCTAAGATATAATTAAACCTAACACTACCCTATCAATAAATTAATTAAATAAACTACCTACAATTAACCTAACACTACACTATCAATAAATAAATTAAATACAATTGCTACAAATAACTACAATTACATAAACTAACTAAAGTACAAAAAATAAAAAAGAACTAAGTTACAAAAAATAAAAAAATATTTACAAACATAAGAAAATTATTACAACAATTTTAAACTAATTACACCTACTCTAAGCCCCCTAATAAAATAACAAAGCCCCCCAAAATAATAAATGCCCTACCCTATTCTAAATTAAAAAAGTTAAAAGCTCTTTTACCTTACCAGCCCTGAACAGGGCCCTTTGCGGGGCATGCCCCAAGAATTTCAGCTCTTTTGCCTGTAAAAAAAACACATACAATACCCCCCCCCCAACATTACAACCCACCACCCACATACCCCTAATCTAACCCAAACCCCCCTTAAATAAACCTAACACTAAGCCCCTGAAGATCTTCCTACCTTGTCTTCACCATCCAGGTATCACCGATCCGTCCTGGCTCCAACATCTTCATCCAACCCAAGCGGGGGTTGGCGATCCATCATCCGGTGGCTGAAGAGGTCCAGAAGAGGCTCCAAAGTCTTCCTCCTATCCGGCAAGAAGAGGACTTCCGGACCGGCAAACATCTTCTCCAAGCGGCATCTTCGATCTTCTTCCATCCGGTGCGGAGCGGGTCCATCTTGAAGCAGGCGACGCGGATCCATCCTCTTCTTCCGTTGTCTCCCGACGAATGACGGTTCCTTTAAGGGACGTCATCCAAGATGGCGTCCCTTGAATTCCGATTGGCTGATAGGATTCTATCAGCCAATCGGAATTAAGGTAGGAATATTCTGATTGGCTGATGGAATCAGCCAATCAGAATCAAGTTCAATCCGATTGGCTGATCCGATCAGCCAATCAGATTGAGCTCGCATTCTATTGGCTGATCGGAACAGCCAATAGAATGCGAGCTCAATATGATTGGCTGATTGGATCAGCCAATCGGATTGAACTTGATTCTGATTGGCTGATTCCATCAGCCAATCAGAAAATTCCTACCTTAATTCCGATTGGCTGATAGAATCCTATCAGCCAATCGGAATTCGAGGGACACAATCTTGGATGACGTCCCTTAAAGGAACAGTCATTCGTCGTTCAGTCGTCGGGCCGGATGGATGTTCCGCGCTGGAGGTCTTCAGGATCCTGCCGCTTCGCTCCGGATGGAAGACCATAGAAGATGCCGCCTGGATGAAGACTTCAATCGGATGGAAGATCCTCTTCTGCCCCGCTTGGATGAAGACTTTGACCGGATCATGGACCTCTTCAGCCCCCCGCTTGGGCTTGGATCAGGACATCGGAGGAGCTCTTCAGGACGGATCGGTGAACCTGGATGGTGAAGACAAGGTAGGAAGATCTTCAGGGGCTTAGTGTTAGGTTTATTTAAGGGGGGTTTGGGTTAGATTAGGGGTATGTGGGTGGTGGGTTGTAATGTTGGGGGGCTTGGGTATTGTATGTTTTTTTTTACAGGCAAAAGAGCTGAAATTCTTGGGGCATGCCCCGCAAAGGGCCCTGTTCAGGGCTGGTAAGGTAAAAGAGCTTTTAACTTTTTTAATTTAGAATAGGGTAGGGAATTTTTTATTTTGGGGGGCTTTGTTATTTTATTAGGGGGCTTAGAGTAGGTGTAATTAGTTTAAAATTGTTGTAATATTTTTCTTATGTTTGTAAATATTTTTTTATTTTTTGTAACTTAGTTCTTTTTTATTTTTTGTACTTTAGCTAGTTTATTTAATTGTATTTATTTGTAGGAATTGTGTTTAATTAATTTATTGATAGTGTAGTGTTAGGTTAATTGTAAGTAATTGTAGGTAGTTTATTTAATTAATTTATTGCTAGGGTAGTGTTAGGTTTAATTATATCTTAGGTTAGGATTTATTTTACAGGTAAATTTGTTATTATTTTAACTAGGTAACTATTAAATTGCTATTGTACCTGGTTAAAATAATTACCAAGTTGCCTGTAAAATAAATATTAATCCTAAAATAGCTACAATATAATTATAATTTATATTGTAGCTATATTAGGATGTATTTTACAGGTAAGTATTTAGCTTTAAATAGGAATAATTTATTTAATAAGAGTTAATTAATTTCGTTAGATTTAAATTATATTTAAGTTAGGGGTGTGTTAGGGTTAGACTTAGCTTTAGGGGTTAATCCATTTATTATAGTAGCGGTGAGCTCCGGTCGTCAGATTAGGGGTTAATAATTGAAGTTAGGTGTCGGGCGATGTTAGGGAGGGCAGATTAGGGGTTAATATTATTTATGATAGGGTTAGTGAGGCGGATTAGGGGTTAATAACTTTATTATAGTAGTGCTCAGGTCCGCTCAGCAGATTAGGGGTTAATAAGTGTAGGCAGGTGTCGGCGACGTTGTGGGGGGCAGATTAGGAGTTAATAAATATAATATAGGGGTCGGCGGTGTTAGGGGCAGCAGATTAGGGGTACATAGGGATAACGTAGGTGGCGGCGCTTTGCGGTCGGAAGATTAGGGGTTAATTATTGTAGGTAGGTGGAGGCGACGTTGGGGGTGGCAGATTAGGGGTTTATAAATATAATATAGGGGTCGGCGGTGTTAGGGGCAGCAGATTAGGGGTACATAGGGATAACGTAGGTTGCGGCGGTTTACGGAGCGGCAGATTAGGGGTTAAAAAAAATATGCAGGGGTCAGCGATAGCGGGAGCGGCAGATTAGGGGTTAATAAGTGTAAGGTTAGGGGTGTTTAGACTCGGGGTACATGTTAGAGTGTTAGGTGCAGACGTAGGAAGTGTTTCCCCATAGGAAACAATGGGGCTGCGTTAGGAGCTGAATGCTGCTTTTTTGCAGGTGTTAGGTTTTTTTTCAGCTCAAACAGCCCCATTGTTTCCTATGGGAGAATCGTGCACGAGCACGTTTTTGAGGCTGGCCGCGTCCGTAAGCAACTCTGGTATCGAGAGTTGCATTTGCGGTAAAAATGCTCTACGCTCCTTTTTTGGAGCCTAACGCAGCATTTGTTTGAACTCTCGATACCAGAGTTAAATTTATGGTGCGGCCAGAAAAAAGCCTGCGGAGCGTTAACAGCCCTTCTACCGCCAAACTCCAAATCTAGGCCATAGAATGGAGAAAAACAAAAACAACTTATGGTGCAGTATGTCAGTACTAGGCAATCAAAAACTAAAAGTGAGATTTAAATGTGCTCACCTTGTTTAACCTCAAACATGTGAGGTATGTTGGAAGCATGGAGGAGATGTAATCCCTATATCCCTGTAATCCCTATATATATTTATAGTGTGTATATGTATGTATGTGTATATATATATATATATATTATAAACAGTGCAGTTTAACAATAAAAGGGTATATAACTCAAAACTGAGTTTTGAAAAAGCAAATCAGGACTCATATATTAGGAAATTGTTTATATAGAAAAGTTATAAAGCTTTCAGTTATTTTACTGTGCACAGAGCATATGTACATATACCCCATACACCCTGAATCCAGCAAAGCACCTGCTCAGACTACTAGCAGTAGCATATATTATTCAATGATGATGCAAATTCAGTTATTGCTGATACAATATATGCTCTCTGAGCAGGCACATAAGTTGAATAAATGTGTATTCTATTTTGCAAAATGTATGCATGTCCATTAACTGCAGGACATTTTAGTCATATCATTAAAAGTTATATTTGTTTTGTCCTATAATCCCAAGTGACTACATGGAATTGTCAGTAAAGTTTTTCATAATTGCACATATGACCTCATACTGTCACATATTCCCATTTATTTCCTCTGTGTATTCTCAGATTTACTACTCTACACCATTTGTTGCTAATGAACCTACATTTCATATTCCATTGCAAACAAAATATTAAAGGGACATTAAACCCATTTTTTTCTCTCTCCTAATTCAGATAGTGTGCAATTTTTAAAAATGTCCAATTTACTTCTATTAACTAATTTGCTTCATTCTCTTGATATCCTCTGTTGAAAAGCATATCCAAATAGACTTAGTAGCTACTGATTGGTGACTGCACATAGATGCTGTCACGGATAGCAGACAGCTAAGGCTACCCCCTACAACCTCACCCCTGTTGTTTCTTAGTGGTTTTGGGCTCCTCAGAGCAACCACAATCTCTGGAAGCTTTTGTTTGCATGGCTTTGTGTGCCAAACTTGCTTAGAGAAGAGCTGGTCTATGACCTGGAAAACCCTCCTAGCCTGGCTGGGATCCTGGAACTCCAGGTCGGCCACCTCACAACGGACACCCCCCTAACCCCTCTCAGGCTGTCTGGGCTCCTGGAACTCCCGGTCGGCCGCAGGACACCCGCAAACTTTACCCCTGGTCGCTCCAGAAACCATGTGCCCCAGAGCTCCGCTCTTTTGGGGATTAGTAGCCCCTAGGGAGGACAAGAGCTGTGGGAATTACCAGAGGGGAGCTGCTTTGGGAGTCATGGGTTTTGGACAGCCCAACACCTATAACTTCAACGGGCTGTATCTCCGGTCCCCAATAACGACTCACACCATTTTTTGGACTGCGGCATCTGAGGACCGAGAGCTTTCAATTGACACCCTGGAAGTGCCACTGCTCCCCCGGGATCCTCCCAATACCATTACCACTGTGTCCTGAGATTCTATGGGACTATAGTTGCTATGGAGGCGCCGGTCAGTCTGGAGGGGCGGGAAAATGGTGGCATTGTCTCCTGTTTTTATCAAGATGTGTGTGTGTATAAAAGATGTGTGTTTGTCTCAATAAAGTCAGTTCTTATTTCACCTGAATACTAGTCTGTCTAGTTATTTGGGTGGTCTTCTGCTAGAATCACTTTCCTGGGCTACATAGCCGCTTGTTCTAGGCAGCAGAAGGACCCCTTTGGCGAAGCTACCCAGTCGGGATAGCCGGGGTATCCGTCACATTGGTTGGCATCAATGGGAATGTCCAAACCACCAACTAAAGATCTGCTACTTCCACATAATTCCTGCTGGTAACCATGGAAGCCGAGTACCTAAGGAGAGTACAGGAGGCACTGACCCAGCTTGACAGTCCTGGTTCTGAACTGGACCAGCTGAGCTGGAGGAGCATTGTCCACCAGCAACTATGGAGGGAGAGGCTTCAACAAGAAAAGGATTGTGATGGAAATGTCCTCCCCACAGATGATGAGAGATACTGGGTCCGGTGGGACTTGCGAGTGCTTTTCCTGGGAGAGCAGCACATGGAGGAATGGATAGCAGAACTAGATCAACTGGTCCGTGCAGAGATGTGGGTGGAGGATGGCTACTGGGACCTCTGATGGCTCGCTATGCAAGCACAGCCATGGCTGGTGTATTGCTCCCCCACAGAGGTCTTTGGCTTTGACGGCCCTTGGTTACTATTGAAAAAGTTGACAGAAGACCCAGAATTTGGGAGTGGGGTGAAACTGAGAGTAACGAACATTTGCCACTCCCGAGAGCAGCTGTTGGATCTCTCGGGGGTACCCTGGCTGGTATCCAATATGGTATCGCTTATTGTCCAAGAATGGGAACTGGAAAAGGCATACAAGAGGCTGCTAGACTGAGTTCTGCAACATGCCACGGAGTCTGCACAGAGCTGTGGTGTAGCACTCTGGGAATCATGAAGGTTGGCCTCAGATGAGTGGCAACAGAGCATAAGCGACGACGAGCTTATAGATACAGATCTGCAGCCTTGGCCCAAGCTTATAGACCTGGACAAAGGAGCCACCCCAGCAGAAGCGCTGGCAACAGGGCAGAGAGCCGCTGGCCTCTGCACAACACCTGTAACAGCTCCAGGAAACCAGGGAGAGGAGGTAGGCATCCTCCCTCCCCTTACACAGAACCCCTTCCCGGGAGAGGAGACAGTCATTCTCTCTCCCCAGCGGCAGAGCTATCCCCTGGGAGTGGGGGCAGTCATCCTCCTCCCCATAGGCAGAACCCCTTCCTGGGAGAGGAGACAGTCAGTCTCTCTCCCCAGCGGCAGAGCCATACCCTGGGAGTGGAGGTAGTTGTCCTCCCTCCCCTTACAGAGAATCCCTTGCAGGGAGAGATGGATGTCGATAACTCTCCCCAGCAGCAGAATCCCTTCCTGGGAGAGGAGATGGTCAGTCTCTCTCCCCAGCGGCAGAGCCAGGAGTCGGGAGCGGAGACAGTCGGTCTCTCTCCCCAGCGGCAGAGTCATCCCCTGGGAGCGGAGGTAGTCATCCTTCCTCCCCGTAAACAGAACCCCTTCTCGGGAGAGGAGACAGTCGGTCTCTCTCCCCAGCGGCAGAGCCAGGAGCCGGGAGAGGAGACAGTCAGTCTCTTTCCCCAGTGGCAGAGCGATCTCCTTGGAGCGGAGGTTGTCATCCTCCCTCTCCTTACAGAGAACCCCGTGCAGGGAGAGAGGGATGTCGATAACTCTCCCCAGCAGCTGAACCCCTTCCCGAGAGAGGAGACAGTTGGTCTCTCTCCCCAGCGGCAGAGCCATCCCCTGGGAGCGGAGGTAGTTGTCCTCCCTCCCCGTAAACAAAACCCCTTCCCAGGAGAGGAGACAGTCGGTCTCTCTCCCCAGCGGCAGAGCCAGGAGCCGGAAGAGGAGACAGTTGGTCTCTCTCCCCAGCGGTAGATAGATCTCCTGGGAGTAAAGGTTGTCATCCTCCCTCCCCTTACAGAGAAGCCCTTGCAGGGAGAGATGGGTATCAATATCTCTCCCCAGCGGCTGAATCCCTTTCAGGGGGAGGGGACATTTGGTCTCTCTCCCCAGCGGCAGCACAGTTTCCCATGGAGCGGAGGTAGCAGACCTTCCTCCCCAGCAGTAGATCTCCTTCTCGGGAGAAGAGACAGACGGTCTCTCCCCTCAGTAGCTTGGCAGGGTCTCTACCCCTTTCTTGTCCCAGAGTATTTCTCACCAGGGGCAGGCATTGCATTAGGCAATGAGGAGAAAAAGGAGCAACCCCTCGCTCTGGTCTGGGGTGGGTCTGCTGGTACTAAACGAAGTGTCACGGAGAGAGGCAGTGTGGCCCTGGAACTTGAGGACCCTGGAACTTGTGGGACAGCAATTGTTTGGGATCCAGCCTTGGCATACTTGTTTGGGACTTTGCCTTATGTGACTATCCCTGCGTCCAGGGCAGCCGGATCCCCCCAGGATGCCCCAAGCTCTGGAGAGATGGGATCACCTCTCCCAGCAACCAAGAAGTGGAAGGCCACATCTGACAGCCCCTGGCCGACCTGTTAAGGGTCTAGCCGGGTCTGCCAAACTGGAGGGGGGAGATGTCACGGATAACAGACAGCTAAGGCTACCCCCTACAACCTCACCCCTGTTGTTTCTCAGTGGTTTTGGGCTCCTCAGTGCAACCACAATCTTTGGAAGCTTTTGTTTGCATGGTTTTGTGTTCCAAACTTGTTTAGAGAAGAGCTCATCTATGACCTGGAAAACCCTCCTAGGCTGGCTGGACTCCTGGAACTCCTGGTCAGTCACCTTACAACGGACACCTGCCTAACCACTCTCAGGCTGTCCGGGCTCCTGGAACTCCCGGTTGGCCACAGGACAGCAGAACACCTGCTAACTTTACCCCTGGTCGCTCCAGCAACCATGTGCCTCAGAGCTCCGCTCTTTTGGGGATTAGTAGCCCCTATGGAGGACAAGAGGTGGGGGAATTACCGGAGGGGAACTGCCTTGGGAATCAGGGGTTTTAGACACCCTAACCCCCATAACTTCAACAGGCTGTATCTCCAGTCCCCAATAACTAATCAAGCCGCTTTTTGGACTGCTGCATCTGGGGACCGAGAGCATTCAAATGTCATCCTGGAAGTGCCGCCGCTCCCCAGGGATCACCCCAAAACCACTGAGTTCTGGGATTCTGTGGGACTATGGTTGCTATGGGGACTATGGTTGCTAGAGGGGTGGGAATGGCGGGAAAACAGTGGCATTGTCTCCTGTTTTTATCAAGATGAGTGTGTGTATAAAAGATGTGTGTTTGTCCCAATAAAGTCAGTTCTTATTTCACCTGAAATGAAAGAAAAGACAGGCGCACAGGGCACAATTCAAGTGCAGAGTTTTTATTATGTAAATAAGACACACAGTTAGAAACACTTACTAGATGAAAATCAAAAGATGCATTGAGAGCATATGCTCCTGGGATTATCGCAGCACCTGTAGTACCAGGGGGGTAGATGTTCTTCTCCCCTCCATTCACAATAAGAGCAGTTGGGTGGCGGTGTTCCGGATCCTGTCACCCAAGTCTTAGTAACGCTGGTGACCAACAGTACCTTATAACTGCTTTCCCATAAAGTCTTTTGTTTAGTTTGGAGGCTGATTGCCCTTTTAAGGGCAGTAAAAGAGCTGAATGCAATGGGTAATTTAGTTTTTTTTTAGTGTTAGTTTTTTTTTGGGTGGGGTTTTTTTTTACTGTTAGGGAGGACTTAGTTTTTTTTAGAGGTAAAAGAGCTGTTTAACTTAGAGCAATGCCCTACAAAAGGCCCT
Organism: Bombina bombina; assembly: GCF_027579735.1. Lineage (NCBI taxonomy): Eukaryota > Metazoa > Chordata > Amphibia > Anura > Bombinatoridae > Bombina > Bombina bombina. The sequence continues at coordinate 114,789,445 of NC_069509.1, forward strand.
TTTAAGGGTTATTGGTAGTTTAGTATTAGCTTAGGGGGTGTTTTTATTTTGGGGGGGATTTTTTATTTTTATAGGGGTATTAGTTTAGGTTTAAATTTTTTATTTTGGATAGCTTTGTTTTTTTCTGTAATTTTACTTTTTTATTTTTTGTAACTTTAGCTTGGGGGTTTGTATATTTTAAACATATACTGCCCTAGTTAACCATTAAATGCAATAGCTTACTGCAGTTAACGCCTGTGACCCTGCTACCACAATTAACCCTTACAATTACCTTCATACTTCACTGGCAATTAATCTGAAATGTAACTATCCCACTTTAAAACTCTTCTACAAATACCTCACCCAAAATTAAACCCATACCCCTAAATGTAACTACTTTTAAATTAACCAATTTCTATAATTTGTTACCCAAAAAAGAGATGTATCCCTCCTTATATTTTCAACCTTAATAAATCCTTGCTATAATTTAACCTAAATCTGAATACTGTATATATCCACTTAATAATAACCCCCTATAAATGAACCCCCTAGTAATAATACTTCACTGATCAACAGATCAACCCACACAAAACCACCTTATTGTAATCTTTATTACACTCCCTAAGTCCAAACCCACCATGGAATTAAAAAGTGTATAATATTTAAACGTTACAAACCCCATATATATGGAACAAAAATAACAAGAATGCACAGGCTCTACACTGACAGTTTGCTACCCATTTACTCTTAAAGTAATTGTAATTAATTAGGATTCTTATGCCAACCTTCAAAATAAATAAATGTGCCTAATGAATAATAATAAAATAAAAAATAGTGGGCCAAGTTGCTTCTGTTGGAACCATATGGATGGGGAGGGGATTAAGCCTAATGGTTCATTTTAAGGGGTATTAATTAAGAGTTAGGTGGGTTTTTTGGTTGTTGATATATTTTTAGGAGGAACCATTTTTAGAGGGGATATATGTTAAGAGGTTTTGATTGCTTTTTAAGTGTGGTTAGTTGTGGTCAGATAAGGGTTGTGTAAAGGAGTTTATGGTAAATTGTTGGTAAGAAAGGTCACTGTACGGGTTTAGTACAGTGAAGAGTTGCAGTAAGGTAAGTACAATGGGGGTTTTGGTAGTGTGACATTTTTAGTGGGGCTTGTAGTTAAGGGTATTTTTAACTGGTGTTTAAGGGGTTTGTGATTAAGGGTGTTTGCGATAACTGGTCCCTGTAATTTCAGGTTAGGGGTATTGGTCATGGGGTGTTTTACTCATTTTTAAGCACTATAAAACTAATACTTATATAACATGACAAAAAAAATATTTTTTGAGTTAAGGTGAAAATATTTTTTTTGGAATGTTGCCTATATATGAAAATAGGGGGGGAAATGCCATGTGTAGATCATCATAACGTCTGCTTTCATTTTAAATGTTATGCTCATCCAAGCTAGATATAAGCATTATGACTATTTTGTAGGTTATTATAATCTGAAATAGCTAATTCAGTTTTGGAAGCTATTCTGTAATAGATACATTTTGATTTATTGAGACATGAAATAAACAGTTTGGGGGTAGATCCTATGTATATAGCAATAACAAAGTACCTTGTCATAGCTGATTTACAATAGCAGCTACATTTTAGTAATGTGATCATACTCACTTTGCATTCATAGGTGATGGCTTGCTATATCTGATTCACTATGAAATAGTGGAACCCTATCGCTAGCTGTCTATGACCAAACACTAGGGAGTTTCTAGTTGCTTTAACCATTTAACCGTTAATACCACTGTTCTAAAGCCCTCATTGTTATGTTCCACTGAAATTATTGTTAATCACTAATCCAATGGCACTATTCACAGTAAACCCACAACAGTGTCTTGCACCACTGAAATTGACCCAATTGTAAAACTCAAACCCCCAGAGCAATTACACCTAACTGCTATCCCTCATAGAAAAAAACCCTTTACTACTAAACAACCCCATAATGATCTCTCTATACTTCTTTCCTATACAACCACCATAAGTAATCCAGATAATATCCATTCCCCTCCCCATTGCAAATCTCTCGTAAAATAAATAACTTATCTCACTGTTCTTGAAACCATTCTGATCTTCCTTCTCTTCTGGTCTACATTAACAGGTCCTCTTCCACCTAATCCTCCCAACGTTCCACCTTAAAATTGAGCCTATCCATTTAACTGGTTTATCTGGTGAGGTATAAAGTCAATCACTGGTATTTTATTCTGTATTTGCAAGTACTGGTTAGGATAGCAGCATTGGGGGGGGGGGGGGGTCAAGTAACCCATTAGAAGTATTTACAGTGGGGGGAGCTTGTGGTTAGGGTAATATTAACTGGGGAAATGGGCTATTAATTAGGGATGCTTGTAGCAAAGTTAGGTTGACGGGTTAGTCATTGTATGAGTATCAGGATACATATTAGAAATCAGGGGTGCTATTTATGGTGGGGGTTACAGTTAAAGGCTTATTAAAGGGACACTGAACTCAATTTTTTTTCTTTTGTGATTCAGATAGAGCATGCAATTTTAAGCAACTTTCTAATTTACTCCTATTGTCATTTTTTATTTGTTCTCTTGCTATCTTTATTTGAAAAATAAGGCATCTAAGCTTTTTTATTAGTTCAGTACTCTGGACATCACTTTTTTATTAGTGGATGAATTTATCCACCAATCAGCAAGAATAACTCAGGTTGTTTACCAAAAATGGGCCGGCATCTAAACTTTCATTCTTGCATTTCAAATAAATATACCAAGAGAATGAAGAAAATTTAATACTAGGAGTACATTAGACATTTGCTTAACATTTCATGCTCTATCTGAATCACGGAAGAAAGAAATTGGTTTCAGGGTCCCTTTAAGGTGGAGGTCATCATTACAACATAGTTACTTCTATTTATGTATACTTTAATTGTGCTAGGGACATTCAAACTGTAAGGGTTAAGCTATTGCAAAGGGCTAAAGTCAATCATATTTTTTTTTTTCATTTTACATTTCATTTTTTAATAATCCAAAATGATCACCCTCTGGAATTGTGCACTTTAATGATAATTCTTATCCCCAGTGATTTTACATGAAAGAAACATTTTCATATTTTTTTTCTTATTTCACATAAAATTACTTTAACAAATAGGGTTACATTATAATCCCAGATAATCATACCCAGACTGCACAAGGTCATATAGCATAGACTGAGCCGAAATACTTGGTTTACTATTCAATGTAAAGTCATATTTCTAATCACTTCTGTATTAGAGTTTAAAAGAATCTGAATGCATTTTCTAGTCCCAAACCGTCTTTTTAAATCTCTTGACATTTACAAGTGAATTGTTGATTAAGTTAGCTACTAAAATCTTGCAAGTAAATGGAAATGTCTGTCTATATCCATTATCATATTAAGGATCATTTTAAGATAACAACTCATGCAGAAAATAAATGCAAGCTAGAACAAGGTACTGTATTTCATATACATGGTTCTTAATAACAGTGTTTAACAATTGAATTGTTGCCTTAGTTGTTTATAGAGATGGGTTGATGCTTTGATCTACAAAACATTATCATTTATTCTTTCTTATTTCTTGAACAAATTATTCAATGACAAGATTAAAAAAAATGTTTATAAACATATTTTGATTATATTATATATATATATTAATATTTTTTAAAAGACCCCAGTATGATGATAATAGCATTATTTATATATTTTTTTATTAAAGGGGCATGAAAGCCTAAATTTACATTTACCCATAGTGCTCTAGGGAGCCACACTAACCGTTCCTATTATTGCAGCCCGGGGTTCTATGAAGACATGTCGGAGTAGCGCGGCTTTCAAGAGCACTAGAGGTAAGTATATAACACTACAGGCAAACTTATTTTACCTGTATCAAAGGAACATACATGTACGTTCGTTTAACGCAAAATAATGTAAATGTTCCACGAATATTCAGTATTCGTTATGTTTAAAATAAAAAAAAAATTGGGAATTTATTTTCTTAATATTGGGTCCGAAAGATTTGGTAAAACCAAATTTCCCGTCCGTTTACATGTGTATTAAATATCTATTATTTGAACTCTTACTAAACAGAAACAATTTTTGTATTTTCTGAATGCGCACAGTATATGGTGTGAAAATGCTTTAAAAATATGTCCCCCCCACCCTGCTGAGAATCACATTAACTGGTGTTAAAGGGACAGTCTAGTACAAAACAAACGTTCATGATTCAGATAGGGCATGTCATTTTAAACAATTTTCCAATTTACTTCTATCACCAATTGTGCTTTGTTCTATTGGTATTCTTAGTTGAAAGCTAAATCTAGGAGGTTCATATGCTAATTTCTAAGCCCTTGAAGGCCACCTCTTAGCTCAGGGCATTTTGACAGTTTTTCACCACTAGAGGGTGTTAGTTTATGTGTTTTATATACACACGTGGAGTTCCTAGAAGCCAGCACTGATTGGCTAAAATGCAAGTCTGTCAAAAGAACTGAAATAAGGGGCAGTTTGCAGTGGCTTAGATACAAAATAATCAGAGAGGTAAAAAGTGTATTAAAGGGACAGTCAACACCAGAATTTTTGTTGTTTTAAAAGATAGATAATCTCTCTAATTACCAATTCCCCATTTTAGCATAACCAACATAGTTATAATAATACAAGTTGTACCTCTGATATTACCTTGTATCTAAGCCTCTCCAGACTGCCCCCTTATTTTAGGTCTTATGACAGCTCAATGTTAGATATATAAAACATATGCCTTCAAGTGGTTAAAAACATATGCCTTCTAGTGGTTAAAAAACTGTTGCAATGCATTTAGATTAGAGGCGACCTTCAAGGTCTAAGAAATTAGCATATGAAGCTCCTAGGTTTATCTTTCAGCTAAGAATATCAAGAGGACAAAGCAAAATTGTTGATAAAAGCAAATTTGAAAGTTGTTTAAAATTCCATATCCTGAGCTTGTATTGGGACCTGATTTTTTCTGGCAAATATCCACAAAAAAAGCAAATAATGACTCACAACATTGTCCTTTGTATATGAGAAACTTCTACGAACTGAGGCTATGATGTGAGGTTTAGCTGGGGAACGGTACACTGCTGTTTGAGGACCGAGGCTAATTAACTTTGCTGAGGCATCTCTGCCGCTCTTGCTCCCGCAATATCTATGTAAGTCAAGTGCCCCGGCCGGCTGTAAGCTGTGATGAGCTGCCTGGAGCCTATTTATACTGCCGCATACCTGGATTGAATACCCGCTTCTTATCTGATTTCCCGCATTGATGCTGCAAGACTTACCCTGTTTGGAATGGTGCCGGTGCTTGGTTGTCGGATGCGGCCCTTGGGGTGACTCTGCTTGTCCTGCCCGGAGTCGCTAGGAATCCTCAAGCTTCCCCGCTTGTCGGCCCCTCCCACCGGTGCTGCGCGAGGGGTGCGGGTCGATGCGCCCTGGTGCGCTCCTGAGGTTCTCTGCTGCTTCACTGCTCTGCCGCACACTCGGCTCTCCTTGTGCATCGACTGGAGGTGAGGATCTCTGTAGTGCCCTGGTGCGCTCCTGTGGCTTCCTGACTGCTCTGCCTCATAGCTCCATGCTTGGGCCCCTTTCCATATTGAACAAGGGGAAAGATTACTCCTACGCTTGCTCCGCTCCTGTGGTTTCCAGGCGGATTTTCTTCACGGCTCCATGATCAGCTCTTCCTCTGCAGCAATATAGCTGTACCTCTGTGCTCTCCCTCTTGAAAAGCGCCCCTCTCCCACCGGTGTTGCGTGAGGGGGGACTGCCCTGGGCCAAGGTGATTGTTGGAACACCTGGGACAAGTCAGGTAACTTTTCTGCATGTTTTCCTACAATATATGATCGGATCTTTACTGACTTGCTGCCCAGTACCCTGAGGAGGGAAAAGAAGAAAATATATATACTACAGGATATTGACTGCCTCACTTTTGTTATAATTTTCATGTAGTACTATTATTGTCTGCACTATTATAAGAGTTTTATAAGGCTATAAGATTATCCCAAAATGATGAATGCTGACCTTAATCGCTAGGTGTTACTAAATCTAGAATCAACCTCACATTGTGTCTAAATAAAAACAAGTGGTCTGCGGGGCTAACATTTAACCCTCTTTAATAGCAGTCCTATTCTTCCTCCTATTTATTTCTCTCAGAAGCAACTTTTTGGATATGTTATTGAGGTTATAAAAACCCTATCTTTTTAGCCTCCCTTTTATGTACTTTTCAGAAATATCTATGCTGACACAGAGGTCTATACCCTTAGGATAGTGCAACTAACACCTCTGGAATTTGTAGGTTTAGAATCGGATATTTATTTACTTTTTTTTGTACACTAACAACTGGGCATAACTCAAGGGAGTCTTTGCTAATGATGTTTTAGATCTTAATAAACCTACACAAACTAAGTAGCTAGAGTATAATAATATTGTCATAACCTACTAATTGGTTCTAGGTTCAAGGTAAATCTACCTGTTAACTATATATTCTCTCTTCTCTTCTGAAGCAGGAGGGGAAAAGGGAAAGGGAAGAGAAAGGGCCGAGAGGAAAAATCCTTCTTGGACTTCAATATTAAAGTAAACATTAACCCTCCTTAGAAGGTTTCGGTAACATTGACTCTCTATATCAAATCTACTCTTCTAAATTTTTCAAAGATTTATCTGGACACAGGGATAGGCTAATTCAAACTCCCTGTACACAAATAAATATTTGTTAAAGCATAACTCTTTATGAATATCCACTGGTAATATAATTCAATAAAGTGTACATAAAGAGAATTAAAGACGCAAAACTAATTAGAGGATTTTGATACTCTGTAGCGAGGATCTAAAAATGTACCCTTCCTCCTAGGTGTAAACAAGTGGGGTAAAACTCACATATTTTCAATAAAGATTCACTTTTTTCTACCTGTATGGCTGGACCTCTCACATAAATAACTAAGCACCCCCATATAGGCACTTTTTATTTTCCTTTCCACCTTCACGTCACTTTCACCAGTTCACTTTATCCCCACCTCCTAGCTGGAGGATTAATTACCTCCTCAAAACTTCACATCCACCCTTTACTTTTTTGTATTTTTACTTTTTATTCATCTTTTTTTCTTTCTTTCTTTCACGGCAATAACTCTCACTATTGTTTTTTTTTCCAACCCATGGATAAATTTTTACACACTACACACAAGACCCCCTCTCCAGCCATAGCAGCTAGACAAAAGGATAGGAAACCTAGGAACACGCAAGAAACTGTCACTGATATACAACCAAGTATAGCTAATGTATCAGAATTACAAGAAGTAACAAGCATTCAAAATCTTGTTACTAGTATTTCAAATGCTCTGGCCCCTAAATTTGACGCTCTCAAAACTGAACTTAGACAAGATATTTTCCTGTTAACACAGGAAGTTCGGCAGTTTTCTACCAGACTGCAGGAAGCGGAACAAAGGGTATCTGATCTGGAGGACCTAACAATTCTACATGGTTCCAATCTTGAAAATGCAAATACTAATATACAAAAAATTCAAAACAAATTAGAGGATCTAGAGAATAGATCCAGAAGGAACAATGTGAGAATTGTGGGTCTTCCAGAGGAACAACAAAATGAGAACCTTATTCCCTTTATTTCAGAGTTATTACCCAAACTTTTGAAAATACCATCCACACATCAACCTATTTTGGTTGAGAGAGCGCATAGACTTGGCCCCCTTCGTACAGATAATAAAAGCAGAAATAAACCTAGACCGGTTATAGCAAAATTACTGAATTACCAGGACAAAGTAACTTTATTTCAGTATTACCGTAGACAGCAACCGATTACTTTTGAAGGGGCAAAAATCTTATTGTTCCAAGATTTTTCTGTGGATACAGCAACTAAAAGACGGGAGCTTGCTCCCATCTGCTCCAAATTTATAGAAAAAGGCTATCGGGCGATGATAATATACCCCCACAAACTTAAGGTCATAGCACTTGAGAGAACGCACTGGTTTGATGAAGCCAGTCAGGCTGAAAAGTTCTATAAAACACTTGAACCTTTAACTTAATAAATAGAGGACAGGAGTACAACAAACACTGGAAGTTAATAAAAAAAATGGCTGAAATTCAGGTTCCTACTAGGGTAGACCCGTGCTGTCCAACAGACATGGGTCCTGGGACTCTTTTCCCCCACGTGCGGGATAATCTAATTTTTTTTTTTTTTTTTTTTTTTTTTTGTGCCTCCCCTCCAATTTTTTTTTTATTTTTTTTTTTTTTTTCTTCTCTCTCCCTCCCTTGGTCTCTTTTCCCCTTCTCCTTCTCTCTTCCTCTCCTCTTTCTATGTATTAAATGGATCCAATAGAAAAATGTAAAATAGTGTCTTGGAACGTAGGAGGGATTTCTACACCCATTAAACGAAAGGCAATTCTTACACAATTACGTAAATCCCAAACTGATATTGGTTTCATACAAGAAACCCATCTATCTGCTGAAGAATCTTTAAAATTAAAGACTTCCTGGGTTAAAGAAATATACTTTGCTGCTGGTATTAAGAGAAAGAGGGGGGTAGCAATATTAATAGGTAAAAGGATTGGGGCAGAAGTTGTCAGCTTTGTTGCCGATCCGGGGGGGAGATATGTCCTAATAAAAATAAAAATTGCACAGAGGCTGTATACGCTTTGTAATGTCTATGGCCCAAATGTGTTCGATGCAGAATTCTGGAATATTCTCCAGTCGAAGCTCCTATCTTATGCAGAAGGCCTTTTGATTGTTGGGGGCGATTTCAACATGGCAGACTTAGAATCTAAAATGCATAGAAAAATCAAGACCAACTTAGCTCTATGTGACATTTGGAGGATTCAGAACCCATCTGCTCAGATGTTTACATGCCTTTCGAAGGCTCACAAGACTATGTGTAGAATTGATGTATTCTTGATTGATGAGCGTCTTATATCAACAAGGGTCAAGGCTGAGATAATGCCTATACTCATATCGGATCATGCACCTATCTCTCTCGTGTTACAATTAGCTCATATATTCCCTAACCCAGCTCGTTTCTTTTTTCCATATTATCTTGCATCTGACTCAAAATTTAAAAGTCGGCTTTTAAATACATATAAAGAATATGTACAGTTTAATAGAGAGCATTTGGAAAACCCTGAATTATTCTGGGAGACTGCGAAAGCAGTAATGAGGGGTGAAATCATTGCATACAATGCTGCTCTACTTAAGAAAACTAGATTAAAAGAAAAAGAAGCATGTAAGTTTTTGCTTAATTCCTATAATCAATATTTGCTTAACAAAACTCCCCTTAACTGGGCAAAATATATGAGAGCTAAAAGCGAGAGAGACTCCTTCATCTTATCCCAAGAAACTCAAAAAGAACTGAAAATCCAGGCCAGAATGTATAGATATGGCAACAAATCTGGTAAAATGCTGGCTAAATTAATCAAAAATGAAAAAAAACAACCAAATATAGACAAACTCCAGCATAAAGGGGATTACCTTACTAAACCTGACGATATTCTTGGTGTATTTCATCAATATTATAAGGAGCTCTACACGCTCAAAAGCAATGACACAAAGAAATCTGCTGATTTCTGGAGTGGAATTAAATATCCTACACTAAATCCAGAAGATACTAACAGTCTCAACGCCCCCATCACGGCAGAAGAGATCGGGAAAATAATATCTAACCTATCTTTCAATAAAGCAGCCGGTCCCGATGGTCTCCCTAGCGAGTTCTATAAAATTATGTCTACTGAAGTTACTCCGCATCTTTGTATTCTTTTTAACAGTTTCTATATTGACGGCAAACCCATCCCCCCCTCCTTTTCACATTCCTATACAACATTGATACTCAAAGGAGGTAAAGATCCTTCTTATAAGGAGTCATATAGACCAATTGCTTTACTTAACGGCGATTATAAAATCTTAGCTGCAATTTTGGCATCCAGACTTCAAGGGGCTCTCACAAAAATCATTCATACAGATCAATCAGGGTTCCTAAATAATAGGAACTCTGCTGCAAAAATTAGGGAGGTCTTGGTTGTGACAGAGTATTACGAGACAGTATCTGAGAGGGACAGTGGGGGAGAGGGTACACAGGATCTTGCTATCATATCCATTGATGCTGAAAAGGCATTTGATTCTATCACTCATGAGCATATCTATTCTTCTTTAAATCACTTCGGTATCAGGGGTAATTTTTCTGATTTTGTTGCGAATCTTTATACCCAACCCTCCACAAAATTGATAGTAAATAGGAACATCTCCTCTCCTATTTTTTTTTAGGCAGAGGAACGCGTCAGGGTTGCCCTCTCTCTCCGCTCCTTTTCGATATTGCCATTGAGCCGTTAGCAATTAAAATAAGACAATCTTTGGATGGTATTAAAATTCACAACCATGAAATAAAAACTGGGCTCTATGCAGATGATTTGCTTGTCTATATGACAAATACCAAATTAAACATGCCTAAGCTTTTTCATATAATGGATCACTTTGGTTCCTTTTCAGGTTACAAAGCAAATATGATGAAATCTGAAATATTTTGGCTTAGGAACAATATAAATTCAGTAACAAATATCCCCTTCAGACAGGTTACGGAATCCTTTAAATACTTAGGGATTCATATCCCGGTTAAAAGCACCGATCTCTACAATCTTAACATTCTTCCAGTTCTCAAAACGATTAAAGAAAAACTTAAAGATTGGCAAAATCTGCCATTATCACTATCTGGCCGGATTGCTCTATTTAAAATGGCCCTCTTACCGAAACTACTTTATATTCTTCAAAATACATCATTATTATTACTTGGAAAAGACATCCGCTCATTCAATAGTGCACTTAAAAAATTTCTCTGGCAAGGGAAAAGATCAAAAATTTCTTTCGGAAAACTTTCAGTACCAAAAGAATATGGAGGACTGGCCTTACCTGATATAAGGCTTTACAACCTCTGCTTTCTTGCACGTATAGTCACAGACTGGATTGCATGTAATAACTATGTTTTAAATAACGAACTGGAATCCAGTGTCTCTTATCCTTACTGGCCCTCCGCATTGACTCATCTAGACATTAAAGAAATCCCGACAGAAATTAAAAAGCTTAAAACATTTTACAACCCGCTTAAAGCCTGGCAAAAAATAACCAAGCTCCTTCTAATTAACAGTAAAGCTTCTATCTATCTCTCGATACTAGGAAATCCTAAATTCCAAGCAGGAATTCATTCTGCGGTCTTCAGAAGATGGGACTCTGCTGGTCTAAAGAATGTTTACCAAATAATAGACAAAGAGAGACAATGCATTAAATCATTTCAGGAAATAAACACAGAGTTTAACTTGTCAAACCGAGACTTCTTTGCCTATCTGCAACTTCGACACTTTGCGTTGGAATTAGTCAAAGAAAAAGGCTGGAACTGGAGCATGGGCAAACTTGATGACTGGTTAGTATTAACTAGAAATGCTCATATGTCCATTGCACCATGTTATTATTTCCTGGGTTCAAATAAGGGTCTCCCCGTTTTAACACATCTGGTACTATTCTGGAACACATTAATGGTTCAGTGTAACATAGATCAAAAAACTCTGCAACTTTCAATTAAAAAGGTGGCTCAGAACACACTCTCAGCTACATGGCGAGAGGCTCATGTTAAATTCCTCCATAGGGCATATTTTACCCCCGAGAGAGGCTATAGATCTGGCAACTTAGGATTTAATAAATGCCCCAAATGCTCATACTTCGCAGCGGATTTCCCACACATGATATGGTATTGTCCAAAAATTAAAATTTTCTGGCTTAAAGTGGAATACTGGCTAAGAAATGTACTAAAAATAGCTCCTCTTTCCCTAACTTTCTATCAGACAGTACTCTGTTTAAAGAAAGAACCTGGTAAACAAAATAATGAAAAAATTGTAATCTCCACTATCCTTGCTACCAGATATCTAATCTGCAAAAAATGGAAGAGTCGCTCAATTCCTAGTATCTCTGAAGTGAAAAATTGCATGAAAAAACAATGTATGTTAGAACAAAGAGATATAAACCTAGAAAATGATCAGGACATCAATAGGTTTTTCAATAACTGGGCAAATTTCTTAAAAATATTCTCCCCTACTGAAATAAATCATATAATTTTCCCTTTCAAAAATAAAGAAATAGGTTTATTAGGGAACTGGTAGCTATTGGGAGTTGGGCGAGCGAGGGAGACGGGAGGGAAGGATCCTTTACTGTTTCTTTTTCCCCCTTTTTTTTTTTTTTTTTTTTTTTATTTCTCCTCGCACGTGGGGGAGAAGGTAAAGGGCAGGGGTAAAAAAAAAAAAAAAAGCAAATAAAATCCCAAGACATTTTCAAAGATAAATGTATAAGATGTTAAGATGTAACATTATTATGAACTGTATGAAATATAATCTCAAAGTTATATGTTAAGAGGAATTAACATAACAATGCTTAAGTTAAACAAGGTAATAAGATTATATAACGCTGTAATAGCATGCTAGTCTTTAAATGTTTATTTGTCTTATTGTATGTTTTTTATGTACATGATAACAGATATCTTGTTCCTGTTTTCTGAATTATGTTTTGGTTCATAAATAAAAGATTAAAAAAAAAAAAAAATTCCATATCCTATTTGAATCATGAATATTTTTTTGGGGACTTGACTGTCCATTTAATATAACTGTGCTGGTTATGCAAAACTAGGGAATGGGTAATAAAGGGATTATCTATCTTTTAAAACAATAAATATTCTGGTGTAGACTGTCCCCTTTAATGGTTGGATTTGCTGAAAAGGCAGCGAGCCTATGGAAGGCACGTTAGCACTCAACTGCACAGCGAGGGTCAGTCTATTTTTAATAACATGCTGCCCAGCAAGTGAACTGTTGTACTAGCAAGACTGAAATGAACATTTCTCATGAATCTGAGGATCCTTTGAACATTGGGCCCTTTGTGAGAAAATTAACTGCTCAATTTATATAAACCTATTTATTTTCAGGGGGAAAAATGTATATGTAATCAAATAAATTCTTTCTATGAATGAAAAGAGCTACTTAAAGGTACTTGATATTCAAAAATGTTCTATATTTCCTGTTTCATTTAAAAATGGTTCTTCTTCTGCTGCATGAACTGTCAATTACTGAGCCAGTTCTAAGGGGTCAATTTATGAAGCAGCGGATGCTACTTCCGACCCACTCCGCTTCAGTTCGGCTTGAAGCGGAAGTTAAGAAGCAGCGGTCGTAAGACAGCTGAATACGATCGGGTTGATTGACATCCCCTGCTAGCAGCCGATTGGCCACAAATCTGCAGGGGGCGGTATGGTATTGCACCAGGAGTTCACAAGAACTGCTGGTGCAATGATAAATGCCGACGGCGTATGCTGTTGGCATTTATTGATGTGCGGTGGACATGATACGCTACATTGCATCATGTCCATCCGCACAACAATAAATTTACCCCTAAGAGTTATGCATATCAGCCAGTGAGCAGTAGAGACCAGAGATTCAGTTGTGTATATGTTCTGCATATATTGTATGTGCAATGCAAGAAAATCAATAGATAGCTCGACATGTCTTTTCACTATTCTTTTGAAATAAAAAGCTTTGTGTCTTTAGTAAAACACCCCTTCTATGTCTTAAAGAACCCATCATTTTAAACCTATTTTTTTATCAATACATCAAAATGTAAGTTTATCAGCCTGAACCACTGGTTTTCAAATCTGTCCTCAGACCTCCAGAACAGGTCATATTTTGAGGTTACCTGAACTAGATCACAGGTGAAATTATCAGCTGATTAGTAAACAGGGCTATTTTACCTGCTCTCACCCAAGGTAATGCTTAAAACCTGGCCTGTTGGGGAGGTCTGAGGACAGGTTTGAAAAACAGTGGCCTAAACTATCACAGAATAAAAAAATTAAAAAAAAAAAGATTAATATATCTCCAGGAACCCTTAAAGGGACACTGAACCCAATTTTTTTTCTTTTGTGATTCAGATAGAGCATTCAATTTTAAGCAACTCTCTAATTTACTCCTATTATCAAATTCTCTTCATTCTCTTGCTGTCTTTATTTGAAAAAGAAGGCATCTAAGCTAAGGAGCCAGCCAATTTTTGGTGCACGCTGCTGGACAGCACTTGTTTATCGGTAGGTGAATTTATCCACCAATCAGCAAGCACAACCCAGGTTGTTTACTAAAAATGGGCTGGCAGCTAAACTTACATTCTTGCTTTTCAAATAAAGATACCAAGAGTATGAAGACAATTTGGAAATAGGAGTAAATTAGAAAGTTGCTTAAAATTGCATGCTCTATCTGAATCATAAAATAAAAAAATTGGGTTCACTGTCTCTTTAAATATCTAGGCTTTACTGATCTGATAAGGGTTTTAGCTTCCAGCACAATTATTCCTCAAATTTGTCCAGTTTCTTTCCTAAGTTACATACAGTTAAAGGGACACTGAACCCACATTTTTTTCTTTCATGATTCAGATAGAGAATTTTAAGCAACTTTCTAATTTACTCCTATTATCAAATTTTCTTCATTCTCATTATCTTTATTTGAAATGAAAGAATGTAAGTTTAGATGCCGGACCATTTTTGGTGAACAACCTGGGTTAAGCTTGCTGATTGGTGGATCGGGCAGATTGATACCCCCTGCTAGCTGCAGGGGGCGGCATTGCACAAACAGTTCTGGTAAACTGCTTGTGCAATGATAAATGCAGACAGAATATGCTGTTGGCATTCAACGATGTCTGTCGGACATAATACGCTACAGCATGTAATGTGAGACAGACATTGGTAAATCTACCCCTGAATGTCACCTTTTACTGTGAATTATACATTTCAATAAATTTTTTTAATCAAATGTTAAAGTAATAAAATATTCATGTATTACCTTCAGTTTAGCTAAATATACTGTAACATTTGTTTGCAAAATAACTGTCAGAATGTTCTGCAAACAATCTATACATTTATAGAACAATGACATTGGCAAAAAGTCATAGCTTTAATGAAAATTGTTAAACTTTTTCCATACAGAACAAGACATTTTCTCAGCTCCTCCTACATACAAATAAAAAAAAGTATTAAAAAGAATTAAAAACTTTACTCCCGTCTGGGTATACTGCAGTCTCCCACAGTTTCTCCACATTTCTCCAAAGTCTCAAAAGGAGTTCAAGTCACTGGAACTTTTAACAGAGAATTCTCTATTTTAGTATGTCTAAAAACATAGTATATGCCTAACAGTTAAGCTGAGGCAGATACAGTTAAAGGGAATGTAAACTTGAGCATACTCGCTCAAGTCATAGGATATAATTAATCTGTAATATACTAATCGTTTCCCCCAGGCAGTGACGTTTTTGCAAAGGGGCTGAATGCTCCGGGGGGGGGGGGGGGGGGGGACATGATTGGTTGATTGCAGATGAGTCATCTGTTAATCAACTGAAGACTATGGTTGGCGGAGGAACGGAGGTTATCGTTCCTGCATTAAAATGCAAATATCTAAGAAGATCTGTATAAATGACAGATTTTATGAAATAAAGTCAAGCTAACTTTTTAAATTATATCCTAGGACTTGAGTATTCCTTCTTCAAGGTTTAAAAAATCGTATCCTTTGCCAGCAGTTAGATTGGAGTTTTGGGAAAAGATGCCCAAAGTTGATGGGGCTATTTCTACTCTTGCTAAACGTACTACTATTCCTATGGAAGATAGTACTTCCTTTAAAGATCCTTTAGATAGGAAACTTGAATCCTATCTAAGGAAAGCCTATTTATATTCTGGTCATCTGCTCAGGCCTGCAATTTCTTTGGCTGATGTTGCAGCTGCATCAACTTTTTGGTTGGAAAGTTTAGCGCAACCAGAAATGGATACTGATTTGTCTAGCATTGTTCTCTTGCTTCAACATGCTAATCATTTTATTTGTAATGCCATTTTTTATATCATCAAAATTGATGTTAAATCTATGTCTTTAGCCATTTTAGCTAAGTGAGCTCTGTGGCTTAAATCTTGGAATGCTGACATGGGGGTCTATTTATCAAAGCGTCAACTGAAAATACAACCAAATTCCACGTCATACTCAAGATTACATTTCCCTTTAAGGTTCTGAGATCACTTCTTTTTAGACAATTTAATGTGCAGAGTATTTAAAATGAATATTTTTAAATGTGTCTTAATAAGTACATACCTACCAGTGTATTTTGAGAAGCTATATTTGCTGCACTATGTTTGTGATTCTGCTTTATTAAAGGTGGCTTTGGAAGGAAGGAAATCTCTTTGGAATAAATTATGTCTTCAGAACCTAAATGGTGAGGTAGACAATATTGTTTATTTTGAGGTGATACTCATACTAAGGGCTAGTGGAGCAGTATTTAATGCTCCCGCTTGAGCGTAAACCCAGCTAGAAGTAATATTTTTGTGTATGCGTTCGAAAGTTTTGCATGCGAGCAAACCCCGACATGTGATAACTTCAGGACTTTATTCCTTTAGACTTCAATGTAGAGTGTAAAAGAAAATAAACCCGTGTGGCTTGCATGATAACCCTGACAATATAAAAGTATAGCTATATATTTTACATATATAAAAATATATATTTAATGATAAAAAAAAATCCTATGGGAAGAACACAGTAATGTAAAATATGCATAAATTCATATTTTTCATTATTTTATATTTAATAAATACATAATGCGCTTTAAGATAACTCATGTCTGGTTAGCGCACATGAAGAACTAGTTTAATCCTTTCATGTTTGTGCACATAAATCCGACAGGAGTACACAATTTTTTTAGACCTAAAGCGTGAAACCCAAGCATATTTCTTTCATGTAATTGGCAAGAGTCCATGAGCTATTGACGTATGGGATATACAATCCTACCAGGAGGGGTATAGTTTCCCAAACCTCAAAATGCCTATAAATACACCCCTTACCACACCCACAATTAAGTTTTTACAAACTTTGCCTCCTATGGAGGTGATGAAGCAAGTTTGTGCTAAGATTTCTACGTTGATGTATGCTTCTCAGCATTTTTGAAGCCTGATTCCTCTCAGAGTACAGTGAATGTCAGAGGGATGTGAAGGGCGTATCACCTATTGAATGCAATGGTTTTCCTCACAGGGATATATTTCATAGGTTCTGTGTTATCGTTCGTAGAGATTCATCTCCTCCCTCCCTTTTCAGATCGACAATATACTCTCATATTCCATTACCTCTACTGATAACCGTTTCATTACTGGTTTGGCTATCTGCTATATGTGGATGGGTGTCTTTTGGTCAGCTATGGTTTGGCACTTTATGTATTTATATAAAGTTCTAAATATATGTATTGTATTTATATTTGCAATGATTCAGGTTTTCAGTATATTTCCTTTTGGCAGACAGTCAGTGTCATATCTGGGAAATACATTTTTATGAAAATGTATTTCTTACTTGGGGTATAGTCTTTTTTTTTTCAAATTGACTGTCTTTTAAATTTGCGGGCAGAATTAGGCTTGCGAGGGCGCAAAATGCCAACATTTATTGCGTCATTCTTGGCGCAAGACTTTTTGGCGCAAAGTTACGTTCCTTGATGCAAATTCGTCATTTCCGGCGTCTTAGTTGACGCAGAGTCCTTCACAAGGTTGCGTCATCTATGACGCGAGTGTGTCATTTTCTGACGTTTTTGGCGGCAAAAAATATTTTTCTCTTTGTTGTGCGTCATACTTGGCGCCAAATATTTTCATTATTTAAGACCCCATTCCTATTTGCCTATTGCCTTTTTCTGTCAGAGGGCTATGCTGTTTGCATTTTTTCCCATTCCTGAAACTGCCATATAAGGAAATTGATAATTTTGCTTTATATGTTGTTGTTTTTTCTCTTACATTTGTAAGATGTCTCAATCTAATCCTGTCTCAGAATTCACTGTTGGATCCCAGTTGCAGGATAACAGTTCTACCAAAGCTAAGTGCATTTGTTGTAAACTTGTGGAGATTATACCTCCAGCTATGGTTTGTAATAGTTGTCATGATCGTAGTTCATTACCTGTTGCTGTTCCTTCAACATCTAATGCACAAGACATACCTGTAAATTTAAAATAATTTATTTCTGATTCTATTCAGAAGGCTTTGTCTGCCATCCCACCTTCTAATAGATGTAAAAAGTCTTTTAAAACTCATAGCGTTGATGAAATGTCAAATGACCAGCAACATACTGATTTATCCTTCTCTGATGAGGATCTATCTGGTTCAGAAGATCCTGCCTCAGATATAGACACTGACAAATCCTCTTATTTATTTTAAATGGAGTATATTTGTTCTTTATTAAAAGAAGTGTTGATTACATTGGATATGGAGGAAACTAGTCCTCTTGATATTAAAACTAGTAAATATTTAAATTCTGTTTATAAACCTCCTGTGGATATTCCAGAGGTTTTTCCAGTTCCTGATGCTATTTCTGATATGATTTCTAAGGAATGGAATAAGCCTGGTACTTCTTTTATTCCTTCTTCAAGGTTTAAAAAATTGTATCCTTTGCCAGCAGTCAGATTGGAGTTTTGGGAAACGTACTTGCTAAACGTACTAGTATTCCTACGAAGATAGTACCTCTTTTAAAGATCCTTTAGATAGGAAATTTGAATCTTATCTAAGGAAGGCTTATTTATATTCAGGTCATCTTCTTAGGCCTGCAATTTCTTTTGCTGATGTTGCAGCTGCTTTAACTTTTTGGTTGGAAACTTTAGCGCAACAAGTATCAGATCATGATTTGTCTAGCATTATTAAGTTGATTAAACATGCTAATAATTTCATTTGTGATGCCATTTTTGATATAATTAAAATTGATGTTAGATATATGTATTTAGCTATTTTAGCTAGAAGAGCTTTGTGGCTTAAATCTTGGAATGCTGATATGACTTCTAAGTCCAGATTGCTTTCTCTTTCTTTCCAAGGTAATAAATTATTTGGTTCTCCATTGTATTCAATAATTTCAACTGTCACTGGGGGGAAGGGAGTTTTTTTGCCTCAGGATAAAAAACCTAAAGGTAAATCTAAAGCTTCTAACTATTTTTCTCCTTTCAACATAATAAGGAACAGAAATCTAATCCTTCCCCAAAGGAATCTGTTTCCAATTGGAAGCCTTCCTCAAATTGGAATAAATCCAAATCATTTAAGAGATCAAAGCCAGTCCCCAAGTCTGCATGTAGGTGCGGCCCTCATTCCAGCTCAGCTGGTAGGGGGCAGATTAAAATTCTTCAAAGATGTTTGGATAAATTCGGTCCAAAATCATTGGATTCAGAGTATTGTCACTCAGGGGTACAGAATAGGATTCAGAGTAAGACCACCTGTGAGAAGATTTTTTCTCACACGCATTACAGCAAACCCAGTAAAGGCTCAGGCTTTGCTGGAGTGTGTTTCAGACCTGGAGTTATCAGAGGTAATCATGCCAGTTCCGTTTCAGGAACAGGGCCCGGCGTTTTATTCAAATCTATTCATTGTCCCAAAGAAAGAAAATTCACTCAGACCAGTTTTGGATCTAAAGATTTTGAATCGATATGTAAGACTAACAACTTTCAAGATGGTGACTATAAGGACTATTTTGCCTTTTGTTCAGCAATGGCATTATATGTCCACAATAGACTTGCAGGATGCATATCTTCATATTCTGATTCATCCGGATCACTATCAGTTCCTGAGATTCTCTTTTCTAGACAGCATTACCAATTTGTTGCTCTTCCTTTTGGCCTAGCAACAGCTCCAAGAATCTTTTAAAAGGTTCTTGGTGCCCTACTCTCTGTAATCAGAGAGCGGGGTATTGCAGTGTTTTCTTATTTGGACGATACCTTGGTACTCGCTAAGTCTTTACGTACTGCAGAATCTCACGTGAATCAGCTAGTATTGTTTCTTCAAAGACATGGTTGGAGGATCAATTTAACAAAAAGTTCTTTGATTCCTCAGACAAAGGTAACCTTTTTAGGTTTCCAGATAGATTCACTGTCCATGACTTTGTCTCTAACAGACAAGAGACATTTAAAATTGGTTGCAGCCTGTTGGAACCTTCAGTCTCAGTCATTCCCTTCAGTAGCTATGTGCATGGAAGTTTTAGGTCTCATGACTGCAGCATCGGACGCGGTCCCCTTTGCTCATTTTCATATGAGACC
Source organism: Bombina bombina (assembly GCF_027579735.1). Classification (NCBI taxonomy): domain Eukaryota; kingdom Metazoa; phylum Chordata; class Amphibia; order Anura; family Bombinatoridae; genus Bombina; species Bombina bombina. Next base: position 114,809,506 of record NC_069509.1, read on the forward strand.
TCTCCAGCTTTGTATGCAGAACCAATGGTGCAGGGATTATACAAGGATATCACAATTAATATACTTAAATCCCAATGTTCGACTTTCTCTGACTTGGTGGTTAGATCACCATAATATAATTTTAGGGGCCTCTTACGTTCATCCAACCTGGACTGTGATCACAACAGATGCGAGTCTTTCAGTTTGGGGAGCTGTTTGGGGATCTCTGACAGCACAAGGGGTTTGGAAATCTCAAGAGGCGAGATTACCAATCAATATTTTGGAACCCCGTGCAATTCTCAGGGCTCTTCAGTTTTGGCCTCTGTTGAAGAGAAAGCCGTTCATTTGTTTTCAGACAGACAATATCACAACTGTAGCATATGTCAATTATCAGGGTGGGACTCGCAGTCCTCAAGCTATGATAGAAGTATCTTGGATACTTGTTTGGGCGGAATCCAGCTCCTGTTTAATTTCTGCAGTTCATATCCCAGGTATAGACAATTGGAAAGCGGATTATCTCAGTCATCAGACTTTACATCCGGGAGAATGGTCTCTCCATCTAGGTGTGTTTTCTCAAATTTTTCAGATGTGGGGGCTTCCAGAAATAGATCTGATGGCTTCTCATCTAAACAAAAAACTTCCCAGGTACCTGTCCAGGTCCAGGGATCCTCAGGTGGAAGCAGTGGATGCGTTGACACTTCCTTGGTGTTCTCAACCAGCTTATATTTTTCCGCCTCTAGTTCTTCTTCCAAGGGTGATCTCCAAAATCATCATGGAGCAATCTTTGTGCTGCTGGTGGCTCCAGCATGGCCTCACAGGTTTTGGTATGTGGATCTTGTTCGGATGTCCAGTTGCCAACCTTGGCCACTTCCATTAAGGCCAGACCTTCTATTTTAAGGTCCCTTTTTCCTTCAGGATTTCAAATAATTAAATTTGAAGGTATGGAGAGTGAACGCTTAGTACTTAGTCTTTCAGGCCCATTTATCAAGCTCCGTATGGAGCTTGAAGGGCCGTGTTTCTGGCGAGTCTTCAGACTCGCCAGAAACACAAGTTATGAAGCAGCGGTCTAAAGACCGCTGCTTCATAACCCTGTCCGCCTGCTCTGAGCAGGCGGACAGGAACCGCCGGAAATCAACCCGATCGAATACGATCGGGTTGATTGACAGCTCCCTGCTGGCGGCCGATTGGCCGCGAGTCAGCAGGGGGCGGCGTTGCACCAGCAGCTCTTGTGAGCTGCTGGTGCAATGTTAAATGTGGAGAGCGTATTGCTCTCCGCATTTAGCGAGGTCTTGCGGACCTGATCCGCAGTGTCGGATCAGGTCAGCAAGCCCTTTGATAAATGGGCCCCATAGAGGTTTCTCTGACTCAGTGATTAATACTATGTTGCAGGCTCGAAAATCTGTTTCTAGAAGGATTTATTATCGAGTTTGAAAGACTTACATTTCATGGTGTTCTTCTCATAAATTCTCTTGGCATTCTTTTAGAATTCCTAGAATTTTACAGTTTCTTCAGGATGGTTTGGATAAAGGTTTGTCTGCAAGTTCCTTGAAAGGACAAATCTCTGCTATTTCTGTTTTATTCCACAGGAAAATTGCTAAACTTCCTGATATTCATTATTTTGTACAAGCTTTGGTTCATATCAAGCCTGTCATTAAATCAATCTCTCCTCCTTGGAGTCTTAATTTGGTTTTGAAGGCTTTACAGGCTCCTCCATTTGAGCCTATGCATTCTTTGGACATTAAACTACTTTCCTGGATAGTGTTGTTCCTTTTGGCCATCTCTTCTGCTAGAAGAGTTTCTGAATTATCCGCTCTCTTGTGAATCTCCTTTTCTGATTTTGCATAAGAATAAGGCAGTTTTGCAGACTTTATTTAAATTCTTACCTAAGGTTGCGAATTCTAATAACATTAATAGTGAAATTGTTGTCCCTTCTTTGTGTCCTAATTCTAAGAATGCTTTGGAGAGATCCTTTACATTCTTTGGATGTTGTGAGAGCTCTGAAATATTATGTTGAAGCCACTAAAAATTTCAGGAAGACTTCTAGTCTGTTATCTTTTCTGGTTCCAGGAAAGGTCAGAAGGCTTCTGCCGTTTCTTTGGCATCGTGGTTAAAGCTTTTGATTCATCAAGCTTATTTGGAGACGGGTAAAGCCCCGCCTCAGAGAATTACAGCTCATTCTACTAGATCAGTTTCCACTTCTTGGGCTTTTAAGAATGAAGCTTCAGTTGATCAGGTTTGCAAAGCAGCAACTTGGTCTTCTTGGCATACATTTACTAAATTCTACCATTTTGATGTGTTTGCTTCTTCGGAAGCAGTTTTTGGTAGGAATGTTCTTCAGGCAGCTGTTTCAGTTTGATTCTTCTGCTTATGATTTAAGTTTTTCTTTTTCTTTTTTGAGAATAAACTTATATTTGGGTTGTGGATTTTTTTTTTCAGCGAAATGGCTGTTTTTATTTTGTCCCTCCCTCTCTAGTGACTCTTGTGTGGAGTTCCACATATTAGGTATTGCTATCCCATATGACACTAGCTCATGGACTCTTGCAAATTATGTGAAAGAAAACATAATTTATGTAAGAACTTACCTGATAAATTAATTTCTTTCATTTTGGCAAGAGTCCATAAGGCCCACCCTTTTTTATGGTGGTTATGATTTTTTTGTATAAAGCACAATTATTTCCAAATTCCTTTGTTGATGCTTTTTACTCCTTTCTTTATCCACTTCTTGGCTATTCATTAAACTGAATTGTGGGTGTGGTGAGGGGGGTGTATTTATAGGCATTTTGAGGTTTGGGAAACTTTTCCTCTCCTGGTAGGATTGTATTTCCCATGCGTCACTAGCTTATGGACTCTTGCCAATATGAAAGAAATGAATTTATCAGGTAAGTTCTTACATAAATTATGTTTTTACATTCCTATGTTCTTCACATAGCAAAAAAATGTAATTTGTATTTTTAAAAATACATTTGTATATTTATCTGATAATGTTAATGTAAAATATATATTTATGCATAAATATTTATTTTAAATTAAAAAAATGATATATTTATCTTTAGTAAGAAATATATAGGTACTGTATATATAGATATTTATAGAAATATTTATTTCATCTAAAAATAAAGTTTTCTTGTATGTGAAGAACATTGGAATGTGAAATATTTATTGTAAATACACAGTAAAACACATTATTAAACATTATTATAGAATTGTTATTTAGACACATATATATATATATATATATATATATATATATATATATATATATATATATATATATATATACAAAACACGGAAGGGAACTGCACTCTCATACCGGACCGGGTACACATCCCATGACCCTGCAACATGCTCAGCCCTGGGTGCCACTGGCACTCACAGGAAGCTGTGCTGTCCCCAGAGCCACAAGCAGTTAACCCCAGACAGGTCTGGGTGCAAGAACCATAGGGAAAATTACAAAACAAATTAATACAACACACAGAGAAAACCCAGCACTCACTCACAAGCTCTCAGCTAAGATTTAAAAGCAAAAATGGAAAGGTTAGTCACCGCATCTGGCCAAATGGGACAAGCTCAGGTACCACGTCAAGGTCCTGTCCAATACCTGAGACCCTAAAACAGCCACACAATGCAAGCTTTCAAATCCAAACAAACTGAAAACAAGGGAAGGGTGCACAGGAATATGTAACCACCCTAGACATATACAAAACACGGAAGGGAACTGCACTCTCATACCGGACCGGGTACACATCCCATGACCCTGCAACATGCTCAGCCCTGGGTGCCACTGGCACTCACAGGAAGCTGTGCTGTCCCCAGAGCCACAAGCAGTTAACCCCAGACAGGTCTGGGTGCAAGAACCATAGGGAAAATTACAAAACAAATTAATACAACACACAGAGAAAACCCAGCACTCACTTACAAGCTCTCAGCTAAGATTTAAAAGCAAAAATGGAAAGGTTAGTCACTGCATCTGGCCAAATGGGACAAGCTCAGGTACCACGTCAAGGTCCTCTCCAATACCTGAGACCCTAAAACAGCCACACAATGCAAGCTTTCAAATCCAAACAAACTGAAAACAAGGGAAGGGTGCACAGGAATATGTAACCACCCTAGACATATTCAAAACACGGAAGGGAACTGCACTCTCATACCGGACCGGGTACACATCCCATGATCCTGCAACATGCTCAGCCCTGGGTGCCACTGGCACTCACAGGAAGCTGTGCTGTCCCCAGAGCCACAAGCAGTTAACCCCAGACAGGTCTGGGTGCAAGAACCATAGGGAAAATTACAAAACAAATTAATACAACACACAGAGAAAACCCAGCACTCACTTACAAGCTCTCAGCTAAGATTTAAAAGCAAAAATGGAAAGGTTAGTCACCGCATCTGGCCAAATGGGACAAGCTCAGGTACCACGTCAAGGTCCTCTCCAATACCCGAGACCCTAAAACAGCCACACAATGCAAGCTTTCAAATCCAAACAAACTGAAAACATGGGAAGGGTGCACAGGAATATGTAACCACCCTAGACATATACAAAACACGGAAGGGAACTGCACTCTCATACCGGACCGGGTACACATCTCATGACCCTGCAACATGCTCAGCCCTGGGTGCCACTGGCACTCACAGGAAGCTGTGCTGTCCCCAGAGCCACAAGCAGTTAACCCCAGACAGGTCTGGGTGCAAGAACCATAGGGAAAATTACAAAACAAATTAATACAACACACAGAGAAAACCCAGCACTCACTTACAAGCTCTCAGCTAAGATTTAAAAGCAAAAATGGAAAGGTTAGTCACCGCATCTGGCCAAATGGGACAAGCTCAGGTACCACGTCAAGGTCCTCTCCAATACCTGAGACCCTAAAACAGCCACACAATGCAAGCTTTCAAATCCAAACAAACTGAAAACAAGGGAAGGGTGCACAGGAATATGTAACCACCCTAGACATATACAAAACAAGGAAGGGAACTGCACTCTCATACCGGACCGGGTACACATCCCATGACCCTGCAACATGCTCAGCCCTGGGTGCCACTGGCACTCACAGGAAGCTGTGCTGTCCCCAGAGCCACAAGCAGTTAACCCCAGACAGGTCTGGGTGCAAGAACCATAGGGAAAATTACAAAACAAATTAATACAACACACAGAGAAAACCCAGCACTCACTTACAAGCTCTCAGCTAAGATTTAAAAGCAAAAATGGAAAGGTTAGTCACCGCATCTGGCCAAATGGGACAAGCTCAGGTACCACGTCAAGGTCCTCTCCAATACCTGAGACCCTAAAACAGCCACACAATGCAAGCTTTCAAATCCAAACAAACTGAAAACAAGGGAAGGGTGCACAGGAATATGTAACCACCCTAGACATATACAAAACACGGAAGGGAACTGCACTCTCATACCGGACCGGGTACACATCCCATAACCCTGCAACATGCTCAGCCCTGGGTGCCACTGGCACTCACAGGAAGCTGTGCTGTCTCCAGAGCCACAAGCAGTTAACCCCAGACAGGTCTGGGTGCAAGAACCATAGGGAAAATTACAAAACAAATTAATACAACACACAGAGAAAACCCAGCACTCACTTACAAGCTCTCAGCTAAGATTTAAAAGCAAAAATGGAAAGGTTAGTCACCGCATCTGGCCAAATGGGACAAGCTCAGGTACCACGTCAAGGTCCTCTCCAATACCTGAGACCCTAAAACAGCCACACAATGCAAGCTTTCAAATCCAAACAAACTGAAAACAAGGGAAGGGTGCACAGGAATATGTAACCACCCTAGACATATACAAAACACGGAAGGGAACTGCACTCTCATACCGGACCGGGTACACATCCCATGACCCTGCAACATGCTCAGCCCTGGGTGCCACTGGCACTCACAGGAAGCTGTGCTGTCTCCAGAGCCACAAGCAGTTAACCCCAGACAGGTCTGGGTGCAAGAACCATAGGGAAAATTGCAAAACAAATTAATACAACACACAGAGAAAACCCAGCACTCACTTACAAGCTCTCAGCTAAGATTTAAAAGCAAAAATGGAAAGGTTAGTCACCGCATCTGGCCAAATGGGACAAGCTCAGGTACCACGTCAAGCTCCTCTCCAATACCTGAGACCCTAAAACAGCCACACAATGCAAGCTTTCAAATCCAAACAAACTGAAAACAAGGGAAGGGTGCACAGGAATATGTAACCACCCTAGACATATACAAAACACGGAAGGGAACTGCACTCTCATACCGGACCCGGTACACATCCCATGACCCTGCAACATGCTCAGCCCTGGGTGCCACTGGCACTCACAGGAAGCTGTGCTGTCTCCAGAGCCACAAGCAGTTAACCCCAGACAGGTCTGGGTGCAAGAACCATAGGGAAAATTACAAAACAAATTAATACAACACACAGAGAAAACCCAGCACTCACTTACAAGCTCTCAGCTAAGATTTAAAAGCAAAAATGGAAAGGTTAGTCACCGCATCTGGCCAAATGGGACAAGCTCAGGTACCACGTCAAGGTCCTCTCCAATACCTGAGACCCTAAAACAGCCACACAATGCAAGCTTTCAAATCCAAACAAACTGAAAACAAGGGAAGGGTGCACAGGAATATGTAACCACCCTAGACATATACAAAACACGGAAGGGAACTGCACTCTCATACCGGACCGGGTACACATCCCATGACCCTGCAACATGCTCAGCCCTGGGTGCCACTGGCACTCACAGGAAGCTGTGCTGTCCCCAGAGCCACAAGCAGTTCTTGTTATTGGAGAGGACCTTGACGTGGTACCTGAGCTTGTCCCATTTGGCCAGATGCGGTGACTAACCTTTCCATTTTTGCTTTTAAACCTTAGCTGAGAGCTTGTAAGTGAGTGCTGGGTTTTCTCTGTGTGTTGTATATATATATATATATATATATATATATATATATATATTATAGCACGTTTCAATATTTTTTTCAGCTATTGTTTTTATGAGTGTAACAGTATATTTTAATGTATTTATGTTGTTTTTGATGCAACATCTTTTTTAAGCCCTAACCCTTTATGCGGGGATTTAAGTTGTGCTAACCCAACTCGTGTTAAATTCAATTTCACTCAACTAGTAATATGTGCACAAATAAACGCGGCCATGGTATTCTGATATCGCATTCGCTTTCCCTAAATTGGATGTCTCTTCTTTTACAGGTGCCTAAAAGAAGGCTTGCACCCTTGTTTAGAGACAGTACGATTAGCAGCAACACGCACACAAACACTCTTTTTCTTTCTCACACACTCAAATATGTATTGATTCTAAGGAATCCCAGAAACATCAATGAAACTTCTTTATAGGGATGTGAAACTTAATTTTTTTTCTTTCACGATTCAAATAGAACATGCATTTGTAAACAAATTTGTTATTTACTTCTATTATCGAATTTTCTCTGTTCTCTTGGTATCCTTAGTTGAAAAGGAGGGAATTAAAGAGACAGTACATTTAAATAACTTTCTAATTTACTTCTGTTTTTTTAATTTGCTTCTTTCTCTTGATATCCTTTGCTGAAATATTTTCACTAGGTATGTGCAGGAGCAACAAAGAGCCTAGCTTCTAGCTGCTTTTTGGTGTCTGTATATATATACTGAATGTCATTGGCTCACCCATGTGTGAAGTTAGAAACCAGTAGTGCATTGCTGCTCCTTCAACAAATGATACCAAAATAATGAAGACAATTTTGATAATAGAAGTAAACTGGAAAGTTGTTCAACATTATATCTTCTACTTAAATCAAGAAATAAAACTTTTGGGTTTCAAATCCCTTTAAGCTCAGGAGTGTGCATGTGTCTGGAAGACTAAATGGTAGGTGTTTTGCAAGAATGTTATCCATTTGCAAAAGCACTAGATGTCAGCACTATTTCCTGCCATGTACTGCTCCAGACACCTACCTAGGTTACTCTTCAACAAAGAATACCATGGGAATAAAGTAAGCAAGTCTGAATCACAAAATTATTATTTTTTTTGTTTTATGTCCCTTTATCAATAATTCATAAAGATTTTTTGTAATATATACACTATATATATATATAAATATATATATATATATATATATATATATATATACAGTTCCTTAAGGGGAAAGCACAATCTCACCACTTGTTAAGTGCCACGGTGCTCTGCTGTAAATAATCAACAACGTCCACAGAATGCAGGCACTCACTGGTCTTAGTAAAATATAACAATTTATTTAGAAATCATTAAAAAGACATAACGTTTCGGCCTTTGTCAAATGTCAGCATGTAACCAAACGAATATGCAGCACACTTAAAATCAATATGACACACATTTAAAAACATACCCCTTTTAAAGATGTGAGCAAGCTATTACCGCCATGCCTCCACTCGCGTCTTCCCATCCATGGCAATGACGTCACGTACGCACGCTGCGTGCCTAGCGTGATGACGCATGGCACGGCGTTGCCATAGCGACGTCGGAAAGCCACACGCGTCAGAGTAGGGAGTGACTTAATCACGCATACAGATTACTATCAGGGACGTCTGTGTGTACTTGTTGCTAACAGCAACCAAAACAATCCACAATATGTATAGCGTGTTTAATATTTTGACATAGCGGTTTATAGACAAAACATTAATAATGTTAGAAACGTATTACTAAATGGCATATTAGAACATAGTCTGTTAGATGATAGATCCAATGTGTGATTTCTATATGCGGAAAACTGTAAAGCTCAGAAAGAGAAGGAGGCCAATCTAAGGGCCATCCTTAGAGAATGGGCACGAAATGCCAGACTAGACAGTAAAGGCAAGAGCATAAGAGAAACATAACACCTTGTCATTGCAATACATGATACATATTACAGATGAGGATAAGCGAAAACTATCACTATTAACTGTGTCACTATTAAATTTGTAACCCCTGGTGCAAGCCATTAGTAGATGTATTAAGAAACATAATTATCTAAATACATTGTAGCATCATGCCACCCTGGGGTACAGATAGAAACTTTTTAGTGAATAGTGAGCTATCATTTAGATATGTCCAGGGCAATAACTCTTCAGTGTGGTATTAATAGAATGGACTAAAGTCCAGTGAGGTGTTGAGGCCTTTAGGGACCAATGTGTCCAACCTGTGGATCGATCTGCTTTCAAGCTGGAGCAGTCTATTAGCCCTATCACCTCCTCTTGGCATGGGGCGGACGTGGTCAATTAACATGGACCTAATACTTGACACGGAGTGTTTCAATGCCACACAGTGGCGTGCCACTGGCTGATCTGATTCGCCAGACTTCAATGCAGCACGAATTGCACACTGATGGTTTGCCATCCTATCACGGAAGGGGGTAATCGTCTTACCCACATATACACTGGAACAAGGGCAAATCAGTATGTATATTACATAGTTACTCATGCAACTCAAACAATGGTTTATCTTGTACCTCTTGTTTGAATGTGGGTGCTGGAACGAATTACCCGGAGTCATGCTATTACATGTAGTGCAATTGCCACAGGGAAAACACCCCATTTTAGAGGTTTTAAGCCATGATTCCTTATGATAGTGTTTAATAGGATCCGATTTTACTAAATGGTCTCTGAGGCTTTTGGCTCTGCGATAGACCAATCTCGGAGGTGGCATGTTCCGAAAAGGTAGCGTTGGATCAGTCTCCACGACCGGCCAGTGTTTACGCACTGCTCCTGTCAACTTTTCATTACCAGGTGTATAGGTGGTAACCAGGTTGAGCTGTTCGTGTTTGGCTTTGCTCTGTTCTTTGGGGCCATCCATACATAGCCTCTCTTGTATCTTAATAATTTCAGCCCTGGCATACCCTTTTTTTTTTTTTTGATCTTCAACAGGATGACATCCTGGTCACCATGGATGTTGACAGCCTCTACACGGTGATTCCCCACGCGGATGGGGTGGAGGCTGTCAGGTCCATGGTGACAGGCAATGTTAATTACCTTGGACCATCCATTGAATTCCTTTGCGCACTGTTATCATTTTGTCTGGACAAAAATTACTTTAAGTTCGAGGAAAGTTATTATTTACAAATTTCAGGGACTGCCATGGGTTCGAACGTGGCACCCACTTACGCTAATATCTTTATGGCATGGTATGAGCATGAACTCATGAAGCCCTTTGGGAACCCCAAGGTGAAATATTATACACGCTATATTGATGACGTGTTTCTCATCTGGACGGGTAGTGAATCATCTTTGCGTGAGTGGGTGACACGTTTGAACCTCATGGAGTCTCCTATACGTTTTAAGCTTGAATATGATTTAAGTTGTGTACATTTTCTTGATTTGAATGTGTTCAAGGTGGATGAATCAGGCAAATTGCGGTTTGGTACATCCTTGTACACTAAACCCACGGACCGCAACTCTTTATTAGATCCCAGAAGCTTCCACCCTGCACACCAAAAACAAGGTGTCATCACTTCCCAGCTCACCAGAGTCCTGAGAAACAACAGTGAGCTATCATTACGGACCACTCAGTTGGAGGAGATGGGCAAAAAATTGAGTAACAGAGGGTATGCCAGGGCTGAAATTATTAAGACACAAGAGAGGCTATGTATGGATGGCCCCAAAGAACAGAGCAAAGCCAAACACGAACAGCTCAACCTGGTTACCACCTATACACCTGGTAATGAAAAGTTGACAGGAGCAGTGCGTAAACACTGGCCGGTCATGGAGACTGATCCAACGCTACCTTTTCGGAACATGCCACCTCCGAGATTGGTCTATCGCAGAGCCAAAAACCTCAGGGACCATTTAGTAAAATTGGATCCTATTAAACACTATCATAAGGAATCATGGCTTAAAACCTCTAAAATGGGGTGTTTTCCCTGTGGCAATTGCACTACATGTAATAGCATGACTCGGGGTAATTCGTTCCAGCACCCACATTCAAACAAGAGGTACAAGATAAACCATTGTTTGAGTTGCATGAGTAACTATGTAATATACATACTGATTTGCCCTTGTTCCAGTGTATATGTGGGTAAGACGATTACCCCCTTCCGTGATAGGATGGCAAACCATCGGTGTGCAATTCGTGCTGCATTGAAGTCTGGCGAATCAGATCAGCCAGTGGCACGCCACTGTGTGGCATTGAAACACTCCGTGTCAAGTATTAGGTCCATGTTAATTGACCACGTCCCCCCCATGCCAAGAGGGGGTGATAGGGCTAATAGACTGCTCCAGCTTGAAAGCAGATGGATCCACAGGTTGGACACATTGGTCCCTAAAGGCCTCAACACCTCACTGGACTTTAGTCTATTCTATTAATACCACACTGAAGAGTTATTGCCCTGGACATATCTAAATGATAGCTCACTATTCACTAAAAAGTTTCTATCTGTACCCCAGGGTGGCATGATGCTACAATGTATTTAGATAATTATGTTTCTTAATACATCTACTAATGGCTTGTACCAGGGGTTACAAATTTAATAGTGATACAGTTAATAGTGATAGTTTTCGCTTATCCTCATCTGTAATATGTATCATGTATTGCAATGACAAGGTGTTATGTTTCTCTTATGCTCTTGCCTTTACTGTCTAGTCTGGCATTTCGTGCCCATTCTCTAAGGATGGCCCTTAGATTGGCCTCCTTCTCTTTCTGAGCTTGACAGTTTTCCGCATATAGAAATCACACATTGGATCTATCATCTAACAGACTATGTTCTAATATGCCATTTAATAATACGTTTCTAACATTATTAATGTTTTGTCTATAAACCGCTATGTCAAAATATTAAACACGCTATACATATTGTGGATTGTTTTGGTTGCTGTTAGCAACAAGTACACACAGACGTCCCTGATAGTAATCTTTATGCGTGATTAAGTCACTCCCTACTCTGACGCGTGTGGCTATCCGACGTCGCTATGGCAACGCCGTGCCATGCGTCATCACGCTAGGCACGCAGCGTGCGTACGTGACGTCATTGCCATGGATGGGAAGACGCGAGTGGAGGCATGGCGGTAATAGCTTGCTCACATCTTTAAAAGGGGTATGTTTTTAAATGTGTGTCATATTGATTTTAAGTGTGCTGCATATTCGTTTGGTTACATGCTGACATTTGACAAAGGCCGAAACGTTATGTCTTTTTAATGATTTCTAAATAAATTGTTATATTTTACTAAGACCAGTGAGTGCCTGCATTCTGTGGACGTTATATATATATATATAAAAATATAGAGAAAATAACTCATTGTGTAAACCATGGTGGTGGTAAAAATGGTTTACACAATGAGTTATTTTAAACTCACTTTTCGCCTCCCCATAATTTTAATTGTTGTTATATATATATATATATATATATATATATATATATATATATATATATATATATAAGAGCAATGGAGACAGAGAGAGATAGAAATAGAGACAGAGAGAGAGGGAGACGGAAACACAAGGCATGTGTCTGATACTGAAGCTCCGCCTCTTTCACGGCAGGACTAGGAATACAAAGCAGCCCTGGAAAAATATGAAGACCAGTACTATTTTACATTGAGTAGGTAGAATGCACATACCCCATTTTTTCTCAAAGGGGATTACTGGCGTACTTCTTCCCCAATATCTTTTCAGAATTAAATTATATTACTTTGCTTTAAATAAAAGTGCCAGATTGATGTTATATAGGCAACCTACAACCCAAATGCATCCATTAATCACCCCTTTAATTTGCAGCTTTCCAGCCCTAGCTGCTGCAGCCCACCGGGAAATCTCCTGGTATCCTGGTAGGCCAATCCGGCCCTGGCCTCTTTCTTCTGGGCACTGCCATCTTGAAGCACAGATATTCTCACAGCCTGTGACAGAAGCTGTGCACACTCACAGATCAGTGATATTGTTCACTTTCTTATAGCTGTATAATGTGCTTCAGGTTAGTGTGCATAGTGCAAATTGGAGCTGTATATTTTGCTGTGGTTGAATTGCTTTATATTATTGTATTAAAACTGTGTAAAAAATGCACAAATATTAAGATCACATGATGTATCAGGCACACTAACCTGAAGCACATTATACAGCTGTAAAAAAGTGGAGAATATAACTGATCTATGAGTGTGCACAACTTCTGTCACAGGCTCTGAGAATACTTGAGCTCCAAGATGGCAGCCCCCTGTACAAAGAGGCTGAGCTTCAGTATCTGGCACCTTTCAAGGGACATTAAACACTAAGGTCCAGATTACAAGTTGAGTGCAAAATATTGCTTCAGCTAAAGTGATATTTGCGCTCAACTGAGTAATACCAGTGCACCTCCTGTTTGCATTGCACAGAAGCATTGTGCTTCCATAGGCTCCAATAAGATCCTCATTTTGATGCTGTCCTACACGGCACAGAACCTAAGCTCAGCGAAGGGGTAAGTCAAGCATCAATGAGCAGAAAATTTAAATATATATGAATATATACATATATATGTATGTGTTTATATTTGTATCTCCACATATTAACACATACAAAATATATGTATATAAGCATATACATATATTCACTGGGAATACACAGTTCCCATAGACCGCAATGTAAAGGCACTTTTCAGTGCTGTTTGCTTTTCTAACACACCACATCCACCATTTTTAAACCCTAAAAACTGCCTAGTGCAGTAGTTTTTTATGAAAAAAAATGTAGTGCTCCACTTGTAATCTATCCCTAAATAAATGCTGGATAGAATGATGCATTCACAGGAAAGATTAGTCTGAGAATAACAAGTAGATGTATTTTATAAAGTTTAATTAGCTGTTTAAATATTGACAAAATAAGTGTAAAATTTTAGGGTAGATTTATTAAGCAGTGGATGCGGCATTCTATGCCCATAGTTTCAGACTCGCCACCATCGGGACGATTGATGGTCCCTGCTAGCGGCCGATTGGCTGCGAATGAACAGGGGGCAGCATTGCACAAGCATTTCACTAGAAATGCTTGTGCAGTATTAAATGCAGACAGCGTATGCTGTTGGCATTTAGCGAGGTCGAACAGAAATTATTTGCTACAGCGAATCATGTCCACCCAACCTACGGTGAATCTACCTCTTAGTGTCTACAAGGCAATGAGAGCTGCCATGTTGTAACTTAGGTTACCATCTCTGCTGTGACCAATTAGAGACAGTTATAAATAGGTCACTAGAGTGTGCAGCCAATGGCTGTGTGGAATATAACAGGGTTCTGCACTTCCATTTCTAATAGGAACTGAAAAGCTCACAATTTCAGAATGGAATTACAGAAAAAGGGGACAAAATAAATAATGAAAGTATATTGCAGAGTTTTTATATATATATATATTTATATATATATATATATATATATATATATATATATATATATATATATTTATATATATAGTTGATACATCATTTTAAATTATCATCTCAAAGTGCTTAATGTCCCTTTATGCTATTAAAACAGAGCTGATTTGTAAACAGCTGCAGGAACAGAATGAAATGAAATAACGTAGTGAGTAGTAACTATTATTTTGAAGTTGTGCTCAGCAGTTTGATGTCCTTTTAAGTTTTAACAAAAAACTAAGCATCAGGTAAATAGATCTGCATACAATAAAATCAGAAAAAAAACACTCATATTTCTTCATTTATGACATACAGCGAAAGTCCCAGATGAGCATTTTGCTCAGTATAAGGTTTTCCAGTACATTAGCACTAAATTTATCTCAATATTCCACTGTCCTGGCACTGACTGGTCTTATTATTTGAAATGACCCATGTAACACAGAGGTTAGCAAAATAAGACTCTCATACACTAGTATGATATACTGTTTTGTATTCGCTGCACACTTGAATGTGCAGGTGGCAGTTAGTTTTGCTTCTTTCGACTTTCATTGTAAAACTGTGGTTTTTCAACAATAAATGACATTACGCTACATTACAAATTCTGTATCTGTCTAGATTAATGTGTTATTCAGAAGTAACAAATAAGCGTTGAGCCTGTGTGTTATAAATCTTCCACTAGCTTTCATTAATAATTTGTTTTCAAAATAACACATAGAACTGAACAGCTGAGAAAGTCCGATAATAGAAAAAAAACAAAAACACTTCAAAACGTGAAGTTTTCTGTTGCTGTAGTGTATAATGCAAATGAGATCAGCTAATAGATGTAGAAAAATTATGTTTCAGTTTAAATTGTTATTTAAATTACAGCCTTTTACTGAGAAATGTTTAAAACAATTAGTTCTTTTGTTTATATTTGGAATTATGCTGTAAAATAATGCATATTTTAATCTAAAATGTGTGAAAAATGCTTGAAAACTGCACCTAAAAGTTTAAGGTTTGGCAGACAATACTGTGTTTTCCTCAGAGCTGACTGTGTTAAAATTAAAGGCACATTAGTTATTTTTCTCTATAGATTATTTATCTCTGTCTAGTGTATATATATATTTTCTTTCCTTTAACATGCTAATATATATTTTTTATTTATTTTTCCATATTCGTTCTTTTTAATCCCTCATCTGGCAACTCCCTTTTTTATATTTGGTTGACATTTGTAGCGCTCACCCAATCATGATTGTTGCCTCATGGTTCAAATACCTTGTCACTTTTAACCATTATATTAAAATTGTATTAATATTTATATTAAATATTTGTATTATAATTATATATATGAGAATAGTACTTTTTTATGTATTTATGTAGTACTTTATGCAACTTTTTTTTTTAACCCTTACACTTTATGCTAGGTCTTCAGCTATTCTTATCCACTGAGCGCAAATTTGTTTGCACTTAAGTGGAACAGTTTACTTTCAATTTGTAATTTCTGTGCTAGTTAGCACGACTGAGATATTACTTTAGCGCACCACTTGTAATCTAGCCCTTAGCGTTTAATATGTTTTTAAAGGGTTGATCAAAATCCTATTGTAAATAAAATGATTTATCTATAAAAAAAAATCTCCATAGACGTTTATGATGAATGTTGTAGAAAAATCATTATATAAATTGTTCTAAAGGATTATTATTAACCCCAAAGTTTAGAACTTTCCTGTCTCATGTAAGATCATCTATCCCAAAAATTCACTGTAAATGAAGAACAGAGGCAAATTACTGGGTGTCAGATATTTTTTCTCATAGAAATGGCTGCCTGTGGAGAAAGATAGTAAGGTGTATGTGTATGGTCCTGAGCACCAGAACAGCTTGGGAATTAAAGACAGTAATGAAAGAATTTCCTGACATTTCCTGACAAAGAAAGTGGAAATTCAGTGTGCTGAGGAGGAAGGCATATGCCAGAATTAAGCTGTGTTTCCATGCCCAGATTAATCTGATCTGAGGTAGACACGTGGCTGACAGAAGGGTCTCAAGGCCAAGGGGCCTGATACATTATCAAATGTTGATATGGAGCTTATAGAGGGGCTTCATTATCAGGGGTCTCATTTGATGTCTAATGTGGCTGGCAGATGGGCTATATAGCTAGGGTTTTACTTTGAGGTCTAATGTGGTAAAGTGATGGAGAGAGCGACTGCAGATATAGAGGTCTGATATGATGTCTTATGTTGGTGGGTGAGGGGTACAGTTTTATTGAATCAGTTCTTAGGTTTGATGTCATTAGAATGATGTCATTAGAGGGTTTGATTGAAATCTTATATGTGTGTGTGTGTAGCAGACAGAGGATGTTTTATTGACATATTAATAAGAGCTCAGCTCTTCTTTCAAATGGCTGGAATTAAGTGAAGTGCTAAATGTCTACTTTGGCATCAAAGTATTCAGGCCTTTGTTGTGAAGTTCTGATCATCCTTAACGCTACTTTAAATCTTTATGGTGCTCTACACTTTCACTTGGGAGCTGTTACCTGTCATTATTACCAGCTGCCTCTTTACTATATTAATTACTTCAAAGTATTTAAGTCCACTCCAATGGAATTGTTTAAAATAAAGTCTATTTTATACATTGAATATTGACTTTCACCTAAACCTAATATGATACTATTACACACAAGTGTCTATTCATTAGAAACCTGAAAGTCCTCTCTTTTAAAAAAGGTATCAAATGACCCTCTAGGTTTCATGTGTCCAATGTAAAAATAACAAATATTTAACCCAAATTAAAACAAGCTTATAGCAATAAAATAAGCAGCAAGATGAAACAGTGTATCCCCATGTCAAAAATTAAGTAATAAACTATATATATTCCACTATCAAATGAGTTGTTAAACAATCCTTTTTATCACTGTAAACAGAGAAATACCATATCCACTTGGCACAAAAAACAGAGATGGTGTAGTGCTGGAAGTGTCCCTTCTACCAAAGAAAAATAAAGCACACACAAAACCCTTCAACGGAAAGAGAAAAGTCTCCATTTTAAAATGTCACATATATCTCTTGACATCACATAATCAATGAAAAAGCAGAAAGTAATTCACCTCTTCAGCATCAGAGCAATAAAAGGGGTAAAGAGGTGAAGCTGTTCTTGTAACACTGTCCAAAGAAGTCATTCACAAAAGCACTTATTAGAAAGTGGAGATGTTCCTCTTTCAACTGAAGCCTCTTGTACCAGGTTATTTTTAATTAAAATTGTCAAATTTTCTTCTTTAGTTCATGATCTCTGTAAAAAAAATTTCATGCTAAAATATATTACCTTCTGCATTAATCAGTGTCTGACATTTCACTATGGCTTTGTTCTGTCTTCTGTATCTGTCTTTGTTCTGTTTTTGTTATTGCACATGCCCATATAATTTTCTATGTTCTTAAACCAAACACTGATACATTGGAGTGTTTTTCCTCCACCTTTACCACAATTCGTCATCTACTTCTCATCTGCTAAATAACTGGTCGTCTCTTTCTCTCTCTCTCTTGCTAAACTGTTGCCTATTTAATCTGTTGTTGTGTGTATATATGCAACACAGAGAGAGACTGCATTTTTAATCAATTTGTAAATTTCAAAAACATTTCCCCATCTTGCACTGTTTAAAAAAAGTTAAAATATGGTTCCTTATTTCAAAAAGTGAAGTCTATTGTTCTGAAGTAATCAAAATACTAGGATCAAACTGTTATAATGTCTCCCTTTAAGGAACCTACAACATTTTCAGTAGACCTCACCAGTCCAACATATTTTTGTTTTACAAAAGTCTACAATACATCTATAATGCACCTTCATCCATAGTTACTATATATTATAAAACTGGGGGGCCTATGTATCGATGTTAGGAGCAGTATTTGAATACCGAAACATTCTTTAAAATTAGTATATGTTTTCTTCTGCTCAAATGTTATCAGGAACAAATAGACTATGACAGGCCGGACAGGGCGGTCTATTTGTTCCTGATAACATTTGAGCAGAAGAAAACATCCTAATTTTAAAGAATGTTTTGGTATTCGAATACTGCTCCTAACATCGATACATAGGCCCCCCAGTTCCATAATATATAGTAACTATGGATGAAGGTGCATGCTAATGCACTGTGGCTGAGCTCTGTAGCAACCCAAGGGTTGCAGGTCTGATCCCCGGTGAGGTCCACTCAGCCTTTCATCCTTCCGAGGTCGATAAAATGAGCAGCGCCTTGAGACCCTTATGGGTGAATAGCTGCGCTTTACAAGTACCCAATACAATACAATATGATGGAGAATGTCAAGGATTGGGACCTGCAAAACTTACAGAACAGATATATCTTATAGTTCCTTTTGGCTATATTCTGATAGCATCTTTTTTTGATAATATTCCTTGACCTGTTTGGAAGACTAGTTAAACAGACAGCATTATCCCAGCAGTATTGTCTGCAACATGAAAAAAACCCACATATGTTATAAATACTCACAGCCTCCACAGAGAACAAGGGTGTTCTAGAGGTGTGGTTGGAATTTTTTTACCAAAATGTAGTCAAAATTAACTTTCATGATACAGATAGGGCATGCAATCTTAAACAACTTTAAAATTTACTGTTATCATCAAATTTGCTTTGTTCTCTTGGTATTCTTTGTTGAAAGCAAAACATAGAAAGGATCATATGCTAATTTCTAAGCCCTTGAAGTCCTCCTCTTATCTCTTGATAGTTTTTCACAGTTAGACACTGCTAGTTTATGTGTGTCATATAGATAAAAATTGAGCTCACTCCCGTGGAATTATTTATGACGAGTCAGCACTGATTGGCTAAAATGCATGTCTGTCAAAAGAACTGAGATAAGGGGCAGTCTGCAGAGGTTTAAATACAAGGTAATCACAGATGTAAAAAGTGGAGAATGGGTAATAAAGGGATTATCTATTTTTAAACAGCAAAAATTCTGGAGTAGACTCTCCCTTTAAGTCTCCTGTTTATGGCATCAGGGAGAGAAAGATATAGTTTTATTCCTTATAAAAGACACTGTATGTTGTGACAGGTGTGGGCTATATAGGGGGCAGGGCATACAAAAGGAGTAGAATTAGGGGGCTGGGGTGAGGGTCTCAACATATGTCTTGCCCAGGGCCCTGCAAATTCTAAGGGTCCTAATGCCCATTATGATAAATTGCTTTTGTGTAGCATCTGTGGTTGTTTCTTACTATTTTAAAGCTGACAAGCTTGTCTAATTTTTATTTTACTTCCCTTTAATTTTTATTTTTTTTATTTTTTTACATAGTGGACTGTTTTATAGAGGCACTTTTTTTGACACCAGTATCCTACAATGTGGAGCTAATTCTATGCTGAAATGTGAACAGTTATGTGATAGATGTTTCCCATTGATTATAATAGAGAGTCACTTGCAACTTGTGGTTATGATAACTTGCGTCGGTGACGAGGGGCGAGTACAAATCTTTATGTATTTTGCAATTTACAAGTTACAATGTTAAGACCATTGTTTTTACACTACTTTTACAAATGTGTTTTATTGAATCTAAGCTAATTAAAAAAAGTGGTGGAGATAATGGTGTACAAGCTATTTGCAAACATATGATAACTGGAATTTTTGACATTTTTCTGATTAAATGGAATCTCTTCTAACTTAATCCCTCCCCCAGAAAACCAATACAAAGCAGTTCACAAATCTCTTCAAATGGATTAGTCTTACTCTATTTTTATCTTCACTGCACTTAGTCTGATCACTTATTTTGCAGTAAAAAAACGACAACTATTAGCTAAAAGACATTTCACAAAGACATCATAACTGACAAAAAACTATTCACACATAGGGCTCCATGTACTAAGCAGTGAATGGTGCTCCGGAGCCCTTGCGGGGCAGGTTTGCATGTGCGAGTCTGTTTGCCGCAATGTAAGAAGCAGTGGCTGCTTTTTACACTCTACGCCACCTTTGAATTGGAGAGGGGAAATAACCGAGAGCTCACTCTCTGTGACTGAGAGTCCCTTCTCTACGCTTACTTGAGCGTATAATGATACATACGGCAGTGGATCCTGTTCGCCATCTGCACGTATGTAGCGAAGGAGAGCTGACAACTTCTTGAGTTGAGAAGCTTGTCCGCTCGCTGCTTAGTACATGGGGGCCATAAAATTTAAAACATCTGGTGATATTCTATTCATCACTGATACAATTTAGAATATATCATTACTATTGTATTCTTAATGACGAGTATTTTTTCTTGTATAGGGACACAGAAATAAAATCTTCATGCTTTACAAACATATATAAACACATAAATGCACACAGGTATGTATGTGTATATATATATATATATATATATATATATATATATATATATATATATATATATAGAGAGAGAGAGAGAGAGAGAGAGAGAGAGAGAGAGAGAGAGAGAGAGAGAGAGAGAGAGAGAGAGAGAGATGTTGGTCGCCAAGCACTCCACCTTTGATTCTTACTAATTGACCTGGGTGCAGTCCAAAATTTTCAGAATATATTTCAGTCTCATAAGTGTGGGCACTCACAGGGATTTAAAAGGTTGACATTGAATTTTAAGAAATTTCTCCTATAAAGCTCGAACTTTTAAATTACTGTTTGTGCCCATACCTATGAGACTGTGCTGGATAAAGTGTTATACTGTGTATTTACTATAAATATTTCACATTCCAATGTTCTGCATATAGTGGAATGTGTTCTATTTATTTATAAATAGATATTCTTATATATATATATATATATATATATATATATATATATATATATATATATATATATATATATATATATAATCATATATAAAGTGCAACCTGGTTTAGCACTCTCGAGGTTACCACTGCTTACCGGGGTGCAAACCAAATGTATCAATAAGGTCCCAAAGAAAGCCAGCACTTTTAGGTATTAAGAGCAACCAAATCTCTTTATTGCAAATAGTGACCACTGCTGACCGGGGTGCAAACCAAATTTATCAATAAAGTCCCAAAGAAAGCCAGCACTCTTAGGTATTAAGAGCAACCAAATCTCTTTATTGCAAATAGTGACGTTTCAGAGTTTCACCCCGTCCTCAGACTATTATAAGAACACAATAAAAAATGCGATACTTATATCTTACTCACCGCTTAGATGATCGTAAAACCTCTTGTTCCTGTATGTGCCTAACGCGCATGGCGGTTGCCTAGGAGCGGTACATGCATCACACTTGGGCGCCGCCCGTAGCCTAGCAACGTACCACAACAAAACAAACCTTATCAGCCAATAAACAAAATTTATATACATAAGATCTGACATGGCTAAACAGTGCTACCCACTTTACATGGCTGTAACTAGGTGCATCCATAACTTCAGTGTTCAGCAAAGCAGAAAACCTAACTATATATTGCGTAGCTAAATATTGCGTTACTTTACTCAATATTGCGTATTCCTACACGGGAAACAATAGCGAACTATGTATACATAAACTCTAAATAGTCACAAGTACTATAGTAAGACAGTCATAGTTACAAAAAGCAATGCCATTCTATTTTAGTATTTAGTCCTTTTGGACTTAATGTTTCTAACTCATATGTCCATCTTGCTTCTCTTTGCATCAAGATCTTATTGCGGTCTCCTCCTCTCACTGTTTATAGAAAAAAACAACTATGTATGGCGCCAAGTAGTGACTTCTAAGGTCCCTTACAGGCTAATCCTTCCCTAAGAATGCCATATAGTTAAAGCAAAATATACATATAAAAGTAAAGGAGCGCTAACAAAAGCTAAGGTGTCCTAAAGGACAATACAATTAATTATACCTTTAATTAAAACAGATAATATTTATTTAGGTGTCAAGATTACAAGCAAAAATGTGGCTTAGAAAGGGACGTCTCCCTTTAAATTGTGTCTGCTAGACTGACAAATATGGAATAAAAATTGCAACAAAATGACTAGTCATATAATAAAAAACAGGAGTTGATATTATAAAAACAACTATGATGCATATATATATATATATATATATATATATATATATAAAACAATCTAAAAGACAATATAGATTCTACCTTATATCTTAAACAACCAAGAGAAGTGCAAATAGACTCCTTATATTTTTTCGGATATATATCCTAATTGCGGCACAGTCAAATCCTGCTCAGACGATAACAAACACTAAGATGGTGATTTAGTCACACCTTTTCACCTTTGCGTCTTTACGGTTTTTAGCCATGTCAGATCTTAGGTATATAAATTTTGTTAATTGGCTGATAAAGTTTATTTTGTTGTGGTACGTTGCTAGGCTATGGGTGGCGCCCGAGTGTGACGCATGCACCACGCCTAGGCAAACGCGCGTTAGGCGCATACGGGAACTAGAGGTTTTACGATCACGTAAGCGGTGAGTAAGATATAAGTATCGCATTTTTTATTGTGTTGTTATAATGTTCTGAGGACGGGGTTGAAACCCTGAAATGTCACTATTTGCAATAAAGAGATTTGATTGCTCTTAATACCGGAGAGTGCTGGCTTTTTTTGGGACTTTATAATCATATATATATGTATATATATATATATATACCTATAAATAATCATGTATATATGTAGGTATATATATATATATATATATATATATATATATATATATATATATATAGTTCCAAAAAATCATCATATATATTTATATGAAATATTTATTTATGAATCAATATGCTATGTAAAGAACATTTGAATGGGAAATATTTATATTTTCATGTCGGGTTAGTGCCCTTGGGAATATGCAATCGGGTTTGTGTGCAGGACTGGTGTTTTTTCCCCACTTTTTTTGCTCCATTGACTTCTATGGGGGTTAGTGCACGAGCAGGAGCCTTAGATAACGTTCCACTTATAATCTTGCCAAATAGAAGGGTAGTAAAATATGTTAGAAACTATTTTAATTTCCACTTCCACTAAAGTAATTAAAAGGCCATTATAGTTGAAAAATAAGATGCTCAAATTTGTTTGAGCATGTCATTTTAAGACTAACCAAAAAGGGGTTGAAGGCATAGTAGAAGTTCTGCTCAGGACCCATATAGCACTGCAGGTCCTGAGTGGAAACTACTGCTGATCCAATCAGAAGAGCTAGTTGCACCTTTTTTTTGGCGCCAAATGGCATGAATTAACGCATTTTTTTTTATTAATAATTTTTATTGAGGTTAACAGACACAAATAACAGTTAGGTTTGCACAATACAGTATGTTGATCTAATAAGACAAAACAAAAAGTCTTAAGCAATATCATACACAGTGGCATATCAACTTATAAGTCCGATCATCATATCTATGTAGCTCTACACCTTAATTTCAACTAGTCACGCCTGGACCTTCAAAATGACACATCATTTAGCAAGAAATATGGTCCACGGACGGTGCTGCTGCCATTAATCTATGTATATATGTATAATCTAAGGCATACCAAAACTAGCACAAGATAACCATAAGATGTAGTGCCCTATAGGGCTCAATAGTAGAAGACCTACAATTGACAGTGCAAACAGCTTAATAAACCTCCTTTTTCATTTACATATTATAGTAAATAACCCCCCAGGATTTTAGAAGCTGGATTTAAATAAAAAAACACCCCAACTCAAAAAGTAGTAGCCACTCTCGGGCCACTGGTGTCACAAAGGGATAAAGGGTGAAAATTGGGGAGAAGTATTAATATGGCCACAAACAACAACTATAACTATGCGGCCTAGTTTCAGTGAATACATTTCTGTTTAGAAGTGAGTAGGCCTATCATTGTCCGTAAAATATATAACAGAACATATAACTCATTAATATAACCTAGGAGAGGAGGAACCCCCTTAAAATGTACAGAAACATATATGGAACATACCTCAATAAGGAATCTATTAAAATAGCAAATATGGGCTTTCAGCTAGTACAATCGCCTCCTAACAATCATTCGGCATTTTCCCAAGTGCATCAACAATGCATGGTATAGCAGTTC
The DNA here is from genome assembly GCF_027579735.1 of Bombina bombina. Lineage (NCBI taxonomy): Eukaryota > Metazoa > Chordata > Amphibia > Anura > Bombinatoridae > Bombina > Bombina bombina. Next base: position 114,833,714 of record NC_069509.1, read on the forward strand.
AATGAATGTCAGCCCCCTTAAAATATGCAAAAGTGTAATTAGGACCTACCTCAATTAAAAGGCAGTGGCCATTTTCAGACCACATGTGATTAAAATAGTTATGAGGTAAATATAGGGGGTAATAGCTGTAGGGGCCCTATAGTACCCTACATATCAGTGGAGTATTATATACTGTTCCAGTTGCAGTGACAAAGTATAGTATAACAATACAGTAAATGTCAGCTTAAACAAATAACACTGCCAGATGGGCAGCTCTACACGCATACACTTAGAGTGGATTATATAGTATCTGACTAATAAACCAAGAGTTTCTCTAAACTGCTCATATGTGGCCGTATCTACTTCTAAATATATGTGAAACTGAACAAGCCATTAGAGATTTTCTAGGGGAATAATAAACAGAACATTGTTAGCAAAATTATCTGAACTTTAGTCTGGGTTAAATAGAGCGTCAAATATTTTTATAACATCTTCCCATCCATCAGTCCAGGCATAGAGCGCCCAAATGTCCTGAGCATAAGCCGGTCATGCATCAAGTAATGTGAAGAGTTCTGGAACCATGATACAACACCCACAGTTCAAATAAAACAGATTTGTACCCGCACACCCATATAGTTTAGTGCTGGGAGAGTGGAAACAATTATAGAAAGACCCATCTAAATGCTCTTAAGGTTTTTGAGCAGGTACAATGTTCTGGGCTAAGATCTCACACACACTGTAGATCTACTTATATCTGTCTCTGCGTAGGTCAAATACTCCCCACTGTCTCTCTCTGTTAGCTGGGACTATGTGCAATTACCCTATGCCGGTCAGGGAGCATCATTCACAGATGTATCTGGACTCTGTGTAATCAGCCAGGAGACGGTTCCTCCAAGTGACCGCAGGACAGCGGGCAGAAAACACAGGATCCCACGATCTTCCTCTGTCAGCAATAGCAGTCCTGTGTCAGGCAGATAGAAGAGTCCCAATGTTAGCAACTGGAGCTTAGCGTGTAGATTTTCTTCTGTCATCCACCCAGCTCGTACCTCACTTTGGTCACGCCCCAGAGAGCCGGCCGCATCTCTCCGGTTAGGAACCAAAGCAGGCGAGGAGATCTCACAAGCTAGCATGTAATATGGGGGGGGGGGGGGGTGCTGAGAGATTCCCTAAACTACAGCAATCCTGCAATTACACAATATAGGTATTATCCTTGCCAGCAAACTATTCCCTCTCAAATAATTCACAGTTCCATGCTGGCTGATCTCAAAATATATTAAATATATATTATATTTAAGCTGCCAGAGCTCCCAGTTTTGCGGCCATCTTCAGCCTGAGCCCGGACACGCCCCTAACGCATTTGTTTTAACAAACAATTATTTGTTCTTCATCCATTTAGTCTAATAATATATTTGGGTATTCATGTATCAGATTAATTGATTAGAAAGACAATAGCAAATATTTTTTGTCACTGAATTTAAATAATAATATCAAGATTTTAAATATAAATATGGCAAAACACCTTAAATTGAATATTTTTTAACATAGACAAAGGATTAACTGATTAGTCTTCATTGGGAGTTGAAACCAACATATTACTAAAGGCATAAATTAATCTTAATTGCTGCACCAGAGAATATCTGTTTAGACTTCTGTAGTCAACCTAGGAGATTACTGATTTGGTCTATTTTAAGTCAGAAAAATAGTTAATGCTTAGACTATTAATATTAAGGGCGAGATTACCTATGCAGCGCAAGCTTCAGCGTAACTGCTGAAACCTGCGCCGCCCATAATTTCACCTTGCACATCGGGGTATTGCATGTACGGCGCCGGAAGTTCATAAAGTGCCGGAAGTTGGATAAACTAGCGATGTACAGAAATGTGAGGAAATACAAATTTCTTTCATGTAATTGGCAAGAGTCCATGAGCTAGTGACGTATGGGATATACAATCCTACCAAGAGGGGCAAAGTTTCCAAAACCTCAAAATGCCTATAAATACACCCCTCACCACACCCACAATTCAGTTTTACAAACTTTGCCTCCTATGGATGCGGTGAAGTAAGTTTGTGCTTGATTTCTATGATTTCTTCTATGATAAGTGCTTCTTAGCATTCTGAAGCCCATTTCCTCTCAGAGTACAGTGTTTGTCAGAGGGATGTGAAGAGAGTATTGCTTATTGATTTTTTATGATTTTTCTCACGGAAAATATGTTCAAGGGTCCTCTGTTATCGGTCATAGGGATTCATCCCCTACCTAGGGTAAAGAGACAGACGCACTCCGGATAAAGTGATATTCAAAACTTTATTCCATGTATAAAAACATCAGTTGCACTCAGAAAGGTACAGCACGGTCGATGGAGAGGCTCCTGACGTGTTTCATGCCATAGGCACTTAGTCATAGGATAGCCTCATATGAATCGTGTCCGCTACTTAAGGAGAATTCAACCAATCATAGGACAGCTGCCCTAGCAACAGTTGCCTACGTAGCAGAGACGATATATAGAAAAACACATTACAAGTGAATCTAAAATTTACAGTGTTTTAACTATGCAATAGAAGAAAAACACTAATAAAAGTCAAATATTATTTGACATTGTGTAGGTGTCAGCCTCAGTTTTTGATTCACAGTATGTGCATATTAAAACTAGTTAGGGAATATTTCAAGTTATAAATTAGCGAAACACATAAAAAAATGTTATGGATGTACGTTTGCTAAACACATATTAATTAGTGATGTTGCGAACCTAAAATGTTGCGTTCACGAACAGCGAACGCGAACTTCCGCAAAAGTTTGCGAACGGGCGAACTGGGCGAACCGCCATTGACTTCAATAGGCAGGCGAATTTTAAAACCCACAGGGACTCTTTCTGGCCACAAAAGTGGTGAAAAAGTTGTTTCAAGGGGACTAACACCTGGACTGTGGCATGCCGGAGGGGGATCCATGGCAAAACTCCCATGGAAAATTACATAGTTGATGCAGAGTCTATTTTTAATCCATAAAGGGCATAAATCACCTAAAATCCCTAAATTGTTTGGAATAACGTGCTTTAAAACATCAGGTATGATGTTGTATCGTTCAGGTAGTGTAAGGGTTACGCCCGCTTCACAGTGACAGACCAAACTCCCCGTTTAACGCACCGCAAACAACCGCAAACAGTCCATTTGCACAACCGCAAACTCCCCAAACTACTGTTACAACAGATATGAGTGGTGGCACTAGTTGGAAAGTGGGCCTGGCACACACGCTGGCAGGCAGGCAACTGCTATTAGATTACACTAGCAGACTGATGTTTCACAGTCAAAAAAGTTTTTTTTTTTTTTTTTTAATTTACACTACTGTTACAACAGATATGAGTGGTGGCACTAGTTGGCAAGTGGGCCTGGCACACACGCTGGGAGGCAGGCAACTGCTATTAGATTACACTATCAGACTGATGTTTCACAGTCAAAAAAGTTTTTTTTTTTTTTAAATTTACACTACTGTTACAACAGATATGAGTGGTGGCACTAGTTGGCAAGTGGGCCTGGCACACACGCTGGCAGGCAGGCAACTGCAATTAGATTACAATAGCAGACTGATGTTTCACAGTCAAAAAAGTTTTTTTTTAAAAAATTACACTACTGTTACAACAGATATGAGTGGTGGCACTAGTTGGCAAGTGGGCCTGGCACACACGCTGGCAGGCAGGCAACTGCAATTAGATTACACTAATAGACTGATGTTTCACAGTCAAAAAAGTTTTTTTTTACAAAATTTACACTACTGTTACAACAGATATGAGTGGTGGCACTTAGCAAGTGGGCCTGGCACACACGCTGGCAGGCAGGCAGGCAACTGCAATTAGATTACACTAGCAGACTGATGTTTCACAGTCAAAGTTTTTTTTAAAAAAATTTACACTACTGTTACAACAGATATGAGTGGTGGCACTAGTTGGCAAGTGGGCCTGGCACACACGCTGGCAGGCAGGCAGGCAGGCAACTGCTTATAGATTACACTAGCAGACTGATGTTTCACAGTCAAAACAGTTTTTTTTTTACAAAATTTACACTACTGTTACAACAGATATGAGTGGTGGCAATAGTTGGCAAGTGGGCCTGGCACACACGCTGGCAGGCAGGCAGGCAACTGCAATTAGATTACACTAGCAGACTGATGTTTCACAGTCAAAGTTTTTTTAAAAAAAATTTACACTACTGTTACAACAGATATGAGTAGTGGCACTAGTTGGCAAGTGGGCCTGGCACACACGCTGGCAGGCAGGCAGGCAGGCAACTGCTTATAGATTACACTAGCAGACTGATGTTTCACAGTCAAAACAGTTTTTTTTTACAAAATTTACACTACTGTTACAACAGATATGAGTGGTGGCAATAGTTGGCAAGTGGGCCTGGCACACACGCTGGCAGGCAACTGCAATTAGATTACACTAGCAGACTGATGTTTCACAGTCAAAATTACACAGGCAAAAAAAAAAAAAAGATGTTCTAGCCCTAAAAAGGGCTTTTTGGGGTGCTGTCCTTACAGCAGAGATCAAATGAGTCCTTCAGGACTGTAGTGGACACTGAATACACTAGCCTAGCTATCAATTTCCCTATAAAATCAGCAGCAGCTACACTATCCCTCCTCTCACTAAGAATGCAGGATCAGATTGAATCTAAAATGGCTGCTGTCCAGGAGCTGGGAGGGTCTGGGAGGGAGTGTCTGCTGCTGATTGGCTGAAATGTGTCTGCAGACTGTGAGATACAGGGTCAAAGATTACTCAATGATGACGAATAGGGGGCGGATCAAACATCGCATATTTTTGCCCGCCGCGGCGAACACGAACAAGCTATGTTCGCCAGCGAAATATTCGCCGGCGAAATATTCGCGACATCACTAATATTAATATTACACAAAAGTAAAAATATATCAATACAAACAGAAAGGTACTATATAATTTGTTACAAGAGCAATTATATGTATTAATACTTTAGATTCTCAGTAGTCCATTCAGGGAAAATGTATTATGTTATTAACAGTACATTATAAATCCTAGATATAATATTATAAATCCCACTATAAATATTTTATTTTGTTAAAGGTATTTTTTATTTTATTATTTTTTTAGATCTTGTTTTTATTATAGTAAACTTTGATATTAAAATTATTTAGATAGTAGAATATCCTAATTGTTAGAGTATTTTATTCTACAAAGTAGCTAATATCCCACTCTTTTTTTAACCGAGGGGTGCCCTTGTTTTTAGCTTCCAGATCCAGTAGAGCTCTTTTTTGGATAGAATCTTATATCTATTACCTCCCCTTAATGGGGGTTTGGCAATATTGATAACTTTAACTTTAAATTTAGATTAGTTAGAAAAATGAATACCATTATAATCCAAACACAAAGGAAGATTGATATGATGAATACCGAAATTCCCCAAGTATGCACATACAGCACTCTAGGCCCTAAACTAAAGAGCGGAATTCCCCAACAGGATTTTTAAAATATAACCTTTATTGTTGAATTTAAAAAAAACAAATTTGTTTGGTTTAATACACACACAATTAAAATACACTCCAGTACCAAGATCAGTGTAGTCGGTTGTATATTAGATCACAAAATATTATGATTTAGACCTATATAGTTACATCGTTATTCGTGATCTAGAGTATAACCAATAAGGTTTGCTAGGTGATGTTACTCAATGTCTTATAGTAGAGAGCTAATGCAAAAATTCTATTCAAGGTGAATAGTAGCCTGAAAGTTAGCACTTATGTCTTAAGCTTAACCTGTATAGTCTGGTATAATATTAGATTGTATTGCTGCCACACAGTTATATTAGATATTGGTCACGTATATAATCTGTATATAAATCACTATTGCCCACTAAATTGTGGGTATCAAAGCAGGGACAAACTAATAATCTGTAAAACAGTGACTCAGTATTAGATCACAGTATAAGGTACTAGTTTTGTTATGCCTGCTAGTCTTATCTGTCAAGTACCGCAGTAATTAATTTTTGAATGGATAGTTAAACTAATACAAGTTTGGTGCTGACAGCACTCCGTCAGTCAGGTTATTGCCAAAGCCGTTAACGTTAATGGATGTCTATGTATTCAAGTTCATATGTTAAATTTAAACAGTTATGATGACTCACATCTCACCACCACTGTATGGTTGTAAATATTGTACATTAACCCGATAAAGACGTCTCAAATTGTTAGTGGTTAATCCAACCCCTTAGTTACTTCTAAATATCTGGTTGTCAGCATATATGATATTTTCATGCCCAATGTGAGTGCAATCAGTATGGGTATTTAAGGTGAACTGAGAATTATATCACGTTTGGTTTGAATTCAACCAAAATCCAAAACATCTATTAATTCAGACGTTACTAGTTGTGCCAGTAATATGCCAGTAATTGGTCTCCGCTAGCAATAGAGTCACGTTATAAGTGTAGCAACTGCTGTTATAAAAATGAGAACAAAGAGTATTAATTTATAGCAGTCATTTCAATCCAAACCATCCTCATATTCATGCAGAACTAGTTCAGTGATCAGTTATTAAAACAGACTAGGTTTGACACAACCCCGACTAACGATGTGGTTAATATTGCTCTGAAATGAGTAATGTAAATACAGTAACGACTGTGGTTTATAAATGTGGTTGTAAATATTTACTGGTTATTCAATTTATTATATACCCATTTATTCAGGAGTTATATTGGCAATTGAAATGAATCTGGCACAACCTAGGCCGTACATAGGGTTAATATTAATCAGTTAGTCTACACAGTTTGTGCTGCGACTATCACACAGTTTAACAGACATTCATTAATCATAAAGTTTGTTCGGCATGTTATTCATTCAGAAAGTCTGTTTACAATTAAGCTTAGTCTGGCACAGCCCCGGCTGTGTGTAAGGTTAATATTCTTCAGTAAGTCAATACAGACGGTGTTGCGAATATTAGAGAGTGTTATAAACGTATTATGAATAATTAGATTCGTTTGACATATACTCATTCAGAAATATAATTAATACTTAGACTAAGTCTGGCACAACCCAGGCTGTATGTGAGGTTAATATTGTTTAGTTAGCCGACATAGCTATAACAAATTTTAAATATCTTTACCGGCATTTCATGAATTATTCGGTTCATTCATCATACATTCATTCAGAGATTTTTAACAATTAAATTAAGTCTGGCACAACCCAGGCTGTAAATCGGAATAGTATTAATCTATTAGTTAACGCAGCTAGTGCTGTTAATACAAGTTGAGCTAAGTCTGGCACAACCCAGACTGTATATAGGGTAAATAATCCTCAATGAGTCAGCACAGCTTGTGCTATGAGTTTCAAACGGTTCAACAGACATTCATTATTCATTAAGTTTGTGTGGCATGCACTCATTCGAAAATTATGCTAATAGTTAAGCTAAGTCTGGCATAACCCAGGCTATGTATTTAGTTTGTATTACAAATTAACTGACGAGGTAGCAACTTTGTTGTAAATTGATACAGCTAATCAGGTAGTCATCACGATTTAGGCAGTTACTATTCAACTAATGAGACTCGGATAACATAATCAGAGAGCTCTGTTTTTGAGGTAAACCTAGCGGCACATAGATACAAGGTACTAGGCTATTAAAACACAAGAAATAGAGTGTGAACAAGTTCAACACTCTCCCCTGACGCGTTTCGCCCGATAATGAATGTCTGTTGAACCGTTTGAAACTCATAGCACAAGCTGTGCCGACTCATTGAGGATTATTTACCCTATATACAGTCTGGGTTGTGCCAGACTTAGCTCAACTTGTATTAACAGCACTAGCTGCGTTAACTAATAGATTAATACTATTCCGATTTACAGCCTGGGTTGTGCCAGACTTAATTTATTTTTTAAAAATCTCTGAATGAATGTATGATGAATGAACCGAATAATTCATGAAATGCCGGTAAAGATATTTAAAATTTGTTACATATAGCTATGTCGGCTAACTAAACAATATTAACCTCACATACAGCCTGGGTTGTGCCAGACTTAGTCTAAGTATTAATTATATTTCTGAATGAGTATATGTCAAACAAATCTAATTATTCATAATACGTGTATAACACACTCTAATATTCGCAACACCGTCTGTATTGACTTACTGAAGAATATTAACCTTACACACAGCCGGGGCTGTGCCAGACTAAGCTTAATTGTAAACAGACTTTCTGAATGAATAACATGCCGAACGAACTTTATGATTAATGAATGTCTGTTAAACTGTGTGATAGTCGCAGCACAAACTGTGTAGACTAACTGATTAATATTAACCCTATGTACGGCCTAGGTTGTGCCAGATTCATTTCAATTGCCAATATAACTCCTGAATAAATGGGTATATAATAAATTGAATAACCAGTAAATATTTACAACCACATTTATAAACCACAGTCGTTACTGTATTTACATTACTCATTTCAGAGCAATATTAACCACATCGTTAGTCGGGGTTGTGTCAAACCTAGTCTGTTTTAATAACTGATCACTGAACTAGTTCTGCATAAATATGAGGAAGGTTTGGATTGAAATGACTGCTATAAATTAATACTCTTTGTTCTCATTTTTATAACAGCAGTTGCTACACTTATAACGTGACTCTATTGCTAGCGGAGACCAATTACTGGCATATTACTGGCACAACTAGTAACGTCTGAATTAATAGATGTTTTGGATTTTGGTTGAATTCAAACCAAACGTGATATAATTCTCAGTTCACCTTAAATACCCATACTGATTGCACTCACATTGGGCATGAAAGTGTCATATATGCTGACAACCAGATATTTAGAAGTAACTAAGGGATTGGATTAACCACTAACAATTTGAGACGTCTTTATCGGGTTAATGTACAATATTTACAACCATACAGTGGTGGTGAGATGTGAGTCATCATAACTGTTTAAATTTAACATATGAACTTGAATACATAGACATCCATTAACGTTAACGGCTTTGGCAATAACCTGACTGACGGAGTGCTGTCAGCACCAAACTTGTATTAGTTTAACTATCCATTCAAAAATTAATTACTGCGGTACTTGACAGATAAGACTAGCAGGCATAACAAAACTAGTACCTTATACTGTGATCTAATACTGAGTCACTGTTTTACAGATTATTAGTTTGTCCCTGCTTTGATACCCACAATTTAGTGGGCAATAGTGATTTATATACAGATTATATACGTGACCAATATCTAATATAACTGTGTGGCAGCAATACAATCTAATATTGTACCAGACTATACAGGTTAAGCTTAACACATAAGTGCTAACTTTCAGGCTACTACTCACCTTGAATAGAATTTTTGCATTAGATCCAATACCAGAAATGATTGGTCTTCCCGGTGGGTAAACTGGGAACATTTAGGTGTTTATCAAAAAATTGTCATACGTGTGAGGTTATCTGTCAGGATAATAATTTTCAGAGTACTATCATTAAAGATAATTATGAGATTAACCAGTATACCAGTTGTAGCACTAATTTTGTAGTGTATCTGCTAGAGTGTGATTTCCACAAGGACCAATATGGGACCAAACGACCTATAGTCTGAGAACCAGAATAGATGAACACAGGAGAGATATTAAAAATTATTACAAAGAATCCAGTGTGGCAAGACATTATAATGGTATTCATTTTTCTAACAAATCTAAATTTAAAGTTATTGATATTGCCAAACCCCCATAAAGGGGAGGTAATAGATATAAGATTCTATCCAAAAAAGAGCTCTACTGGATCTGGAAGCTCCACTCAGTTTAAATAAAGAGTGGGATATTAGCTACTTTGTAGAATAATATACTCTACCAATTAGGATATTCTACTATCTAAATAATTTTAATATCAAAGTTTACTATAATAAAAACAAGATCTAAAAAAATAATAAAATAAAATAAAAAATACCTTTAACAAAATAAAATATTTATAGTGGGATTTATAATATTAGATCTAGGATTTATAATGTACTGTTAATAACATAATACATTTTCTCTGAATTGACTACTGAGCATTAGTGATGTCGCGAATTGTTCGCCGGCAAATAGTTCCCGGCGAACATAGCATGTTTGCGATGTTCGATCCGCCCCCTATTCGTCATCATTGAGTAAATTTTGACCCTGTACCTCACAGTCAGAATATACATTACAGCCAATCAGCAGCAGACCCTCCCTCCCAGACCCTCCCACCTCCTGGACAGCATCCATTTTATATTCATTTGGAAGCTGCATTCTTAGTGAGAGGAGGGACAGTGTAGCTGCTGCTGATTTAATAGGGAAATCGATAGCTAGGCTAGTGTATTCAGTGTCCACTACAGTCCTGAAGGACTCATCTGATCTCTGCTGTAAGGACAGCACCCCAAAAAGACCTTTTTAGGGCTAGAACATGTCTGCTTTTTTTTTTATTTCCTGTGTAATCTAATTGCAGTTGCCTGCCTGCCAGCGTGTGTGTCAGGCTCACAGCGTATACTGTGCCCACTTGCCCAGTGCCACCACTCATATCTGGTGTAACAGTAGTGTACATTTAAAAAAAAAAAAACTTTTTTGACTGTGAAATAATAGCAGACAGCTGCCAGTACCCAAGATGGCAGCCAATAAGGCAGATGGGGAGGGTTAGAGAGCTGTTTTTGGGGGGGGGATCAGGGAGGTTGGGGGCTAAGGGGGGATGCTACACCACAGCATATGTAAATATGCTAAAAAAATAAAAAAAATGTAAAAACCTTTTATTTTAGTACTGGCAGACTTTCTGCCAGTACTTAAGATGGCGGGGACTATTGTGGGGTGGGGGAGGGAAGGGAGCTGTTTGGGAGGGATCAGGGGGTCTGATGTGTCAGGTGGGAGGCTGAGCTCTACACTAAAGCTAAAATTAACCCTGCAAGCTCCCTACAAACTACCTAATTAACCCCTTCACTGCTAGCCATAATACACGTGTGATGCGTAGCAGCATTTAGCGGCCTTCTAATTACCAGAAAACAACGCCAAAGTCATATATGTCTGCTATTTCTGAACAAAGGGGATCCCAGAGAAGCATTTACAACCATTTGTGCCATAATTGCACAAGCTGTTTGTAAATAATTTCAGTGAGAAACCTAAAATTGCAAAAAAATTTAAGTTTTTTTAAAATTTGATCGCATTTGGCGGGGAAATGGTGGCATTAAATATACCAAAATGGGCCTAGATCAATACTTTGGGTTGTCTACTACACTACACTTAAGCTAAAATTAGCTCTACAAGCTGCCTACATGCACCCTAATTAACCCCTTCACTGCTGGGCATAAAACATGTGTGGTGCGCAGTGGCATTTAGCAGCCTTCTAATTATCAAAAAGCAACGCCAAAGCCATATAAGTCTGCTATAATGGCATGTCTGGCACACAGTGTTGGGGCAAGGGTCCATCTGACCACTGATACCTGGTCTGCAAAGCATGGTCAGGGCAGGTATATCACCTACACTGCGCACTGTGAAGCGGGCGTAACCCTTACACGTAACCCTTACACTACCTGATCGATACAACATCATACCTGATGTTTTAAAGCATGTTATTCCAAACAATTTAGGAATGTTAGGTGATTTATGCCCTTTATGGATTAAAACCAGACTCGGCATCAACTATGTAATTTTCCATGGGAGTTTTGCCATGGATCCCCCTCCGGCATGCCACAGTCCAGGTGTTAGTGCCCTTGAAACACCTTTTCCATCACTATTGTGGCCAGAAAGAGTCCCTGTGGGTTTTAAAATTCGCCTGCCTATTGAAGTCTATGGCGGTTCGCCCAGTTCGCAAACTTTTGTGGAAGTTCGAGTTCTCCGTTCGCGAACCCAAATTTTTAGGTTCGCGACATCACTACTGAGCATCTAAAGTATTAATACATATAATTTCTCTTGTAACAAATTATATAGTACCTTTCTGCTTATATTGATATATTTTTACTTTTGTGTAATATTAATATGTGTTTAGCAAATGTACATCCATAACATATTTTATGTGTTTTGCTAATTTATAACTTGAAATATTCGCTAACTAGTTTTAATATGCACATACTGTCTGTGAATCAATAACTGAGGCTGACACCTACACTATGTCAAATAATATTTGACTTTTATTAGTGTTTTTCTTGTATTGCATAGTTAAAACACTGTAAATTTTAGATTAGCTTGTAGATATGTGCATGGCGAAAAATTTGGTTCGGATCGATTCGAATTCGGAAAAATTTGAATCAATTTGGTTCGGATTCGTTTCGGATTTGAATAAATTCGGTTCGATTCGGTTCGGAAATTCGGAATTTCGGTTAGTGTTAGGTGGGATTAGACTAGTATTATGTACTGTATATTAGGTGTAACCCATAGCAGAGTGATATAACCTAATATACTGTACAATACTAGTGTAATCCATGGCCATCCAAATCTACCAAATAAATCCGAACTAATTCGGATTTATTCAGTAGATTCAGCACTATTTTAATTCGGAAATTCAGATCGATCCAAATCCCGAATTTTACGAATTTGTCAGAATTTCCGAATCGATCCAAAACGAATCGCACATGTCTATTAGCTTGTAATGTGTTTTTTCTATATATCGTCTCTGCTACGTAGGCAACTGTTGCTAGGGCAGCTGTCCTATGATTGGTTGAATTCTCCTTAAGTAGCGGACACGATTCATACAAGGCTATCCTATAACTAAGTGCCTACAGGCATGAAACGCCTCAGGAGCCTCCCCTTTGACCCTGCTGTACCTTTCTGAGTGCAACTGATTTTATACATGGAATAAAGTTTTGAATTTCACTTTATCTGTAGTGCCGTCTGTCTCTTTACCCTCTGATTCTATACGGCTTGCTCAGCCGCTCCATTGGATGTGCACCATGCTGGTTTACTGTCAGTTCTGTTTGTTCAGTTTGATGCGGTGCTGTGGCTGTTTTATCTGTGTTTCCTGATTATCCTCCCTGGGCTTCAGTGCGCCGTCTACACATCACTACCTGTAATTCTTCTTCTACCTCCCTTTTCAGATCGACGATATACTCTTATAATATTACCTCTGCTGATAGTTTTCAGTACTGGTTTGGCTGTCTGCTATATGTGGATAAGTGTAAGTATGTATCATTATTTAAGACACTCTCAGCTATGGTTGGCGCTTTATGTTTTTATATAAAGTTCTAAATATATGTATTTACTTAAATTTGCCATGAATCAGGTCTATGTGTATTTCCCTTTGCAGTCTGGCAGTTTCATTATGGGAATCATGTTTTAGGAAGTTTGTCTTACCTGGGGTATAGTCTTTTTTCCAATTTGATTTGTTTTTTCTTTAAAGCTTGCGGGCAAATTAGGCTTGGGAGGAAGTAAAATGCTGTTATTTATTGTGTCATTCTTGTCGCAAGAATTTTTTAGCTCGAATGTGCGTCTATAATGACGCAAGTTTGTAATTTCCTGCGTCTTAGTTGACACCAGGTTGTTTGGCGCAAAAATGTGTTTGTTATGACGCGAGTTGCGTCATTTCCGGATGTTTGTTTGCCCAAAAAATATTTTCAACTTCCTTTTGCATTGTGCGTCATACTGGCTCCAAAAAATGTAGTTTTATTTTACCTTGCTTCCTATATGCTCCTTGCCTTCTTTATGCTCAGAGGGCTATGCTATTTGCTTTTTTTGCCAATTTTAGCATTTGCATTTCCCATTCCTAAAACTGATATATGTGGAAATAAGATATTTTTGTTTTAATGTTATTTCTTCTTTTACATTTTACAAGATGTCTCAATCTGATCCTGTCTCAGAAGCTGCTGTAGGAACCATGCTGCCTGAACACAGTTCTACCAAAGCTAAGTGTATCTGTTGTAAGCTGGTGGAGATTATATCTCCAGCTGTAGTATGTAGCAGTTGTCATGATAAGCTTTTGCATGCAGAAAAGGTTTCTATTAGTGCTAGTACAGTATCTGTTGTTCCTTCAACATCTAAAGTACATGATATACCTGTTGATATGAAAAATGATATTGCTGATGCGATACATAAGGCTATGTCTGCTATTCCGCCTTCAAATAAACGTAAAAAGGTCTTTTAAAACTTCTCATACTACTGATGAAATTTGTATTGATCGACAACATACTGATATATCCACCTTTGATGAGGATCTCTCTGATTCAGAAGATCCTACTTCAGACATTGACACTGATAAATCATCTTATCTTTTTAAGATTGAGTATATTTGGGAAGCGGATTATCTCAGCCGTCAGTCTTTATGCCCAGGGGAGTGATCTCTCCATCCAGATGTATTTTGTCAGATTGTACAGATGTGGGGTCTTCCCGAAATAGATCTGATGGCTTCCCATCTAAACAAGAAGCATCCCAGGTACCTTTCCAGGTCCAGGGATCCTCAGGCGGAGATGGTGGATGCGTTAGCAGTTCCTTAGTTTTACCAACCTGCTTACATTTTCCCGCCTCTAGTTCTTCTTCCAAGGGTGATCTCCAAGAACATAATGGAACAATCACATGTGTTTCTGATAGCACCAGCACAGGTTTTGGTATGCGGATCTTGTCCGGATGTCCAGTTGCCAACTTGACCACTTCCTTTAAGGCCAGACCTTCTGTCTCAAGGGACGTTTTTCCATCAGGATCTCAAATCGCTCATTTTGAAGGTATGGAAATTAAACGCTTAGTGCTTAGTCATAGAGGTTTCTCTGACTCAGTGATTAATACTATGCTACAGGCTCGTAAGTCTGTCTCAAGGCAGATTTATTATCGGGTTTGGAAAGCCTATATTTCATGGTGTTTTTCTCATAAATTCTCTTGGCATTCTTTTAGAATGCCTAGAATTTTACAGTTTTTCTTCAGGATGGTTTGGATAAAGGTTTGTCTGCAAGTACTTTGAAGGGACAAATCTTTACTCTTTCTGTTTTATTTCATAGAAAGATTGCTAAACTTCCTGATATTCATTGTTTTGTTCAGGCTTTGGTTCGTATCAAGCCTGTTATTAGATTAATCTCTCCTCCTTGGAGTCTTAATTTGGTTTTGAAGGCTTTGCAGGCTCCTCCTTTTGAGCCAATGCATTCTTTGGATATTAAACTACTTTCTTGGAAAGTGTTGTTCCTTTTGGCTATCACTTCAGCTAGAAGAGTTTCTGAATTATCTGCTCTCTTTTGTGTCTCCTTTTCTGTTTTTCCATCAGGATAAGGCTTTTTTGCGGACTTCATTTAAATTTCTTCCTAAGGTTTTGAATTCTAACAACAATTGTAGGGAAATTGTTGTTTCTTCCTTTTGTCCTAATCCTAAGAAAACTCTTGAAAGATCTTTACATTCTTTGGATGTTGTAAGAGCTTTGAAATATTATGTCGAATCTACTAAAGATTTCAGGAAGACTTCTAGTCTACTTGTTGTTTTTTCTGGTCCTAGGTAAGGTCAAAAATCCTCTGCCATTTCTTTGGCATCTTGGTTAAAGCTTTTGATTCACAAGGCTTATTTAGAGGTGGGGCAATCTCCGCCTCAGAGAATTACATTTCATTCTACTAGATCAGTCGCCACTTCTTAGGCTTTTAAGAATGAAGCTTCGGTTGATCAGATTTGCAAAGCAGCAACTTGGTCTTCTTTGCATACATTTACTAAATTTTACCATTTTTATGTATTTGCTTCTTCTGAAGCAGTCTTTGGTAGAAATGTTCTTCAGGCAGCTGTCACTGTTTGATTCTTCTGCTTGTGATTTAAGTTTTTTACTTATTTATGTGAAACTTATGAGAGAGTCTTTTCTGTGTGGATTTATTTTTTTTCAGCAGAAATAGCTGTTTTTATTTTATCCCCCCTCTCTAGTGACTCTTCTGTGGTCTTCCACATCTTGGGTATTTCTATCCCATAAATCACTAGCTCATGGACTCTTGCCAATTACATGAAAGAAAACATAATTTATGTAAGAACGTACCTGATAAATTAATTTCTTTCATATTGGCAAGAGTCCATGAGGCCCACCCTTTTTATGGTGGATATGATTTTTGTATAAAAGCACAATTATATTTCCAGTTCCTTTTTGTATGCTTTTTTACTCCTTATTTTATCACCCCACTACTTGGCTATTCGTTAAACTGAATTGTGGGTGTGATGAGGGGTGTATTTATAGGCATTTTGAGGTTTGGGAAACTTTGCCCCTCCTGGTAGGATTGTATATCCCATACGTCACTAGCTCATGGACTCTTGCCAATATGAAATAAATTAATTTATCATTTAAGTTCTTACATAAATGATGTTTTCTTGAGTCACCAGTGACTTATGGCACTTTAGAAAATGCTGGCACCTAAGAAAAATAAATATATCAAATCTCCCTTAAAAGTCTAACACGTCAAACCCCCTATATCCGCCATCACCACCATATCGGAAATAATAATAAATGTATTAACCCCTAAATTGACAACCCCCCACAACGCAACATGCCTAATTAAACTATTAACCCCTAATCCACCATTCATCCACATCACAATCTACCTAGTAATAAATAGTATTAAACCTTAAATCCATCAAACTCAACATCGCAAACTACCTAATAAATGTATTAACCTCTAACCCGCCATTAACCCACAATGCAATAAACCTAATAAAACTATTAACCCTTAAACCGCCAAACACACACAACAATTCTAATAAAATTATTAACCCCTAATCTGCCAAACCCCCACAACAAAAGTACCCTAATTAACCTATTAACCCCTAATCCGCCAAACCCCCACAACGCAAATAACTAATTTAATTACTAAACCCCCTAAATCAACACCCACTAAATAAACCCCAAATTACATAAAATAATAAAATACTAAATTATAATTAAAATAAAAAATCCTAACAGTACTTAGAAAAATAAACCTAAGATTAAATTAAAATAAATAAATCTAAAATTGTCAAAAATAAAAAAGTCTAATATTACAAATAATAATAAACAAAATTATCCAAAATAAAAAAATTAAACCTAATCTTTATGAAAATAAAAAAGCCCCCAAAAATAAAAACACACCCTAATCTAATGCTAAACTACCAATAGCCCTTAAAAGGACTTTTTGTAGGGCATTGCCCTAAGTTAAACAGCTTTTTTGCATTTTAAAAAAATTCTAAGTCCCCCCGTAACATTAAAACCCACCACCCACCAAACCCCCCAAAATAAACCTAACATTAAAAAACACCTAAACTACCCATTGCCCCTAAAGGGGCATTTGTATGGGCATTGCCCTTAAAAGGACATTCAGCTCTTTTACTGCCCTTAAAAGGACATTCAGCTCTTTTCCGATTGCCCATTAAAACCCTAATCTAAAAAAAAAAATCCTAAATCCAACCCCCAAATAGGCACTCACCGTTCCTGAAGTCCGGCGGAAAAGGTCCTGTTCCAGGCGGTGAAGTCTTCTTCCAAGTTGCCAACATCTTCTTCCAAGCGGGGACCACTTCTTTCTTTATCCAGGACCAAGCCGGCGCGGAGCGGAGATAAGCGGGGAGCAGGACCGGCAACTGCAGAGCCATGGAGCATGGAGGATCCTCCTTATACGATCGCCGCCGTACACTGAATAGTGAATTCAAGCTATGCGTTTAAATATGGCGTCCCTTTCATTCCTTTTGGCTTATTTGATTCTTCAATTTCAAATCAGCAAATAGGATGAGAGCTACTGAAATCCTATTGGCTGTTCAAATCAGGCTGTTCTTTAATCGTCTGTGACAGAACCTTCTCCGCCAGACTTCAGGAATGATGATTACCTATTTGGGGATTAGATTTAAGCTTTATTTTTTATTTTTTTTATTTTTTTTTTTAGATTAGGGATTTATTGGGCACTCTTAAAAGTGCTAAATTCCCTTTTAAGGACAGTAAAAGAGCTAATTGCCCTTTTAAGGGCAATGCCCATACAAATGCCCATTTAGGGGCAATGGGTAGTTTAGGATTTTTTAGTGTTAGGTTTTTTTATTTTGGGGGGTTTGTTGGGTGGTGGGTTTTACTGTTAGAGGGGGGACTTAGTATTTTTTAAGGTAAAAGAGCTGTTTAATTTAGGGCAATGCCCTACAAAAGGCCCTTTTAAGGGCTATTGGTAGTTAAGTATTAGATAAAGGGGTGTTTTTAATTGGGGGGGCTTTTTATTTTCATAGGGATTAGGTTTAGTTTTTTTATTTTTGATAATTTGGTTTATTTTATGTAATGTTAGACTTTTTATTTTTTTTAATCTTAGATTGAATTTTAATAATCTAATTTATTTTTTTATTTTTTTTATTTTTTAATTAATGTTAGCTTTTTTATTTTAATTGTAACTGCATTTTTTAATTTAGGTAATTGAGGTTAATTTAGGGGGTGTTAGGTTAGGGGGCTTAGTAATTTAATTACTTATTTTCATTGTGGTGGGTTGGCGGATTAGGGGTTAATATATGTATTAGGATTATTGTGTTGTGGGTTAATGGCGGATTAGGGGTTAATAGTTGTATTAGGTTTATTGCGTTGTGGGTTAATAGCGGATTAGGGGTTAATAGTTTTATTAGGTCTACTGTGTTGTGGGTTAATGGTGGATTAGGGGTTAATAGTTTTATTAGGTTTATTGTGATGTGGGTTAATGGTGGATTAGGGGTTAACATACTTCATTAGTTATTGCTGTGGGGGTTGGCGGTTGCCTGGTAGATAGATATTGAGCATGCATTAAGTGTTAATATTTTGAGCCAGTTACGGGAGCTACTGTGCTCACATTTTCAGTGCAAGGCTTGCTGCGCCTGCCTATGTGTGGTGAGGTGAAAATGGTTTCCCCTGATCATCTATAATTTATTTTTAGTGAGCATATAAAAATTAGATTATTTTAACCTCCTAGGAGAGGAGAAGGACATATTTTAAAATTAAGCTTATATAAAACCTTTGTTTGAAGTTACATTTCTGTACTATTGTAAAACTAAAATGTTTTATGGGAGGATAAAATAGCAATGTCTAATTTGAAATATGTATAATCAATTTGTTCAATGAATCATCATATTAAATTTGAAGAAAACGCAGAAACTTGTGTCATTCCAGTCACTTCTTGGCATGATGTATACATAATTCAAGCTAAAATAAGTATGAATATTATTTGTAATAAAGACTCCTAATTTTAGCAAGTGCCATAGGATGTAGAAACACAAAAAATATTATTTTACAGAAATTCAGCTCATTATCAATTTGTTTCATTTTAAAATCTTGTTAAAACATTCATGTTAAAATCATTAGACAATAATGAGCATCTGGCTCATGGTCTACTCCGCACTTGGATAATTTACATAATAATGCAAAACACTATTTATTTATTTTTTCCATAAAACATATAAATACTAGCACAGGACAAAAACAAAATAAAATCTATCATTGTCTTCTCTAGCGAATTGTGGATATTTTTTCAATTCATTGTTTGTCACAAATAATTTTAAATAGAAAATAATACGATATAATTAATTCCTGTATTATATATTTTTTTCTTTTTATGTTGATTTTTTAACATTGTGTTGTGTTATCTTTTATTAATTTCTTTGAGACATTGGCCTCTAGTTATCAAGCCGTCAACCTCAAATACGCTGGAATTCCGCAGCGTATTTGTGGCGAGGCTGATTCGCTGTAGTTATCAAGCACTACAGCTCAGCAAAAGTAGAATATAGTGACGTAAGCAACGATCCGCCGGACTCAGTCCGACACAGATTGATTCTTACGTCACTCCAGATGTTCCGAATGCAAGTTCAGCACAATCTGACTATTTTTGGGAGTTATCAAAAAACTAGCAGGTACGCTTCTGGCCCAGCGTACCTGGTTTTCAATCCGCCACCCTGGAGGTGGCGGATCCCATAGGAATCAATGGGAGTCTGACCATAGCGAAAGCTCATGTTTGCTGCTGACCGACATCCCATTGATTCCTATGGGAAACATCTGCACCTAACACCCTAACATGTAACCCGAGTCTAAACACCCCTAATCTGCCCCCTACACCGCTGCCACCTATATTAAACATGGTAACTCCTAAACCGCCGCTCCCGGAACCCACCGCCATCCTAATAAACTTATTAACCCCTAATCCGCCACTCCCAGACGCCGCCGCAACTATAATAATGATATTAACCCCTAAACCGCTGCTCCCAGACCCCGCCGCCACCTACATAATACCTATTAACCCCTATCCTGCCCCCCCTACACCGCCACCACCTATAATAAATTTATTAACCCCTATCCTGCCCCCCTACACCGCCGCCACCTATAATAAATTTATTAACCCCTATCCTGCCCCCCCTACACCGCCGCCACTATAATACAATTATTAACCCCTATACCTAAGTCTAACCCTAACCCTAACACCCCCTAACTTAAATATTAATTATATATATCTAAATAAATATTATTCTTATTAACTAAATTAATCCTATTTAAAACTAAATACTTACCTTTAAAATAAACCCTAATATAGCTACAATCTAACTAATAATTATATTGTAGCTATTTTAGGATTTATTTTTATTTTACAGGCAAATTTCAATTTATTTTAACTAGGTAGAATAGTTTTTTTTTTTTAATTCTTTTTATTGAGAGCCAACACATGGATACATCAATCAACAGTTCCAGACATTATCATGAAGATTACATCTAAAGATACAGTAGGAATACAATCTACTTAGAGGTAACATTGTTCAAGACATAACAGAAATTCAGGAAATCAGTACATGACAAATATCCAGGATACCTACAAAAGTTTACAGTCTTGTTATCTACATATGTTCAGCTCCCTCATTTTACATTTTCATCCCCAACTAAACCCCGAACCCCCCCAACTCTCTAAACACTAAACACATTACAACATCAATACCTAACGGAAAAAAAAAAAAAAAAAGGAAAACGCTCTCTCTCCCCCCCCCCCAGCCCCCCATCCCCACCCGACTCAAAAGAGCATCTCCTCAAAAGTACCAATCCCATCCCGGGATTCCGTAGATTCATTTAAACATTGCCACTCCCCTCTTAATATAGCTGCCAGCACAACCTCCTGTTGCCTGAAGGACCTAAGGACCTGCTGTTGCAATGGTGGTGCCAGTGTGATAATCAAGGGTCGCCACTTTTTAAGAAAGTGGGTGAGTCTTCGCTCTGTATCCAGTTTGGCATCATGTTGTTCAACAAACAATTGTTTTACTAAGCAACGTTTAAATTGTGCAATAGAAGGGGGTTGTCTATGAATCCATCTAGTTAATATACAGCGCCTTGCCAGCAAAATACACAGTGTTAGCAGTTTATGCAAATTCTTGTAGGTGTTATCCTATTGAACTAGGTAGAATAGTTATTAAATAGTTATTAACTATTTAATAATTACCTAGCTAAAAGAAATACAAATTTACCTGTAAAATAAATCCTAACCTAAGTTACAATTAAACCTAACACTACACTATCATTAAATAAATTAAATTAATTAACTACAAATACCTCAATTAAATACAATTAAATAAACTAACTAAAGTACAAAAAATAAAAAAACTAAGTTACAAAAAATAAAAAAACTAAGTTACAAAAAATAAAAAAATATTAATAATAGATTTTTAAGCTAATTATACCTAATCTAAGCCCCCTAATAAAATAACAAAGTCCCCCAAAATAAAAAAAATGTCCTACCCTATTCTAAATTACAAAAGTTAACAGCTCTATTACCAGCCCTTAAAAGGGCCTTTTGCAGGGCATGCCCCAAAGTAATCAGCTCTTTTGCATGTAAAAAATTACAACCCCCCCAACATTAAAACCCACCACCCACATACCCCTACTCTAACCCACCCAAACCCCCCTTAAAAAAACCTAACACTAACCCCCTGAAGATCTCCCTACCTTGAGTCGTCTTCAGCCAGCCGGCCACCGATGGAACAGAAGAGGACATCCGGAGCGGCCAAAGTCATCATCCAAGGGGCGCTGAAGAGGTCTTCCATCCGATAGAAGTCTTCATCCATGCGGCGTCTTCAATCTTCATCCATCCGGAGCGGAGCGGAGCCTTCTTCAAACGAGCCGATGCGGAGCCATCCTCTTCCAATGACGCCTACCCGACGAATGGATATTCCTTTAAGTGACGTCATCCAACATGGCGTCCCTCGAATTCCGATTGGCTGATAGGATTCTATCAGCCAATCGGAATGAAGGTAGGAAAAATATGATTGGCTGATTGCATCAACCAATCAGATTTTTCCTACCTTAATTCCGATTGGCTGATAGAATCCTATCAGCCAATCGGAATTTGAGGTACGCCATCTTGGATGACGTCACTTAAAGGAATATCCATTCGTCGGGTAGGCGTCGTTGGAAGAGGATGGCTCCGCGTCGGCTTGTTTGAAGAACGCTCCGGATGGATGAAGGTTGAAGACGCCGCATGGATGAAGACTTCTATCGGATGGAAGACCTCTTCAGCGCCCCTTGGATGATGACTTCAGCCACTTCGGATGTCCTCTTCTGTTCCATCGGTGGCCGGCTGGCTGAAGACGACTCAAGGTAGGGAGATCTTCAGGGGGTTAGTGTTAGGTTTTTTTAAGGGGGGTTTGGGTGGGTTAGATTAAGGGTATGTGGGTGGTGGGTTTTAATGTTGGGGGGGGGTTGTATTTTTTTTACACGCAAAAGAGCTGATTACTTTGGGGCATGCCCCGCAAAAGGCCCTTTTAAGGTCTCGTAATAGAGCTGTTAACTTTTGTAATTTAGAATAGGGTAGGGCATTTTTTTATTTTGGGGGGCTTTGTTATTTTATTAGGGGGCTTAGATTAGGTGTAATTAGCTTTAAAATCTTGTAATTTTTTTTTATTTTTGTAAGTTTTTTTTTTTTTTTATAACTTATTTTTTTTTATTTTTTGTACTTTAGTTAGTTTATTTAATTGTATTTAATTGTAGGTATTTGTAGTTAATTAATTTAATTTATTTAATGATAGTGTAGTGTTAGGTTTAATTGTAACTTAGGTTAGGATTTATTTTACAGGTAAATTTGTATTTCTTTTAGCTAGGTAGTTATTAAATAGTTAATAACTATTTAATAACTATTCTACCTAGTTAAAATAAATACAAAGTTACCTGTAAAATAAATTTAAATCCTAAAATAGCTACAATGTAATTATTAATTACATTGTAGCTATATTAGGGTTTATTTTACAGGTAAGTATTTAGTTTTAAATAGGAATAATTTATTTAATGATAGTTCAGTGTTAGGTGTAATTATAACTTAGGTTAGTTTTTATTTTACAGGTAAATTTGTCTTTATTTTAACTAAGTAGCTATTAAATAGTTAATAACTATTTAATAGCTATTGTACCTAGTTAAAATACATTGAAATTTGCCTGTAAAATAAAAATAAATCCTAAAATAGCTACAATATAATTATTAGTTATATTGTAGCTATATTAGGGTTTATTTTAAAGGTAAGTATTTAGTTTTAAATAGGATTAATTTAGTTAATAAGAATAATATTTATTTAGATGTATTTAATTAATATTTCAGTTAGGGGGGTGTTAGGGTTAGGGTTAGACTTAGGTTTAGGGGTTGATAATTTTATTATAGGTTGCGGCGGTATAGGGGGGCAGGATAGGGGTTAATTAATTTAATATAGGTGGCGACGGTGTAGGGGGGCAGATTAGGGGTTAATACGTTTAATATAGGTGGCGGCGGGTTCTGGGAGCGGTGGTTTAGGGGTTTAACAATTTATTTAGTTGCGGCGAGGTCCAGGATCCGCAGGATAGGGGTTAATAAATTTATTATGGGTGGCGGCGGTATGGGGGGGCAGGATAGGGGTTAATAGGTATAATGTAGGTGGTGGCGGGGTCCGGGAGTGGCGGTTTAGGGGTTAAACAATTTATTTAGTTGCAGCGAGGTCCGGGATCCGCAGGATAGGGGTTAATTAATTTAATATAGGTGGCGAAGGTGTAGGGGGGGGGCAGATTAGGGGTTAATAAGTTTAATATAGGTGGCGGCGGGGTCCGGGAGTGGCGGTTTAGGGGTTAAACAATTTATTTAGTTGCGGCGAGGTCCGGGATCCACAGGATAGGGGTTAATAAATGTATTATTGGTGGCGGCAGTATAGGGGGGCAGGATAGGGGTTAATAGGTATAATGTAGGTGTCGGTTTAGGGGTTAATACTTTTATTATAGTTGCAGCAGGGTCTAGGAGCGGAGGTTTAGGGGGTAATAACTTTATTTAGTTGCGGGGGGCTCCGGGGGCGCCGGTATAGGGGGTAGAACAGTATAGTATAGTGTGAGTGCTTAGTGACAGGGGTATTAATAAAGCTGTAGAAAAGCCGAAGAGCAGCGAGATCGATGTGTGATAACTATCACAGTCTGCTGCTCATCGCCCCGTACTTGGTGCGCGGCTTTTGGACAGCTTTTTTAATAACTTTGGCGAGCGTATTCAGGTCCGCGGCAGCGATGTGAGGCGAGCGTATTGGGCCGGCGAATGCAAGCAAATTACGGGGCTTGATAACTAGAGGCAAATATCTTAACATATTATGACTGGTCTCACCAATAAGTCAAATAAATCTCTATTAAGACAAATGTCTAAATTTCTTATTATAACGTCCAGTATTTTAAATAGTAATCCAAAGTGTTCCTAGGCTATTTATGCAGCTTCATAAATGAAGCCTGTAAAGATACAGTCTGCCATTGCAGCATTTTGGCAGATTAAGTTATAATTTTAAAATGTGGTATCATTCTAAAAAAGATACTTAAAGGGAGGGTCTACATCAGTCTACTTTTATTGTTTTAAAAGATAGATAATCCCTTTATTACCCATTCTCCAGTTTTGCATAACCAACACTGTTATATTAATATACTTTTTACCTCTATAATTACTTATTCTGCCCTTCTTATCTCAGTGCTTTTGGCAGACTTGCATTTTCGCCAATCAGTGCTGACTCCTAGGTAACTCCAAGTGCGTAAGCAAAATGCTATCTATATGACACACATGAACTAACACCCTCTAGTGGTAAATAACTGTCAAAATTCATTCAGATAAGAGACGGTCTTAAAGGTCTAAGAAATTAGCATTTGAACTTTCTAGGTTTAGCTTTCAGCTAACAATACCAAGAGAACAAAGCTAAATTGGTGATAAAAGTAATTTGGAAAGTTGTTTAAAACTACATGTCCTATCTGAATCGTGACAGTTTATTTTGGACTAGACTGTCCCATTAAAGAGGGTCTGTCTTCCAACAGAAGTATCATTACAAGACATGTTTGTATATAGCTGACTGAGGTTTTTAAAAAAAAAAAAAAAAAAATACCATGCATTTATTATTATTATTATTATTATCATTACTATTATTATTTATTTGTAAAGCACAATTAGAATTGTTTGAGACATTACTTGGCTGGTACTTAATTGCTATTCTAAACAAAACCTTTTTTATTTTTTTTTGTCAGGCTTTCAGGGTCATGTGCCTCTCCATCTATAGAATTGTGAGTTATTTCCTTATCAACCAATATGCATTAAGAATAAGTATACAGCAGATACTTCTGTGTCTAAATAGCTTTTTGGACAGAAAGATATTTTTTAACATGTTTAAAAGCTGCCCTTTAAAGAAACATAGAAGTGCAAAAAGAAAATACGTTAATGTGCTAGAGCATTTTACTATTGCTATATTTCTTGCAAGTCACTATGACTTAGTTTCCATTGCTGTTGTAAACTGGTGGTAGCTATTTAAACTAGGGCTAGGTTTTAACCCCTGCATCACTGCAACCTAGCTAAACTCATTTGGTAAGCCAATGCAAGAGAGATATGTGTGTTGCAACCAATCACCTGCTAGCTCCCTGTAAAGCATTGTGCTTCTGAGCCTACCTAGGTATGCTTTTCAACAAACGATACCAAAGGAATAATGTCAATTTGAAAACAGAAGTAAATAAAAAGTCTCTTAAAATTGTATGCTCTGTATGATCCATGAAAGTTTAAAGGGACAGCCTACTCCAGAATTTGTATTGTTTAAAAAGATACAGCTAGATTACGAGTTTTTAACGCTATAGGGGAATTAATGAACGCAGAAAAAGTAGTCTTATTTAATCCCCTATAGCGCTGCCATTACAAGTTTTAAAAAAACAGGCTTGTGCGGTTGATATGGTTGCGTTGAGCTCCATACCGCACCAAAAACAAGAGCGGTGTTTGACGTGCTCATGCACGCTTCCCCCATAGACATCAATGGGGAGAGCGGGTCAGAAAAAAACCTAACACCTGCGATCACGGAAAGAAAAGCTCCGTAACGCAGTCCCATTGATGTCTATGGGGAAAAACAAAATACGGTTTAAATCTAACATAAACCCCAAGTGTAAACACCCCTAAACTGCTGCCCCCGACATCGCTGAAAGCTGCCTACAGTTGTTAACCCCTAATCTGCCATTCCCGATTTCGCCACCACCTAAATAAAGGTATTAACCCCTAATCTGTCGCTCCTGATATCGCCGCCACTATACTAAATTTATTAACCCCTATTCCGCCGCAACCCAACATCGCCCACACTATAATAAATCTATTAACCCCATTCCGCCGCTCCCCAACATCTCCGCAAATAAATAAACCCCTAAACCTCTGGCCTCCCACATCACTACCACTAAATAAACCTATTAACCCCTAAACCGCCAGCCCCCACATCACAACAACCTAAATTAAACTAATACCCCTAAACGTAACCCTAACACCCCCTAACTTTAACATAATTAAAATAGAGCTAAATTAAACTTACAATTAGGTAAGTAAGTAAAATCCTATTGGCTGCTCAAATCAGCCAATAGGATTTAAGCAGGTCTCATTCTATTGTCTGATTTGAATCAGCCAATAGAATGAAAGCTGCTTAAATCCTTTTGGCTGATTTGAACAGCCAATAGGATTTTAGCAGCTCTAATTCCTATTGACTGCTTCAAATTTTTCAGTTAATAGGAATGCAATTGACGCAATCTTGAATTGCGTACTTTGCTTTGAAGATTCAGTGTACTGCGGCGACCGTATGAAGAGGATGCTCCATGCATTTTCAGGGCAATGGGTAGCTTTGTTTTTTTTTAGAGTTAGGTTTATTATTTTGGGTGGTTGGTTGGGTGGTGGGTTTTACTGTTGGGGGGGTCTTTGTATTTTTTTTTTTTTTTTTTTTAAATATTTTTATTGAGGAAAAAATGGCATACAGAATAAGTGTTACAGCATCATAAAGTTACATTTCAACAATGTGCATAACAAGTTATACTGTATAATTATAACAGGAATGCAAACCTTAAGTCAAATGTCATAGTTACACAAGCAATAAGCAATATCTTCTAACTGTATGGAGAAAGGTTAGTGTATTATGGGTTTGCTGCAGAAGATTAAACAGTTTAAAAAAAAGACCAGCCAATGAAAAGAACAGAGCCCTCTTATTCCATTAAAGAGGCCTCTCAAGGGCCCCATATCGCGGAGTACTGTAGGGTTTACAGAGGGCCATTTGAATTAGAGGAGACCACTTATGGATCTCAATGATGAAACCTCAAAATTTTTGTTATTTTCATAGCTAAAACTGGAAAGGGGAAAATAAAGTCACTGGAGTATTATGCTGCAAGATATACTCGTAAAGAAGGTGGTTAGGGTGCGGTATAAGTAAGAGAGACCGCATAGTTAATTCTCCCAACAAAGGAAGCGTATTATGGGGGGGGGAGAAGGTGGTAAATTAAGTCAGGTGAGTCAAATATGTTTAGAAGCCATATCTTTCAAGAGGGACCAGGGTGATTGTAATATTAAATTTAAGAAAGGCATGCTTAAATAAAGCAAGGCACCGCATCTATGTAGGGAGTCCTCTAGCTATATGGGTCATTAGGGTATATGTAAAGTAGACCAAATGCACATTGAACCAGTGTAAGGCCTAGTATTTCAGAGCCCAACAAATCTTGATGACTAAATTTGGCGAAAGTTATGCAGCTTAGCTGTGGTATCATGTGTAGGGCAACTACGCAGAATGCAGAGCCAGCCTGCCTTAATACATCTAATGAATATTCATATACAAGATTACACATAACAGTATATAGGTCTTGATGGTGAGCAAAAAGCTGGGGCTAATTGCAGGGGCTTATACAGAAAGCTGTTGGTTAATGTTGATTTTACCCTACTATTTATGTGGTCTCCTAACGGTGTATGAGTTGTCAATCCCTACTGTGGGGGTAAACATGGAAAGGTTCAAGTGTCTCGGCCGCAGACACCCAAACCTAAGGAGGATTCAGAAGGGTAGGGGTCAGCAAATCAAACTCTACGGTGTCCATGAACTTTGAGGGTATAAGAGGAATTAAGAGTACACGTACATTTACAAACAATCTATACTCGGGTAGCTGGATCCTCATTAACATCATGCTAGATCGCTATGTACAATAACCTCCTTCATGCAAATCTCTGGAGCCCAACATAACATACCTTTGAGTAGAAATATGTGTGCCTTATTCTATACTCCAGGAGTAGGAAGAGTGGTAAGAATAAACCAAAGAAACAAAAATTTAGTGGAAACCTAGGCTCCACCTGCTATGGAAAAAGTTCCCATACTAGTAATCGTAGTAACCCTAGAGCATAGTTAGGCAAAAGGAACAGTGCTTACATGAACAGTATTGACCAACATGTTAAACTATACCAAACAATAGCCCCAATGTGAACATAAAAGATAGCGAAGGGCTAAGCTAAGAGCAATTAAACCTTATAGACAGGAGAAGCACACCCCTATTAGTATATACATGCAAACTTAAAACAATATACTTTTAAAATACCTTGAAGCCACAAGGAATTGGTGTTATACTCAGGGTCAGCTACTGAGGGCTTAAAGAGCTAAATAAGAAGCTTAGGGGCTGCTAGGCTTATTATGAGTGAGAGGAAGGGTAAATGGACGGGTAAATTAAGTATCAAATGCTAAATATACCGGGTAGGCAAGCTGCAATGCTACTGGGCAACCTAAGCATACGCACATTCTCTTGGACATATTGGTTAACGGGGAGAAAAAAAAAAATACATAAGTAAATTGGATGCATAACAGATTGGTGATATACCTAGTGTAGTTAAGCCTAGCTCTGTGTATAGGGGGACAAACAGGATGCATGAAGCTAATACATTTCTGTAACTAAAGTGTGCTAAATACTAGCAGGGGTTATGGAAAATGTAAAGGGTCCCAACCATTGGTGCTAGTAAATGTTATAAGTTGTTGCTAACATCTGTGATTAATGACAGCTATACATCATAAAACTATGAAAAGCACCATACCATATAACTGTGGTCAGATTGTGTACAGAAACATATGTCACACACTTAGTATTATAATTAATATCCAAGAGAGCAAGAGATAAACAGCCATATGGTTATAGTTATGGAAAGGCATAAACAGATATATGTAAACATTTCAAAGATGTATCTGTCATGACTTCAAATTGCGTCTGAGGGCAGTCCCAGTTGTAGGTGAGAACCCACATCATAGCTGCAGGATAATGAAATATTACAATGTCCTGGTTCATATATATGCCAGTATAAGTCTGCACTGATGCACTAAACATATAGGTAAGCTACAGTGTGGTGACTTTAGGCTCAAATATAAAAATTAGGTCACCCGATACCAGAGCGTGAGTTTGTGTCTGATTTGTGAGCTAACCATACTGACCAGCTATGCGCTTCTCTTATTATATACACATCCGTGGGAAGGTCCAAACACGCGGCAAGGAGCAAGGACAGTTCAGTATTACAGGTGGGCCAAGGCTCGCATGCGGTCTCCACTGGATTGTGCAGCGGCCGCATCTCAGTACCGCTCCACAAGGTAAACTCCCGTGACGTACCATGGTAGAAGGTAGACCCGTGTGAACACGGGCTCTCAGAGGCAAGTGAGGGGCAAAATTTGCACTGACTCACATTCTTCCAGCTGCAATCCTTAATCTTCTGATGCGGGTCAGTGTTGTAAAACAGAGCCTCCGCCCTGGGATTATATGTGTCGGCAGCTGTGCTTATCATGTCGCCCCTCGCACCACATGTTTCCTGTCCTTGGCTCGCCAGGGTAGGGGTGCGATACTTAGAGGTCGGTCTAGCAAAGACCCTGGATAGCTGAGTCTCTATTAGCTGGAGGGAGGCCTCAATGTAGCCTAAGGCCAAAGATTCCCAGTCCTCCACCGCCGCCATTTTATATGTACAGATTGTACTCGTCTGTTGCTGCCTTTTATGCGGGGAAACCAGAAATGCTGCCGGTGTAAGATCTTAGGTTGCCTCGGGACGCTAGTGCAGTGCGCTGGATAAGTGTGGCGACTGTTATGCGTCTCGTATTAACTGCCAGTCGAATCACCGCTGCTGCTGAAATTTCGGCACTGCGCCATCAGACTGAACCTTCTGGGCCCCGTTGTAGAGCTTAATTTAGGATTGAATTAAGTAGTTAGGCACCCAGGCTTGATTAGGAGGATGCTTTATGAGTGAAACATGTAGAGATCCTCAGTCGAGCTGCATATTCACACCTTAGATCATGGTTTAACTCCAAAGTTCAGGATTCGGAGTCAGAGCTCGTATAACATGCGACCGGCCATTTAGGCAGTTGGCTCCGCCCCCCCCTTTGTATTTTTTTTAACAGGTGAAAGAGCTGCCATCTTTGGGGCA
Source organism: Bombina bombina (assembly GCF_027579735.1). NCBI lineage: Eukaryota > Metazoa > Chordata > Amphibia > Anura > Bombinatoridae > Bombina > Bombina bombina. The sequence continues at coordinate 114,864,244 of NC_069509.1, forward strand.
ATGCCCCACAAAAAGCCCTTTTAAGGGCTATTGGTAGTTTATTGTAGGTTAGGGTTTTTATTTTTATTTTGGGTGGACTTTATTTTGATAGGACTATTAGATTAGGTAGAGTAATTCTTTTTTATTTCTGATAATTTCATTTTTTATTTTCCGTAATTTAGTGTTGTTATTTTTTGCAATTTAGTATTTTATTTTTTTTGTAATTAGATAGTTTGTAATTTTTAGAGTAGTGTTAGAATTTTTTAAATGTGTAGTCTAGTTTAATTTAATTGGTAGTTAGTTTAATTTTAGTTTAATAATTATATTAGTTTAAAACTAAACTTTGTTTTTTTAATTTGACAGGTAAGTTTTAATTTATTTTAAGATAGGGAAATAAGGGATTAAATGCTTACCGGATCTTCTTCACAGAGGAGAGGATTTATCATAACTTAATTTAAATAACTATGTACATGTGCATGTAGTGCGAAATAACGACAGACAAACTTCTTATGGGAAAATTTTGTGACCGTCACAGGCCATAAAATTTTATTAACCTAACAAACTAGATAGAACTGATAGAACGGAAAAATATATGGCGGCATAGAGACCAGCTAACCCAGAACAGCAAGGAGATCACCGGCCCAACGGGAACAGCAGCAGAGGGGTCTCTGCCCTAAGGAGATGACGCTGAGGGGTTGCAGAGATCACGTGACCATCCCTCAAAAGGGAGGAAGGAGGGTTACCATCACGTGCACGTGAGGGCCTACCGCTCCTCCCCGGAAGTCTGGTCATCACTCACCCCTAGCGACCTTCTCCTGCGCAACAGGACCGAGGATCTCCCGCCGCCAGGGTGAAAGAAGATCTTCCACCTAAGATAAGGATTCCCTGTTACCAAGCCGTGTAAACCGCATAACAGGGAGAGGAGATCCATATCCTACAGTAATGGCTTATTGGACCTAGGATGAGTAGCCATAGCCCTGCCATTGAGGTGCCGTCAATATACAACATCATTAACATCATTAACAAAAGGGGAAGGGAGGGAGGGCAAAACTGCTTCAGCCAGGATCCGGAGAAGAAGAGGAAGTTGCAAGGGGGGAACTCAGCTTATCTACAGGTAAGGAGGGGCCTACCCTGAATTGCAACAATGTTGCACCAGCACCATCCCTCTCTCTTCTAACCCACTCTCCTACAGCCTTAACCCTTAGACTGCTCCAGGCTTATACTAAGCCCTACACTGCATTAAGGGATTAAATGCTTACCGGATCCTTCTTCACAGAGGAGAGGATTTATCATAACTTAATTTAAATAACTATGTACATGTGCATGTAGTGCGAAATAACGACAGACAAACTTCTTATGGGAAAATTTTGTGACCGTCACAGGCCATAAAATTTTATTAACCTAACAAACTAGATAGAACTGATAGAACGGAAAAATATATGGCGGCATAGAGACCAGCTAACCCAGAACAGCAAGGAGATCACCGGCCCAACTGGAACAGCAGCAGAGTTGTCTCTGCCCTAAGGAGATGACGCTGAGGGGTTGCAGAGATCACGTGACCATCCCTCAAAAGGGAGGAAGGAGGGTTACCGTCACGTGCACGTGAGGGCCTACCGCTCCTCCCCGGAAGTCTGGTCATCACTCACCCCTAGCGACCTTCTCCTGCGCAACAGGACCGAGGATCTCCCGCCACAAGGAAGCATTTTAATGGTACCCTTGCCGCCAACCCACAACCCGATTTACAGGAGGGGTGACAGAGCTCTCTGAATGTCCCCTATGAATAAATCCAGCCCCACATCAAAAAGGTGAACTTTATCCCTTCTATAAAGCTCGGTTCTATCAGCCGAAATGGCTTCGTGCCGTACCACGAAGCCACCTGACCCAGTGACGGTTTTTGCCAATGACGCATTGATCTTCTTCCTAACCCGGTATGCCGCCGTATGGGCAGACATATGCCTCCAATGGAGACGGGGGATTATATGGGACCACCCTATCATGACCCCCGGGATGCGTACTCTTAGCCACCCAATGTCTGCCTGCATAACCTTGATCAACTGTAAAACTGGTATGGCCCCCACATCGTTACCCCCTAGGTGAAGAATAAGAATGTGAGGCTTACCCCAGCGTACCAGGGCCTCAGATATGGTTCCTGCTAATTGGGGCCAGCACATCCCCCTATCACCCAACCACCCAACGGATGCCTTGTTGGAAGGGAAGCCTAGGGATTGGCCAATTGGGAGGGACGCACAGCGTAGGGAGGCCCAGTGGACAAAGGAGTGGCCCACAATCCAGATTCTCTTCACTCCGGGGGTAGTGCCTGTGGAGACAAACATTTTAGTATCCTGAATTAACATCTAAACATTAAACAATTGGACGGACATAGGTTCTGAAACAATTGGAGCGCCAACGCCCAATACGTTTTATGTCCTCTCTCGAGGAGCCTGCTTGCACTGCGTTAGTCGCTGCCCCTATGCGAAAAGAGTGCGGGGCCAGTCTGCTAGCGTCCAGCCCCACCTGGACTGCCGCCAACTTCAGGACCCTACCGAACTGAAATTTGGAAAGGGATCTGCCGTCCGCGTGGACCAGAAATTGTCCCGGGACAGGCGGCCTTTGAGCCAAATAGAGGTTAACGCAGTTAACCGGGCAGCATGCGCTGTTTACCTGAGGGTGAACGGGGATCCAGGTTCCCTTTCCCTCCTGATCTGTTTTTGATCGCGGAAGGAAAAGAAGTAAGGAATCAGGGGCTGCTCTAATATGCTGTAGTTGTATACCCGCCCCTGACGCCTGCTTGGAGGGTGCTACTACCTCGCTAACTCTAAGAGCGGCGGCAAAGGCCAGATTAAACGCAGTTTTGAAGAGTAGAGCTTCAAAATCTGATCTACAGACCTCGTCGAGCGCCAGGAGCAATCGCTCCAGGCGCTCGCGGGTGCTGGGTTCGCGCGTGTCTATTTTTCGCTGCTGCGATCTGCCCCAACCCTTGACCACCTGTCTGATAAAAAAGGAATTGGTTGGGTCTGGAATGGATAACGCCCTATAGAAAAATGAGAGGGCGGCCAATTTGGATTGTATTGCCCCCTGACGGACCCCAGAAGTATGCAAACTCACCAGCCAATCATGGTAGGTGTCCCGAGACCCCTGAGCAGCATCGGCTCCCCTGGACACACAGAAATTGTCCCATTCAGACCACATGCGGGCATAGGCGTGCCAAGTGGATGGTGCCAATGAGGAGCGAACCAAAGGAAGCAAGGCTATCCAGGAAGGACGAGCGTGACTAATGGCAGGAGGTCCCTGACCCATGCTGGTAACGGGCTGGCCTGCTTGCTGGTTTTGGAGGGCGACTCCTGAGGACCCTTGCTGTGCAGTGGAAGTGGTGGCTGCTGCTCCAGCTGGAATGCTGCCTGCTACTCCTGCATCTGCCCCGCTCATGACTGTGGCAGTGGTGCTTCTTGCTTTTGCTGCACTTTGTGATCCAATTGCTCCCTGCAAAAGAGATAAAATTTGGCGAGCACTTTGCCCAATGGATGTGTCTGGATTATCAGTAGCAAGAGGTGGATGAGCTGTGTGAAGCGTGTTTGCAACCAGAGTATTATTCGCAGTCATCACCATAGGTGTATGAAATCCCTGACTCACTGTTAGGGGTAATATGAACCTGATGGCAGCCATCTTGTTCTTCGCAGCCATCTTGTTCCTCGCAGCCATTTTGTAATGAATAGACTTTATTATACTGGGGTATTATGCAGTGAGAATTATATGCATGTTATGAGTTTCTTTAGCTATTCGGCCTTGCCAATGTACCCTGGCCTAATGCCTAGAAGTAAGATAGAATAAGATAATGTAAACAAGAGGCTTTAGACACTCGGTTGTCTCTGCAGATGGTAGTTTGTTATGACTCTGTAAATATTGTTATGAGAAACTCATGTTCCAGTTTTTCCTTGTAAATTGCTCTGTATAACTGTGTAAGATGACGCGGTCCTAACGTGTCATCCCCTTAACCCTGTATGTCACTATAAGAAAGGCTTGCACTGTGCAATAAACAGAATTGGCTTTCGATCATAATGCTGCGTGGTCTGAGTCATTCTAAGGGGCCCTTATCAGGTAATCTACATATGCCTCAGGTGGTACACTAGGCCCCAGGCTTTGGCCTGCACTGACACTTACCCCCTGAAGGGGACACCTAACACTCACTGACTGTCCATTCGCAGATGTCTGTGCATTCACACCCTGCTGGCCTACAATAGGGTTATGGATAGCCTGGCTTATTGATTGTGCATGGCTTAATGAGTGTGCATTAGCGCCCTGCGTGACTGCAATGGGGGAGTGGAGACCCTGACCAAGAGCTTGTACACCATGTATGCCTGTCATAATGGGATGCTGTCCCTGGCCTAAAGCTTGCACACTTGCACTATGCATGCCAACCAGGGGTGTATTATGTCCCTGAGTTGCTGCTTGTACGTTCACACCATGCAAAACTGCATTCACACCAATGGGGGATGGTAAATGATATTCAATGCCCTGATTCACATGCATACTGCGATCGTTGCCCTGATTCACATGCAGACTATTATCAGACATTTGTGTGTTAATGACAATATCCTGCGGCTGAGCGGCCGCTTGAACTAAACCACTGTCAGCCCTGTGTGGGTTTACAATATCGGGAGCGGCCTGCTGAATGGCATTTGTGTTATCTCCCATTTGCAAAAACTGTAATGGCCTCATTACCCTGGAAGGGTTAACACTGCGTGCCCCCCTACCCCTATTACTGGCTATCTGCCTGGTACTACCTCTTATGATGGAGCGACCCCTTTGAGGCCCCTGAGGATTAACGTTCATATGTGCTGGCCGCTTGCGCTGATTGCTTGCGCTGCTAAGGCCCCTCCGACCCCCCACTGATAACCCGCCAACGGCGGCTCTCGGTGCTCACCTGCATGTGGCGTTGCCCCGGGAGCCGATGTCCTTGTGACCGCGCGGGAGTCTGCCAAGCCGGAAGTGCCGCTGGCCGCTTCCGGTGACGTCACTGACATGGTGTTTTCACCGGAAGTCGGCCCCGGACCACGCGGCTGGCGAAGGAGACCGCTAGGCCCTGGAGAATCAAGCATAGGCCCTGGGGTAGTATGGGCCTCGGGAATAGTGCGCCTTGGGGCAAGTTGATCGGGTGTGGCGGGTTGAGGGGCAGCTACATAGGCCATGTCCCGGCCGGGCAGGGGACCGCGTGTTGCCACGTGTGGTGCCGCAATGAGAGGTGCCGCAATGAGAGGTGTCAAAAGGCGAGGCCTGCTGGGGGTAGCTAAAGGCTGATCCTGGTCCTGACTAGAAGGATCAGGAGGGGGAACAATTGGTGTCACGCTGGGCCCTGGGGAGGATGCAGCCATAGCGGATATTATGTTTTTTAACAGGTCAGAAACTGATGACATAGCAGCAGGGGGTACAGCACTAATAAATGAGGCCTGTACACTATCAAGGGGTAAATTAACCTGCTGGGTCTGCAATGCTTGAGATCTGGGGGATTCCTGAGCTAACTCAATATTAATAGGTCCCTGCTCTTCCACATTATGAACCTGAGCTGAAACAACAGTAGTATATTGAGTTGGGGGAATGATATCTAAATCATCCTCAGTAACAGATGGAACACTTATCTTTATTTTTTCTTTTGCAGGTCCAGGAGGTTCCTGCTCCGACTGGTAACGTCTAGGAGGCAAAGTAGAACGTCTGGAACGATGCATAGCTGCACTGGTGGTGACAGAACTGCTAACCAAAACTGCTTCAGCCAGGATCCGGAGAAGAAGAGGAAGTTGCAAGGGGGGAACTCAGCTTATCTACAGGTAAGGAGGGGCCTACCCTGAATTGCAACAATGTTGCACCAGCACCATCCCTCTCTCTTCTAACCCACTCTCCTACAGCCTTAACCCTTAGACTGCTCCAGGCTTATACTAAGCCCTACACTGCATTTGTATCTAAATTGTATTTTAAAGTTAGGGGGTTGTTAGGTTTAGGGGTTACTAGTTTAAATTGGTTGATTGTGATGTGGGGGCTTTCGGATTAGGGGTTATTAGTTTAGTTTAATATATTTTGTTGTGGGGGGCTTGCAGTTTAGGGGTTAATAGGTTTATTATAGTGGCGGCGGTTTAGGGGTTAATAACTTTAGTATAGTGGAGTCGATGTGGGCGGAGGCAGATTAGGGGTTAATTATATTTGAATAGTGTTTGCAATGCGGGAGGGCGGTGGCTTAGGGGTTAATAACTTTATTATAGTGGCAATGATGTCAGGGACCAGCAGAATAGGGGTTAATAAATTTTATTAGTGGGGCCGATATCTGGAGCGGCATATTAGGGGTTAATAAATGTAATATAGTATTTGCTAGGCGGGAGGGCCTCGGTTTAGTTTATGGGTGTTAGTGTACTTTGTAACACTATAGTTATGAGTTTTATGTTACCGCTTTGCAGCGTAAAACTCATAACTACTGACTTTAGATGGCGGTACAGATCTTGTTGTTTAAGGCTGTTATGCTCGCTTTTTAGCCTCACTGCAAAACTCGTAATACCAGCGCTATGGGAATCCCATTAAAAACCGTAATTTTTAAGAGTGCAGTATTGACGTTGCGTTACAAGCTTAAAACCTTGCGGTACAGCTATACCGACAAGACTTGTAATGGCTACGGTGCTGTTTTAATGCTGAAAATGCCATATTTTCAGCGTTAAAAGACGAACGCACAAACTTGTAATCTAGCTGATAGATAATTCCTATATTACCTATTCCCCAGTTTTGCATAACCAACACTGTTATATTAATATACAGTACTTTTTACTTCTGTGATTACCTTGTAGCTAAGCCTCTGCAGACTGCCCCCTTATTTCAGTTCTTTTGACAGACTTGCGTTTTAGTCAATCAGTGCCCTCTCATAAGTAAATCCCCAGATGTGAGCACATTGTTATCTATATGGCACACATGAACTCACGTCTTCTAGCTATGAAAAACTGTCAAATACATTCAGATAAGATGCTGCTTTCAAGGGCTTAGCTAGGTTTAGCTTTCAACTAAGAATAACAAGAGAACAAAGCAAATTTGATGATAAAAGTACATTGGAAAGTTGTTTAAAATTGCATTCCCCTATCTGAATGATGAAAGTTTAATTCTGACTAGACCTGTCCCTTTAATTTTGTCTTTTAATGACCCTTTAAAATGTATGATACATACACTGAACCCAAATTTTTTCTTTCGTGATTCAGATAGAGCATGCAATTTTAAGCAACTTTCTAATTTACTCCTATTATCATTTTGTCCCATTCTCTTGGTATCTTTATTTGAAAAGCAAGAATGTAAGTTTAGATGCCAGCCCATTTTTGGTGAACAACCTGGGTTGTGCTTGCTGATTGGTGGATTCATTTAACCGACCAATAAACAAGTGCTGTCCAGGGTACTGAAACAAAAATAGCTTAGATGCCTTCTTTTTCAAATAAAAATAGCAAGAGAACGAAGAAAAATTGATAATAGGAGTAAATAAGAAAGTTGCTTAAAATTGCATTCTCTATCTGAATCACAAAATATTTTTTTTTGGGGTTCAGTGTCCCTTTAAGTGCTTACAGAGTGAAACAAGGAGGAGAAAAACCAAAAGCAGTGGAAGAGAGACACACGCAAAGACCAAAAAGAGAGTGAGATATAAGAGACAAGAAATTATGGAGAAAGGAAAAAGTTTAAAAAGAGAAAACTGGTTCTAAAAAAATGAGTAAGAAAAACAAAGCAGACCATTTTAAGAAAAGAAGATGGGGTGTATATATATATATTTATGTCTAATTTTGATTCAATCCCACATTGGATACAAAATAATACAGTTAACAAAACATAAATAACATTAACACTGGATCAATAGTCATTTTTTTCTGTAATGAGTCCTATAATTTTCAGTTAATTATGCTATAAATTAGAACAATAATGTGTCTCTCTGGTTTTCTTATCATTAAAACAAATACTAATTATGCAATATATTGCAGTCCAGAGAAAACAAAAGACTAATTATGAATATTGCACATTTAACCATTATTTGCACAAACATCAGCCATCTTACAAATGACATTATAGATAATTAATGTTTATGGTTGCTATACAGATTGATTGGGGAAAAGATTCCAACGCACTCATTTATAACAATATATTCAGTCCAGTGGAAAAAAAGATTATTATCAGGTCTCTGATGTTTGCTAAAGTTTTAAAGAATAAATACAATACATTTCTACAGAACAATACAATTGCCTTGTTAGATGTTAAAGGGCCTATAAAGACTATAGACCCTAGACTACTGCAGATTTAACCCCTACCAAGGATTTAAACATACGGTAGAAATACTACACAGGGCTTTTAGAGCAATGCTGGTACCAAGCGGACAATTTTCACTTATCCAATTAGCAGTGCTACTTCCACCTTTGAGTCATATGACAAGCGTTGCTGATTGGATGAGCGTCATTTTCCACTCAAGGACCTGAACGTTATTTCCACTGTGTGTTTAACCTTGTTGTGGGGGTTACACATACAGGGCTAGATTATGAGTGGAGCGCAATATTGCGCTTAGGTGATTATTGTATTTGTGCTCCACTCAGTAATACCAGCGCACGTATATATATATATATATATATATATATATATTAACACATAAATATATACAGGGAGTGCAGAATTATTAGGCAAGTTGTATTTTTGAGGATTAATTTTATTATTGAACAACAACCATGTTCTCAATGAACCCAAAAAACTCATTAATATCAAAGCTGAATATTTTTGGAAGTAGTTTTTAGTTTGTTTTTAGTTTTAGCTATTTTAGGGGGATTACTGTGTGTGCAGGTGACTATTACTGTGCATAATTATTAGGAAACTTAACAAAAAACAAATATATACCCATTTCAATTATTTATTTTTACCAGTGAAACCAATATAACATCTCAACATTCACAAATATACATTTCTGACATTCAAAAACAAAACAAAAACAAATCAGTGACCAATATAGCCACCTTTCTTTGCAAGGACACTCAAAAGCCTGCCATCCATGGATTCTGTCAGTGTTTTGATCTGTTCACCATCAACATTGCGTGCAGCAGCAACCACAGCCTCCCAGAAACTGTTCAGAGAGGTGTACTGTTTTCCCTCCTTGTAAATCTCACATTTGATGATGGACCACAGGTTCTCAATGGGGTTCAGATCAGGTGAACAAGGAGGCCATGTCATTAGATTTTCTTCTTTTATACCCTTTCTTGCCAGCCACGCTGTGGAGTACTTGGACGCGTGTGATGGAGCATTGTCCTGCATGAAAATCATGTTTTTCTTGAAGGATGCAGACTTCTTCCTGTACCACTGCTTGAAGAAGGTGTCTTCCAGAAACTGGCAGTAGGACTGGGAGTTGAGCTTGACTTCATCCTCAACCCGAAAAGGCCCCACAAGCTCATCTTTGATGATACCAGCCCAAACCAGTACTCCACCTCCACCTTGCTGGCGTCTGAGTCGGACTGGAGCTCTCTGCCCTTTACCAATCCAGCCACGGGCCCATCCATCTGGCCCATCAAGACTCACTCTCATTTCATCAGTCCATAAAACCTTAGAAAAATCAGTCTTGAGATATTTCTTGGCCCAGTCTTGACGTTTCAGCTTGTGTGTCTTGTTCAGTGGTGGTCGTCTTTCAGCCTTTCTTACCTTGGCCATGTCTCTGAGTATTGCACACCTTGTGCTTTTGGGCACTCCAGTGATGTTGCAGCTCTGAAATATGGCCAAACTGGTGGCAAGTGGCATCTTGGCAGCTGCACGCTTGACTTTTCTCAGTTCATGGGCAGTTATTTTGCGCCTTGGTTTTTCCACACGCTTCTTGTGACCCTGTTGACTATTTTGAATGAAACGCTTGATTGTTCGATGATCACGCTTCAGAAGCTTTGCAATTTTAAGAGTGCTGCATCCCTCTGCAAGATATCTCACTATTTTTGACTTTTCTGAGCCTGTCAAGTCCATCTTTTGACCCATTTTGCCAAAGGAAAGGAAGTTCCCTAATAATTATGCACACCTGATATAGGGTGTTGATGTTATTAGACCACACCCCTTCTCATTACAGAGATGCACATCACCTAATATGCTTAATTGGTAGTAGGCTTTCGAGCCTATACAGCTTGGAGTAAGACAACATGCATAAAGAGGATGATGTGGTCAAAATACTCATTTGCCTAATAATTCTGCACTCCCTGTATGTATATTCTTATATACACATATATTTATAGTAAAAACACAGTCCCCCATAGACCGCAATGTAACGGCTGGTTATTTAACATGTACCCGTAATCAGGCAATCTGGCCCACATTATTCTAAAGTCTATAGTCTATAGCAAATAAAAAAATAAAAGTTCCAATTTACCTTTGTTATCAAATGTACTTCATTCACTAGATATCCTTTATCAAAACAGGGTTCCTTTTCTTGGCAGCATACCTAGGTAGCTCACATATAATGCTAAGGTCACATGCACACTCCTATTTAAACTAATTACACCTAATCTAATAACCCTGTCAAAATAAAAAAGCCCCCCCCAAAATAAAAAAAACCCTAGCCTAAACAAAACTTCGCCCCAAAGTAATTTGCTCTTTTACCTGTAAAAAAAATACAAACAACCCCTGCAACAGTAAAACCCACCACCCACACAACCAACCCCCCAAATAAAATACTATCTAAAAATAGATAGTTTTGAAGATGGAGCTGCTCCGCGTCGGATGGATGAAGATAGAAGATGCCGTCTTGATGAAGACTTCTGCCCGTCTGGAGGACCACTTCGCCCGACTTGGATAAAGACTTCTCCCGGCTTCGTTGAGGACTTTGGCCTGGTTGGATGAAGACTTCTGCCGCTACCTTGAGGATGAATGTCCGGTCTTCAGAACAGTAAGTCGATCTTCAGGGGGTTAGTGTTAGGTTTTTTTAAGGGTGTTTTGGGTGGGTTTTAATTTTTAGATTAGGGTTTGGGCCGCAAAAGAGCTTTTTAAGGGCAATGCCCATCCAAATGCCCTTTTCAGGGCAATGGGGAGCTTAGGTTTTTTTAGATAGTATTTTATTTGGGGGGTTGGTTGTATGGGTGGTGGGTTTTACTGTTGGGGGGGTTGTTTGTATTTTTTTACAGGTAAAAGAGCTGATTACTTTGGGGCAATGCCCCGCAAAAGGCCCTTTTAAGGGCTATTGGTAGTTTAGTTTAGGCTAGGGTTTTTTTTATTGTGAGGGGGCTTTTTTTATTTTGATAGGGCTATTAGATTAGGTGTAATTAGTTTAAATATCTTGTAATTTGATTATTATTTTCTGTAATTTAGTGTTTTTAATTTAATTTATTTAATTGTTGTTAATTTAGTTCATTTATTTAATTATAGTGTAGTGTTAGGTGTTAGTGTAACTTAGGTTAGGTTTTATTTTACAGGTACTTTTGTATTTATTTTAGCTAGCTAGTTATTAAATAGTTAATAACTATTTAATAACTATTCTACCTAGTTAAAATAAATACAAACTTGCCTGTAAAATAAAAATAAACCCTAAGCTAGATACAATGTAACTATTAGTTATATTGTAGCTAGCTTAGGGTTTATTTTATAGGTAAGTATTTAGTTTTATATAGGAATAATTTAGTTAAGGAAAGTCATTTTATTTAGATTTATTTAAATTATATTTAAGTTAGGGGGTGTTAGGGTTAGACTTAGGTTTAGGGTTTAATAAATATAGTATAGTGGCGGCGACATTGGGGGCGGCAGATTAGGGGTTAATAAATGTAGGTAGGTAACTAATGTTTGCGAGGCGGGAGTGCAGCAGTCTAGGAGTTAATATGTTTATTATAGTTGCGGTGATGTCCGGAGCGGCAGATTAGGGGTTAGAATTTTATTTTAGTGTTTGCGATGCTGTAGGGCCTCGGTTTAGGGGTTAATAGGTAGTTTATGGGTGTTAGTGTACTTTTTGCACTTTAGTTATGAGTTTTATGTTACGGCGTTGTACCATAAAACTCTTAACTACTGACTTTTAAATGCGTTAGGACTCTTGACGGGGTAGGGTGTACCTCTCACTTTTTGGCCTCCCAGGACAGACTCGTAATACCGGCGCTATGGAAGTCCCATAGAAAAAAGACTTTACGAACTTTGCGTAAGTCGTTTTGCGGTAAGGCCAAAAAAGTGTGTGGTGACCCTAAACCTTTAAGACTCGTAATACCAGTGGGCATAAAAAAACAGCGTTAAAATGCTGCTTTTTTTACCCTAACGCACAACTCGTAATCTAGCCGATTGTTAATAGAAGTAAACACGTTTTTGTTATTTTAATTGTACCCTCCATTTGAATCCTGACATTTTGAATGCCCTTTTCCTTAAATATAAACAACAAAAATATTTTCCATGTTGAAACCTAGGTTTACTTTATCTTATCTGTTCAGCTATGGACAATTAGTGACAGGTATAAAACAGTCTCTTAAATGTGCAAATAAAGGATGTAAAGAATGTAGAAATATTAAAGGGAATTTAAACCCTTGGCTATAGTTACTTTATAACTTTGTAACTGTCAACAACTGAATATACTTTTAAATCCAAGATAACCTAGGTCACTTTATAGAGCAACAAGCAATGTTCATAGTTAAAGGGACACTGAACCCAAATTTTTTCTTTCGTGATTCAGATAGAGCATGCAATTTTAAGCAATTTACTAATTTACTCCTATTATCAAATTTTCTTCATTCTCTTGGTATCTTTATTTGAAATGCAAGAATGAAACTTTAGATGCCGGCCAATTTTTGGTAAACAAACTGGGTTGTTCTTGCTGATTGGTGGATAAATTCACCCACCAATAAACAAGTGCTTTCCATGGTTCTGAATTAAAAAAAATAGCTTTTATGCCTTCTTTTTCAAATAAAGAAAGCAAGAGAAGGAAGAAAAATTGATAACAGGAGTAAATTAGAAAGTTGCTAAAAATTGCATGCTGTATCTGAATCACAAAAGAAAAAAATTGGGTTCAGTGTCCCTTTAAAGGAACATGAACCACAAAATATTTCTTTCATGGTTCAGATAGAGCGTAACATTTTAACCAAATTTTCAATTTACTTATATTATCTAATATATTTTGTTAGAAACATAGAATTTGATGGTAGATAAGAACCAAAAAGGCCCATCAAATCTACCCATATTACATGCTACTGTTTTTTTGGGATAGCCTTATGCATGTCCCAGGAATTTTTTAATTATTTTACAGTCCTGGAGTTTACTACCTCTTTAACTTAAGAGTGTGACCCTTGTTTTGTCTTTTTTTGTGGAAAATGCTTTCAGCTTCCACTTTATTAAAGGGACATGAAACCCAAACATTTTCTTTCAAGATTTAGGTAGAACATACTATTTTAAACAACTTTCCAGTTTACTTCTATTATCAAATTTCCTTTATTCTTTGGGTATCATTTGTTGAAGGAGGAGCATTGCACTACTGGTTTCTAACTGAACACATGGGTGAGCCAGTGAAAATCATATATATGCAGCCACCAATCAACAGCTAGAACCTAGGTTATTTGATGCTCCTGAGCTTACCTAGATAAACCTTTCAGCAAAGGGTAACAAGGAAAGGAAGCAAATTAAATAATAGAAGTAAATTTGAAAGTTGTTTAAATTTGCATGCTCACAAAAGAAAATATTTGGGTTTCATGTCCCTTTTAAGTCCCTTCATATATTTAAATGTTTCTATCATGTAACCTCTTTCCATTCTCTTCTCTAAACTATACATATTTAGGTCATAGGCCTCTAGTTATCAACGTGTCTACTTACCTGCCATCGCCGGCCCCAATACGCCCGCCTAAGTTTGCCTACCATCGCAGCCGCGGACCTGAATACGCTCGCCAAAGTTATCAATAAAGCTGTCAAAAAGCCGCACACCAAGTACGGGGCGATGAGCAGCGGACTGTGATAGTTGTCACTCATCCGATCTCGCTGCTCTTCGGCTTTTTCCCAGCTTTATTGCTAGCCTGTCACTAAGCACCCACACTAAACTACACTGTTCTACCCCCTATACCGGCGCCCCCGGAGCCCCCCGCAACTAAATAAAGTTATTAACCCCTAAACTGCCGCTCCTAGACCTCGCCGCAACTATAATAAATGTATTTACCCCTAAACCGCCGCTCCTGGAGCCCACCGCCACCTACATTATACCTAGTAACTCCTATCCTGCCCCCCCCTATACCGCCGCCACCTATAATAAATTTATTAACCCCTATCCTGCCGATCCCGGACATCGCCGCAACGAAATAAATTGTTTTACCCCTAAACCGCCGCTCCCGGACCCTGCCACCACCTATATGAAACTTATTAACCCCTTATCTGCCCCCCTACACCGTCGCCACCTATAATAAATGTATTAACCCCTATCCTGCCCCCCCTACACCGCCGCAACTATAATAAAATTATTAACCCCTAAACCTAAGTCTAACCCCAACCCTAACACCCCCCTAACTTAAATATTAATTAAATACATCTAAATATTATAACTCTTATTAAATAAATTAATCCTATTTAAAACTAAATACTAACCTTTAAAATAAACCCTAATATAGCTACAATATAAATAATAATTATATTGTAGCTATCTTAGGATTTATTTTTATTTTACAGGCAAATTTCAATTTATTTTAACTAGGTACAATAGCTATTAAAAAGTTATTAACTATTTAATAGCTACCTAGTTAAAATAAAGACAAATTTACCTGTAAAATAAAAACTAACCTAAGTTACAATTACACTACACTATCATTAACTAAATTATTCCTATTTAAAACTAAATACTTACCTGTAAAATAAACTGTAAGATAGCTACAATGTAATTAATAATTACATTGTAGCTATTTTAGGATTTATATTTATTTTACAGGTAACTTTGTATTTATTTTAGCTAGTTAGAATAGTTATTAAATAGTTATTAACTATTTAATAACTACATAGCTAAAAGAAATACAAAATTACCAGTAAAATAAATCCTAACCTAAGTTACAATTAAACCTAACACTACACTATCATTAAATTAATTAAATAAATTAGCTACAAATAACTACAAATAAATACAATTAAATAAGCTAACTAAAGTACAAAAAATAAAAAAACTAAGTTACAGAAAATAAAAAGTTACAAACATTTAAAAAATATTACAACAATTTTAAGCTACTTACACCTAATCTAAGCCCCCTAATAAAATAGCAAAGCCCCCAAAATAAAAAAATGCCCTACCCTATTCTAAATTACGAAAGTTAACAGCTCTATTACCTTACCAGCCCTTAAAAGGGCCATTTGCAGGGCATGCCCCAAAGTATTCAGCTCTTTTGCCTGTAATAAAAAATATAACCCCCCCAACATTAAAACCCACCACCCACACACCCCTACTCTAACCCAAACCCCCCTTAAATAAACCTAACACTACCCCCCTGAAGATCATCCTACCTTTAGCCGTCTTCAGCCAGCCGACCACCGATGGAACAGAAGAGGACATCCGCAGCGGCCGAAGTCATCATCCAAGGGGCGCTGAAGAAGTCTTTCATCCAATTGAAGTCATCATCCAAGGGGCGCTGAAGAGGTCTTCCATCCGATTGAAGTCTTCATCCAGGCGGCGTCTTCAATCTTCATCCATCCAGAGCGGAGCCATCTTCAGACGAGCCGACACGGAGCCATCTTCTTCCACCGATGACTTTCCGACGAATGACGGTTCCTTTAAGTGACGTCATCCAAGATGGCATCCCTCGAATTCCGATTGACTGATAGGATCAGCCAATCGGAATTAAGGTAGGAAAAATCTGATAGGCTGATTGAATCAGCCAATCAGATTGAGCTTGCATTCTATTGGCAATAGAATGAAGATTGAAGACGCCGCCTGGATGAAGACTTCAATCGGATGGAAGACCTTTCAGCGCCCCTTGGATGATGACTTCTATCGGATGGAAGAAATCTTCAGCACCCCTTGGATGATGACTTCGGCCGCTGCGGATGTCCTCTTCTGTTCCATTGGTGGTCGGCTGGCTGAAGACGGCTAAAGGTAGGATGATCTTCAGGGGGGTAGTGTTAGGTTTATTTAAGGGGGGTTTGGGTTAGAGTAGGGGTATGTGGGTGGTGGGTTAAATGTTGGGGGGGTTGTATTTTTTTTTACAGGCAAAAGAGCTGAATACTTTGGGGCATGCCCCGCAAAAGGCCCTTTTAAGGGCTGGTAAAGTAATAGAGCTGTTAACTTTCGTAATTTAGAATAGGGTAAGGCATTTTTTTATTTTGGGGGGCTTTGTTATTTTATTAGGGGGCTTAGATTATGTGTAAGTAGCATAAAATTGTTGTAATATTTCTTAAATGTTTGTAACTTTTTATTTTTTATTTTTTGTAACTAAAATAAAAATAAATCCTAAAATAGCTACAATATAATTATTAGTTATATTGTAGCTATATTAGGGTTTATTTTATAGGTAAGTTTTTAGTTTTAAATAGGATTAATTTAGTTAATAAGAATAATATTTATTTAGATGTATTTAATTAATATTTAAGTTAGGTGGGTGTTAGGGTTAGGGTTAGACTTAGGTTTAGGGGTTAATAATTGTATTATAGTTGCGGCGGGGTCCGGTGCGGCGGTTTAGGGGTTAACATATTTATTATAGTTGCGGCAGGGTCCGGGAGCGGCGGTTTAGGGGTTAATCAGTTTATTAGAGTTGCGGTGGGCTCGGGAGCGGCGGTTTAGGGGGTAATACATTTATTTAGTTGCGGCTGTGTAGGGGGGGAGAGATTAGGGGTGTTTAGACTCGGGGTACATGTTAGGGTGTTAGGTGTAGAAACTACCATAGGAATCAATGGGATATCGGGCAGCAGCGAACATGAACTTTCGCTATGGTCAGACTCCCATTGATTCCTATGGGATACGCCGCCTCCAGGGTGGCGGATTGAAAACCAGGTACGCTGGGCCAGAAAAGTGCAGAGAGTACCTGCTAGTCATTTGATAACTAGCAAAAGTAGTCAGATTGTGCCGAACTTGTGTTCGGAACATCTGGAGTGACGTAAGAATCGATCTGTGTCGGACTGTGTCCGGCGGATCGAAGTTTACATCACAAAATTCTACTTTTGCCGGTGTGTAGGGCTTGATAACTTAGGCGAATCAGCCTCGCCACAAATACGCTGCGAAATTCAAGAGTATTTGAAGTTGACGGCTTGATAACTAGAGGTCATAGAGTCTTTCTTTGTATGTTTTATATATGAGACCCTGTACTATTTTAGTAGCCCTCCTTTGGACAGTTTCTAGTTTATTTATATCTTTCTGAAGATATGGTCTCCAGAACTGTACACAGTATTCCAGATGTGGCCTAACTAATGATCTGTAAAGTGGCATAAAAGTACCTTGCTATTTATGTTACTAATACCTTTCCCAAGGCAACCAAGTGTTGACTGGCCTTACTAACTGCACTGCAGCATTGTATATCAAATTGTAAATGATCTGTTATAATAATTCCCAAGTCCTGTTCCTCTTTAATTACAGTCAGTAACGTACCATTGAGGCTATAGCTGTCTTTTGGGTTTAAGATCCTGTATGGAAAATGTTGCTGTTCATTTGATCAAACCCTTGTGGAACATCAACTCCATTACAAATGTTTGTATCATCAGCAAACAAGCAAACCTTTCACTGAAACACACTTCCAATATCACTTATGAACATGTTAAACAAAACAGGCCCAAGAACTGACCCTTGGCGATTGCGAACACCACTAGTAACTGACCCCTTATTTGAATGTACTCCATTAATTGAAACCCTCTTCCTTCTATCCTTAGACCAGAATTCTACCCACTTATTCTTAGCATCTACTCCAAGGCAATACATTTTGTGAATTAGTTTGTTGTGTGGGATAGTGTCAAATGCTTGGCTAAAGTCTAGATATGCAACATCTACGGCTACTCCCTGGTCTATTAATTTAGTTACATGGTCCAAGAAATCAATTAGACTAGTCTGACATGATCTTCCATCAGTGAAACCATGCTGTCCTTTGTCTTGTAAGTTGTTTGTCTGAAGGTAAGACACAAGTCTTTCCTTTAAAAGAGTTTCCATTAATTTCCCTGCAGCTGAGGTCAAACTGACTGGATAATAGTTAGCAGAATCTTTCCTACTACCCTTTTTATCAAGAGGGACCACATTGGCAATTTCACAGTCTTTTGCAACAATCACTGTTAACAGTAACTGATTAAATAAATCAGCTAACGGAGTAGCTATAATGTATCAAAGTTCTCTTAGAATCCTTGGATGAATATTATCTGGACCCACAGACTTATTTATTTTTATGTTTGTTAAATCCATTGAAACCTCTTCCTCTGTAAAAATAAAAGTACTACTCACATTATCATTTAAAGTAACAACCCTTAATAGAATCTATAGGTGCAAGATTTGGGCACAAACCATATATTGTATGTTGTGGGTTTCATAAGTGCTAGAATGCAGAGTTTTGATGAATAATCTAATAGACGGCTATTTCAGAGAATACACGTTTGCTTGACATGGACACTAGGTTTGCAATGTGTTGCACAACTGCTAGATAAGTGGAGGTGTATGAAGAACAAAGTATCTTTCCTCTTATAGTGCTACCTTTTTTATTTATTCAATAAGTCAACTTTGAAAAGTTGGTGGCAGGAGTCTGACTTATGGTGGGTCTTTAGCACAATAATGGAAACCTGCCTTATATAGACATTTAACACTTTAAGATTGTAATATAAAATGTTTTATTATGTCGAAAATGCGCATATGCGCTCCCTAACGTCAAAATCTATTTTTTTTTTATTGACAGCAATAAGGCAGGATGCCTAATGGCCCGATCCCTTAAAAAGCAATAGAAAAGTTTCATAACCAAAATAATGGACTCCTCTGGGTCCTTCCACACCACTTATAGAGACATTGTCAACCAATTTTCAAACTATTACACCACTCTATATAACCTACCAGCACAGAAATTAGAAACCAAAATCAAATTAATTAATGACTATCTCTCACAGATTCAACTGCCTTGGACTCACAGTTTTCCCTTCAAGAAATGAATGCAGCTATAAAAACTCTCCCACAAGGTAAATCCCCAGGCCCGGATGGATTCACCTCTACATTTTTCCACCAATTTAAATCTCAGTTAAGCCCCCACCTCCTTGAATAACCCACTCTTTATATCATAACTGCCAATTTTCACAGCTTTTGGAAGCCACGATATCCGTCATCCCAAAACCTGGTTAATTAACTGAACAAGTCACTAACTACCGCCCAATTTCCTTGATAAATATATATATGTATATATATATATATATATATATATATATATGTACACAAACAATATCAGCGCTCACAGATTGGATAACAGATACCACACATAGGTTTCAGTGTAACCTATTTAACATTACCTATGTACTTATAACAGAATAAAGAACAAAAGTAAAATGTCCAAGTTATTAGACTTGTGAATAGGAAAGGTTTACACTGCCCTCCTCTCTACTGAAATACAATTAAATTTACCACAAAAGAGTCAATATTTGAATAGATGAGGGTAAAATCAAGTTCTCTTGCAGCCTTTCTCCAAAAGCAAAGTAGCCGAGTGTCCCCAGGGAGGTCTCAGTGAAATCTGAAGTAGGTAGAAGAAGGGAGGGGCGCACAGAAAGACCAGATTCTGGTGCAGTATATTATGGCAGCTTAATAGAACAAACACTTATATACAGATGTGCACTCACTTGGTACAACCTCAATCAGTATGAGGTAAGATACTGGCGTGGAGGCTCTGTATAGCCTGAGGTAGATATATATATATATTCAATTATAAGCCAAACTACTAGCAACAGAAATAAATAAAATCCTTCCCACCCTTATTCACACTGACCAGGTAGTCTATAATTCTGGCAGAGAAGCCTAAGACAACACTATCCGAGTACTGCAAACGTTGGCCACTACTACCTCTAAGAAAACATCCCTAATTCTATTATCTACAGATACAGAGAAAGCCTTTGACAGAGTGGACTGAGACTACCTCTGGTCTACTCTGTCAGGGTTTGGATTCACATATGTATTAATTAACCACATACAAGCACTATACAATAATCCATCCACAAAAATCAATGCCAACAATACCCTTTCTCAAAAAATTTCCATAAGAAATGGTATGCATCAGGGCTCCCCCTCTCCCCCCTGCTATTTGCATTTGTGGTAGAGGTGTTAGCAACACGAGTTAGAAATAACAACCAAATACAGGGCATCACCTATGCTTTATGCAGACAATATTATATTCACACTTCGCTCCACTACCTACCCTTTTCAAAGAGCTAGCGGATTATAAACAAGCTTAGAATTTCTCCATAAACATGGATAAATCAGTCTTAATGCCAGTGAATACTATAGAGGACGAATATCACTACCTCCCTTCACACACTACCTTCCAGATCAAAAACAAAATACATCACCTAGGAATCGATATATCTTCTAATCAAACAGACTTATTTGACATTAATTATATCCCCAACAGAAGGAAACCCAAAACTCACTAGACGCTTGGCACAACCAAGGGCACCTCTCTTGGTTGGGGCCTATCAATGCTATAAAAATGAATCTCCTCCCTAAATATCTCTATCTTTTCCAGGTTCTACCCCTAGACTTGCCCCTCCAATAGTTAATGAAGCAGCAAAAACCATTCAAACTATTTATTTTGTCACGGAAAAGATCTAGAGTGTCTAAGAATACCTTATATCTAAGTAGAGATCATGGAGGCCTGGGAGTTCCATATCTACTTGACTATTATAAATCATCTCACCTAGCACAGATAATTGCATGGAAACACTCCCAACCCAATAAAACATGGGTACAATTAGAATCCTTTTTAACTGGGGGAATAAATCTTGGCGACATATGCTGGACTCCAACCAAATTTAGACCTCCCAAGGTTAGCGCAAACTTCTATAGAGCAACTACACTTCAAATATGAGACAAGGTACTATCCACCTCCAACACGAGCCAGCTTTCTTCCCGCACCACCTCCTAAACAACCCTATCCTTCTACAACCTGGCACCCTAAAAACACCTATTATTGCAGGCACACCTACTAATGTTCCAGTGCACTTGATACTAGATAAAGGCCTACCTCGACTTCATATAGAAATATCCCAAATACTAGGACCTCCCTTCCATCGCTGGTTTCCCTATCTACAGGCACGACACGCTATACTCAACAATCCTCAGAAGGCGGACCTTACCAGACCCTTTACCCCTTTTGAAGTTTTATGCACTACTCCCTCTATATCCAAGTTTCATATTTCAATAATATACAACATTTTCAGAGGCTCCTTCACCATCAAAAAGCCAGCTCATTTGACAAAATAGGAGAAAGAACTAAAAATTACCCTGACTGATACCCAATGGAGTCACATTTTTATCAAGACCAAAAAATCATCCATATCCCTAGTTATAGCAGAAATTAACTATAAGTTGATTTCCAGATGGTACCTGACCCCACATCACCTTCACAGTGACCCCACATCACCTTCACTATGCTGGAGACACTGCTGAGGAACAGGCACCTTATCCCATATCTGGTGGTCTTGTCCCCTGCTTAAAAACTACTGGGACGACAATACTAAATGCATTAACAGAACCCTGGGATCCTATATAAAACTCTCACCTACTATATTCCTACTGAACGACATTCCTCCAATACCTTGCCAATATCGTACAAACTTGCTTCAATGCATGCTCAATTGCGCTAGGCGGCTTATACCCAGATTCTGGAAGAAAACCCAGACCACTAATTATGCTATGTGGCTATGTGAAGTTGACCATGTTTTATTATTAGAAAATATACACTACACCTTTATAGGCAAACAAGACTTTATTTTAGACATCTTATACATATAGGAACAAAAAACGCCATGAATCGTTACTAATCTTATACAATTAATGTGATGTGTAATTTGGAAGTACACTCTTCTTTAACTCCAAGTTGTATTGTTTAAATTATCTGTTTGTTAGATAAGTGGATACCTCTTCACCAATTGATATTCTTCTTGAGCTATGTAACTGAATCAGCTACATATTTGTGGACATTTAAACTAAAGAAGAAGCTTGTGAATTCATGTACTGTGATGATTTTCCACTTGTGTTCTTCTTATTTTTCTTTGCACGTTAAATGTACCTGTAAAATTTCAACTCTTGTTCATTTGTTTTTAAAAAAATCAATAAAAAATATTTAATTGAAACAAAAGTTTTATTATGTTTAGTATGAATATGTTTTTTGACTATTTAGTTCCATTTCCCTGTAATTTAAATTGAAATCTTTTTTATTAAACATTTTTAACCCTTTCATGACAGGGTCATTTTGTCTACATTGGAACAACGTTCAGATGTAGACAAATTGAAATCCCGTGATCGTGCATGTGATCACGATCCCATACAGGAAGCGCTGTTGGCTTCAGGACAGCCAAACGGCTCGGACGTTCTATTCTGTCCTAACGGTGCTAAAGTCCAGCGCAGTTAAGATGGAATAGAACACCTCAACGGAGTTAAAAGGTTAAAATACAAATACAAAGTAAATCGCTTTCTGTTACTAACAAGAAGGGAACTAGGCCTATGAGAAGGTGTACAAAGAGACATTTGATTTTATCACACATTTTGAATGGCCTTGTTTTGAATGTCCAGAGGAAATTGTTCATATTATAAGACCACCTTTATTTTTATACCTCTGTTTGCAGAGAGGTCGATAATTATTTTCCTGATTTATACAGGGTTGTGTCTAGTTACAGACTCTTGTGATCCAGTAGCTTTAGTCCAAATTAGGAACCCTGTATGTTTTTATAACAAAAAGAGTGCCTATCTATTTCTTTGTAGGTGAAAGTTCCCAAGTGTCTATTTTGTCAACAATCCATATGAATAGCAGCGATCAACAATACAATATGATTGAAAATAAAATAAAAATAAAATATAACAAATTTAAAGGGACAGTCTAGTCAAAATTAAACTTTCATTATTCAGATAGGACATGTAATTTTAATTAACTTTCCAATTTACTTGTATCATCAAATTACCCTTTTTCCCTTGGTATTCTTAGTTAAACTAAACCTAGGTAGGCTCAAAACAAAAGACTTGATAGTTCACATGGGCCATATAGATAACACTGTGTTTAGGCACAGAAAGTTATTTAAGATTTAGCACAACACAGTACTAAATGCAAGTCAATAGATAAATAGTTAGTTATGTGATCAGGGGGCTGTCAGAAGGTTCTTAGATACAAGGTAATCACAGAGGCAAAAAGTATATTAATATATCTGTGTTGGTTATGCAAAACGGGTATGGGTAGTAAAGGGATTATGTATCTTTTAAAACAATAAAAATTCTATTGTAGACTGTCGCCTTTAACTAACATTTTGCTTTACTAACTGTGCTTTACTTATTATCTCCTGCTAAGATTTAACTTTCCCTTTTTTTAGAAGCCTTATAAAATTACCTTACAATAGGTTATTATATAAGCCACAAAGGGTACTTCCATATTTCTATTCTAGAGGTGTTTTAACCTGTGTTATGGTATCTTAGTGTGTGGTCTGAATGTTGTTTTCCCTGAGAATCTAATATAACCAAACATTGTGGAAAGATTATGTTGTATTTTTTATATATGCCACAGATTTATACATTGAATATGTGTGTTTAATTTTTGAGATTATTTCCGACCAGGTCGGGGTCCCCATCTTCCAGTACTTGGCTATGTTAGTTCTGGTGATAGTACAGAGTATTCTGATGAAAGCGTTAATGTGATTATTAAATCTGGGTATTTTTTCATGCAACAAGGCCTGTATTATAGAGAGGAATATAGAGTGAGCTGTTTGTAAGGAGTCAGGTACCACCAGAAAGATGTTTTAATACAATTTCCCTAAGATCCGCACTTAATACGCTCCTAAATAAGTTGTGAAATAGATCTTGATAAAGGCAGTTAGGTCTCCCAAAACTCGTAGAACTTGCTTACTGACTTTTGTGTTCTATCACACATATTGGGATATTAACTTGCTTCGAGCAGGTTCATCTCTATTTCTAAATATTAGAATATAGACACCCAAGTAATTCTTGTTTTTAGCCTGTTTTCCCTATTACGCACATATCAGGTTCATTGTTTGTTTTTATGCAATATACAAACAAACTGCATGTATAATTCCTGCTGTGCTCAACACCTATTTCTACATCCAGCTATAAAGGACTCATATTGGGCAAAGTTTGAGCAACCGGAGTTGTTCCATAATTGTTCTGGATCCAATATCGCAAAGATAATTTGTATCTATCTTGACAAAGAACTACTACAGAGGAGAGAACTACCATCAAGGAGAGACCAGTAACAACAAACCAACTTGGTCACATGATCTGACGTCACCTAAAATCTTGGAGCTCACCACGGAACTTGTGTAGTATCCATACAACTGGGAACAGTGAGTCCTCACTTGAATTGACTCAATATATATTACACATCCACTACATTTTATATCTACATTTAGTTAATGTATTTACTTTTTATCATACAATCTTTTATTGTATGTACTTATTTGTATCGTACGTATTCTTGTATTGCCAACACCATCCAGCTTTAATTCACCAACCACACCATTGGGTGTTGTTCTTTTCAGGATTTTTTTGTATGCTTAAAGTAATGAGTATTTACTATACCTATTGACCCTAATTTTAAGCATTGTATTATTGTTTTTTTACATAGTTGTTTGTACACAATGCCGGCATCATTTGTATCAAATAGAATATAGACTAGCTTATTAAATTTTGTCAATTTTATCCAATTGTTATTATTTTTTAACCAATTATTTATTAATCTATTGATAGGTTTATCCTATCTCTTACTTTTTCCTTACTGAATATCAATATATATTATCAATTTTATATTTTTTTCAACATTGACACCAAATCAATAAATATTTATTTATACATATTTCATATAGTGGTCAGCTCTTTCCACGGAGCGCTTTTTTCCCGCCTCCCCCTTCTCCCCTCCCTTCCCTGTATCTTACTAGTATTTTTAAGATCACTATTTTGGAGATACTGTGATCATTTAGGGATTTTAGCTTTGACCATTATAAGTAGCTCTCACAACACATTGTCTTTGTGAAATAGTTTATCCCATTGCACTATGTCCCTTTCTACCATTGTGTCCACCTCCCATCTAAGCATTGTGGGGGTTTTGGATTTAAGTCTTGTAGATTTTATGTTGATATATAATTGTGAAATTGCATGTTTTGGTCTTTTGGGGGCACTGCAAAGTCGTTCCAGTACAGTAGCCAGGTTTATTTTATTGGGGTGTTTTTTATATGTACGGATAATAGACATTATTTGTAAGTAAAGGAACCATTGCAGGGGTAGATGCTCTATTTTATGCTGCAGTTGGTGAAAGGTTATAGGGGACTTGTTGATTAAAAAAGTCACCTACTCTATATAACCCCTTTTTTTCCTACTTATGGATTAAAGTTTTATAGTCTGCGGGTATGAGATATTTTAATGGTATCATCATGGAATTCAAAGGAAAGATTTCAGGGTTTTTAAAGTTAGATTTCCATTGCAAAATTTATCATTTTGTAGTTTGGAAGCCGCTTGTTAAATCTTCCCCTTTCAAATCTCTTTTCCATATAATATCCTCTGGTTAATCTAGATCTCCTATCTTAGATTTCAGGATGGGCCATAATATTTTCTCATCCTTTCTACCACAAAAGGCAATTTGGGCTAGTCTAGATGCATGGTAGTAGTCTAGTAAATTTGGTAATCCTTCCCCTCCAAATTGTCTATGCCGTGATAAAATCTGAAAGGGGATTCTAGCCTGTTTTTTCCTTCTAAGAAAACAATGTAGAGTTGATTGGGGCAAGTCAAGGTCCTGCTTATTAACTTAGATCGGTAATACTTGAAATAGATATAACAGTCTAGGGAGGATGTTCTTCCTAATGGACATCAAGCTCTCGTACCATGAAAAGTTGTATTTTTGCCACCGATTGAGCTCTGATCGTATTGTTTTAAATAATGGTATGTAGTTTAGTTTGTATAAGTTTGTGGAGTGAGTGGCCAATTTAACCCCTAGGTATTTTATGCTTTCTTTAGCCCATTTGATATCAAAGTTAGCTTCCATTAGTTTAATTATATGTTTATATGTTTTGGCATTGATATAGAAAGTGCTTCGCTTTTTTCTAAATTTAGTTTATATCCCGATATTGTAGAGAAATTTTGGATAGTGTTATATAGGTTAGGTAGGGAGATTAGCGGTTTGGTTATTGTCAACAGAACATCATCCATGAAAAGAGTGATTTTATGTGTAACTGTTCCAATTTTTAATACTGAGATGTCTTGGTTGTTTCTTATAGATGCTGCTAAGGGCTTTATACAAATGGCAAACAGCAGGGGATAAAGCGGGCACCGCTGTCTGGTGCCATTCAGAATCTGAAAATTTTTGGATTGGTGTCCAATTGCTCGAACTTAGGCTAATGTTTTTGAGTATACATTCTTGATTGCTTCTATAAAAAGGTCCATAAATTCCAACTTTCCCCATAACCATCCACATGAACGACCAGTCCACTCTATCGAATGCCTTCTCTGCATCCAAAGATAGGAGCAGTGAAGGCACTCCTTTGTCTGCTAGATGATCCACTATCGAGACCATCCTCCTCACGTTACCTGGTGCTTCCCACCCGGTGATGAAGCCTACCTGGTCAGGGTGTATTTTTGTTGGAAGTATCTGTTTAAGTCTATGGACCAAAATTTTGGTTACTATTTTCAAATCTTGGTTTATGAAGGAGATGGGTCTATAACTGCAGCATTGTTTGGAGTTTTTCCCTGGTTTCGGTATTACTATTATTTTTGCTTGGAGTATTTCCGTTGGTATGTCATGCCCTTCCATAATTAAGTTAGCAAATTTATCTAGGTGAGAAACTAGTTGATTTAAAAAGTTTATAGTATTCACCGGGGAATCCATTGGGTCCCGGTGCTTTCCCTGGTTTAAGGTCTTTGAAGACAGCTGATATTTCTGCTTGGGTGATTTTAGCATTCAACAATTCCCTGTCTACTTCTGTAATCTTGAGAAAGGCCAAATACCAAGGACCGAAACACGTCGACAGATTGGTAAGCCTTATTCCATTTATTTCAATTTGCTTTTAGCGATTTTGCACTATGTGTTATATGTTTTGCAGGTCACACACACAATAACACAAGACATCCCCTAAGAACACCAGCTTCTTCAGAGAAAGATTTTTTATTTTTTTTTATTTTGGATCCACAACTAAACACTTATTTGGCCACACCATCACTTTTTTGTTTTTTGTATCCCCTTTTTCACTTTTGGATCACATTTACATTTTTTTTGTACTTTTATTGTGACATCATTTTTTATTTAGACTTTGTTTTTTGGATATATATACATTTTTCCCACTGGTTGGCATCATTTTTTACAGCAACACATCACCATTTGGAACACGCCCACATTTGAGACGATCTTTGTTTGGGTTTTTTTTTCACTTGTGGCTTTACTAGCCAAACTGGAACTCTTTTTCATGATGCACCTTAGACAGGCCTTTTGTTTTTATATTTTTCTATCGATTCATTTCAATTTTATATTATGTTTGTGATATATGTCTATTGCTAAATTACTGCAGAAGTTGATTTTAGCTCATTTTTAAATTGTTTACATTGTTTATTTGGTTTTTATATATTTACTCAATATGTTGTAATAAATATCTCTTGTATCCTACAGTTTGGCACTTTAGACACTTGTTTTTACATTTGCTATTTTCCAGGTGAGTCTAGACACCTTTGTTTAGAGTGACTACAGTAGTCCCCTTAAGTGCTGTCTCTCACCATACCTGTCAGTTTACTATAGTAAGTCACAAACGTATCCACTATCTCTAGTGGGAGAGATGTTAGATGGCCGGTAGTGTTCTGTATGATAGTTATAGATGAGTTTTGGAAAGGGTCTCTTATTTTCTTTGCTAAGAATTTATCCGGTTTATTCACATATAGAAAATAATTAGTTTTCAGTCTGTTGGCTGATTTAAAAAGTTTGTAGTATTCACCGGGGAATCCATTGGGTCCTGGTGCTTTCCCTGGTTTAAGGTTTTTGAGGACAGCTGATATTTCTGCTTGGGTGATTTTAGCATTCAACAATTCCCTGTCTACTTCCGTAATCTTACCTAAGTTAGCAAAGTCCAAGAAAGTATGTAGCAACTGACAAGTGGCACACTATTATGTTTAACCTTGTTACCATCATAGAGTTTACTATAGTAAGTCACGAACGTATCCACTATTTCTAGTGGGTGAGATGTTAGATGGCCGGCAGTGTTCTGTGGGATAGGTAGTTTTTTAGTTAGGAGTTTTGGAAAGGGTCTCTTATTTTCTTGTCTAAGAATTTATCCGGTTTATTTGCATATAGAAAATAATTTGTTTTCAGTCTGTTGGCTGATTTGATGGAGTTTTCGTTTAGGTATGTGGCTAGAGTATTTTGTTTATGTTGTAGGGTGTGGAGGGTGGAGTCAGAGTGTGATTTTTTTGTGTTTGCGTTCTAGGTCTCCTATCTCTGCATATAATTGAGATATATGTGCTTTAATTTTCCTTTTATAATTTGAATTTTCTTTAATAAGTACACCCAGGACAACTTATTTGTGAGCAGCCCAGACTGACAAGGGATTTGTGGTTGTGTCTAAGTTAATGTTGCAGTACTCACTTATCGCCTTCAATAAATTATTTCTGGTTATTGGGTTCTTTAAACAGGATGGGTCATAAGTCCAAGCTTGTTGTCTATTAAAGTCTTGCAAGTCACCTAAGTGAATTTGAGTAATGGAATGGTCTTACCATACCCAATTGTATATGTTTGCTGACATAAGAACTGGTTTTAATAATTGACTGATAAATAAATATATAATCCAGTTTAGAGTGAGATTTAAAGGGACATGAAACCCCAAATATGTTTCATAATTTAGATAGAGCATACAGTTTAAACCAACTTTCCAAATTCTCGTATTAAAGTTGCTTCATTCTCTTGGTATCTTTTGTTGAAGGAGCAGCATTGCACTACTAGGAGCTAGCTGAACACATCAAGTGAGCCAACGAGAAGAGGCATATATGCATCACCACCAATCAGCTGTTAGTTTCCAGTAGTTTTCTTAGTATTGTTTAAAAGCATACCTAGGTAGGCACAGGAACAGCAATGCACTACTGGGAACTAGCTTCTGATTGGTGGTGACACACATATACCTCTTCCAATTTTTATAATATTTAATTTGGATTGGGTTAACATAAAAATACCTATAACAAAATATTATTTTCTGATGGATTGGAACAGTAGCACACCTACTCAACACAGGGCCCTGGAACAAAATTTTGTTGGGGCCCCCTAAAAGTAACTTAGTAGTTGTAATATACATGCTGCTCTGTAATGATTTTAGGATTGTTAGATAGATAGAGGGTCAACTTGTCACATGCTTCATATTCTATTGAGTTATTTGCAGAAGCCATTAGCTCATTCTTTGGGGTAGATTTATTAAATGTCGGACGGACATGATCCTGTAGCGTATTATGTCTGCCCAACATCGGTAAATGCCGACAGCATACGCTGTCGGCTTTTAACATTGCACAAGCATTTCTAGGGAAATGCTTGTGTAATGCCGCCCCCTGCACATTCGCTGCAAATTGCCGCTAGCAGGGGGTGTCAATCATCCTGATCGTATCTAGTCGGGATGATTGCAGTCCGCCACCTCAGAGGTGGCAGATACGTTAATAGTCTTATGACTTCTGCTTCTTAACTTCTGTTTCTGGCAGGGCCGGAAACTACGGGGGTAGATTGCAACATCCACTGCTTAATAAATCTACCCGATAATCTCAATATTTTTTTGATATATTCATCTTTATTGGGTTATATAAATAAATAACAATACAGAAAAGATAAAAGAACATTACATACAATTCTTGGTCTTGTAAAACAATTTGTTCATCAACTGATCTTTATACAATTGATAGTCCCCAGAACTTGATACAATATTATCATAAACGTTCTGTTATATCATCAACCAATAAGACCTTTAGAAGTATATAAGAATATATATAAACCAGTTAACCGAACTAACTAAATTACAGAATCTCTGATATATTTAGGATTCAATACACATTAGGACCTGAATAAAAAGGGGAAAATTACGTCTTGTTATTCCTTCCATAATCTCAATATTTTTAACCCTATAAGTCAATAAATTTAAGACTGGAATTAAGAAACCCTTGCAAAATGTATTAAATACCATATTTAATCTCTCTAGTCTCTCAAGAGTTAGTAACCTTTGTCTTATTCTATTATTCCACACAGCTGATTCACTTAAACTCATTCATCTCTCCATTTTTAGCAAAATGATTACCTTGAATAACTAGAGTACGGTGTCGTTGATACGGTGTCGTTGAAGAGGCTGATGATACTGTGGATAGATTTAGTGAAATGTACCCTGTTTAGGGTGTTTAAACTCTTCAGATCCTCCAGTTTATTTACTAAATAATTGAGTGGTCCTTGAGTTTTAGAGACTAAAAACCTAGATTCATGAGGTTGCTGAGGGTCCTCATTGTAGGGGCCAGATCAAGATAAAAAATTATTGAGCTATGATTCACATACATATTTCAGCAATTTATTAGTGTATGTCCCTGCCATTAACATTTATATATGTGTGAGATGTACAATATATATTTCATAAATCTAACAAGTACAGTTAGCAAAATGGAAAAACAATTATTACAACAATAACATAGGAAACATGGTTGGAAAATGACTGATTTATGTAAATGTTTGTAGTAAAATTATTCTCATGTCTATTCTGTTATGCTAATGTGGTCTCACTGGATAGAAGGGCATCGAGGGATTGGCTTTGGTCATTGTTTTTAGATGGGTTGTTGGGCTTTTTCACCAACACCTCTGCCCAACATGCTGAATTCATAAAACTACATTGTCCCGGGAAAGTGTCTTGTGGTAGCTTCTTGCTATTTCAAAGCAGATAAGACTGTGGGGCCAAATTATTAAGCACCGTATGGTGCCTAATACATCTGTCTCCATGCGAGCCTTCAGGCTCGACGGAAACAGCAGTTAAGAAGCAGCGGTCTTAAGACTGCTGCGCCTTAACTTGTCCTCCGCCTCCGAGCAACGGACAGCAATCAACCCGATCAGACGCGATCGGGTTGATTGACACCCCCTGCTAGCAGGGGTGGCATTGTGCAATCTGAAGGGGGCGGCAATGCACAAGCAGTTCATCAGAACTACTTGTGCAATGCTAAATGCCAACAGTTCGCCAGAAACATGTACTGAGCTTGATAAATTGACCTATTATACATATAAATAATTGCAAATTTAATTGGTAAAGGATATATTATTCAAGTATAGTCCTGCAAAGTGTTTTTTTTATTTAAGTATCTCCCAAAAAACCCCACCCAAAAAAAACAATACTACAATATTGGATTATGTAGATGAATCTCCAATATGGAACGCCAAGTGGGTACTCACTTATGATGTAGCATAATATGCTCTATGTTACAAGCGTGCCGTATGATTTCAGGGTTCATGCACTGCCGTCTCTGTCCTATGTTAAACCGTAGCCAAATGTGGGATAAAAAAGTATTTAATAATAAATATACAACAACATTTAAAATTAGGGGGAGGTAAAAGGTGAGTTTAAAATCCTCCACTGTGCGCAAAATATAGAGAAAATAACTCATTGTGTAGTTCATTAACAAATATAGACAGGCCAGAAGGCTTGTTTTCCCCACAGAAAACCTCTGGAATACAGTGTTTCCAATGCAGCAAAGGATTCTGGGTAAGATATGCAAATTAGGTTCACAATGACACACCTTTTTACTTCAAGTCTGCTTTTCAGCAGATTTCCTTAACGCCAAAGCATCGCTGTTCACACAGCTTATAAGCTTAGCTAGGGTTAGTGCAGTGATTCATAACCATCCTAGGACAGACAGTTTCATAGTTATTACTACTCATCAGCTAGGAGAAGGTTTGAATCACTGCTGGGTGAAGTTGATTCCGGGCAAAATACAACAACATTTAAAATTAGGGGGAGGTAAAAGGTGAGTTTAAAATCCTCCACTACTCACAAAATATAGAGAAAATAACTAATTGTGTAGTTCATTAACAAATCTAGACAGGCCAGAAGGCTTGTTTTTCCCACAGAAAACCTCTGGAACACATTGTTTCCAATGCAGCAAAGGATTCTGGGTAAGATATGCAAATTAGGTTCACAATG
This sequence comes from Bombina bombina, assembly GCF_027579735.1. Taxonomy (NCBI): domain Eukaryota; kingdom Metazoa; phylum Chordata; class Amphibia; order Anura; family Bombinatoridae; genus Bombina; species Bombina bombina. The sequence continues at coordinate 114,896,488 of NC_069509.1, forward strand.
ACACACCTTTTTACTTCAAGTCTGCTTTTTGCAGATTCCCTTAATTCCAAAGCATCGCTGTTCACACACCTAATTTTACATGTTGTTGTATTTTGCGCGGAATCAACTTCACCCAGCAGTGATTCAAACCTTTTCCCAGCTGATGAGTAGCAATAACTATGAAACAGTCTGTCCTAGGATGGTTATGAATCACTGCACTAACCCTAGCTAAGCTTATAAATTGCCGCTAGCAGGGGGTGTCAATCATCCCGATTGTATCTAATCGGGATGATTGCAGTCCACCACCTCAGAGGTGGCAGATAAATTAAGGAGCAGCGGTCTTATGACTGCTGCTTCTTAACTTCGGTTTCCGGCAGGGCCGGAAACTATGGGGGTAGATTACAACATCCGCTGCTTATTAAATCTACCCCATAATCTCAATATTTTTAACCCTATAAGTCAATAAGTTTAAGACTGGAATTAAGAAACACTTACAAAATGGATTAAATACCATATTTAATCTCTCTAGTCTCTCAAGAGTTAGTAACCTTTGTCTTATTCTATTATTCCACACAGCTGATTCACTAAAATTCATTCATCTCTCCATTTTTAGCAAAATGATTACCTTGAATAACTAGAGTACGGTGTCGTTGATACGGTGTCGTTGAAGAGGCTGATGATACTGTGGATAGATTTAGTGAAATGTACCCTGTTTAGGGTGTTTAAACTCTTCAGATCCTCCAGTTTTTTTACTAAATAATTGAGTGGTCCTTGAGTTTTAGAGACTAAGAACCTAGATTCATGAGGTTGCTGAGGGTCCTCATTGTAGGGGCCAGATCAAGATAAAAAATTATTGAGCTATGATTCATATACATATTTCAGCAATTTATTAGTGTATGTCCCTGCCATTAACATTTATAGATGTGTGAGATGTACAATATATATTTCATAAATCTAACAAGTACTGTTAGCAAAATGGAAAAACGATTATTACAACAATAACATAGGAAACATGGTTGGAAAATGACTGATTTATGTAAATGTTTGTAGCTAAATTATTCTCATGTCTATTCTGTTATGCTAATGTGGTCTCACTGGATAGAATAAAGGGCATCGAGGGATTGGCTTTGGTCATTGTTTTTAGATGGGTTGTTGGGCTTTTTCACCAACACCTCTGCCCAACATGCTGAATTCATAAAACTACATTGTCCCGGGAAAGTGTCTTGTGGTAGCTTCTTGCTATTTCAAAACAGATAAGACTGTGGGGCCAAATTATTAAGCACCGTATGGTGCCTAATACATCTGTTTCCATGCGAGCCTTCAGGCTCGACGGAAACAGCAGTTAAGAAGCAGCGGTCTTAAGACCGCTGCTCCTTAACTTGTCCTCCGCCTCCGAGCAACGGACAGCAATCAACCCGATCAGACGCGATCGGGTTGATTGACACCCCCTGCTAGCAGGGGTGGCATTGTGTAATCTGCAGGGGGCGGCAATGCACAAGCAGTTCATCAGAACTACTTGTGCAATGCTAAATGCCAACAGCTCGCCGGAAACATGTACTGAGCTTGATAAATTGACCTCTTATACATTAAAAATAATTGCAAATTTAATTGGTAAAGGATATATTATTCAAGTATACTGTAGTCCTGCAAAGTGTTTTTTTTATTTAAGTATCTCCCAAAAAACCCCACCCAAAAAAACAATACTACAATATTGGATTATGTAGATGAATCTCCAATATGGAACGCCAAGTGGGTATTTACTTATGATGTAGCATAATATGCTCTATGTTACAAGCATGCCGTATGATTTCAGGGTTCATGCACTGCAGTCTCTGTCCTATGTTAAACCGTAGCCAAATGTGGGATAAAAAAGTATTTAATAATAAATATACCACAACATTTAAAATTAGGGGGAGGTAAAAGGTGAGTTTAAAATCCTCCACTGCGCGCAAAATATAGAGAAAATAACTCATTGTGTAGTTCATTAACAAATATAGACAGGCCAGAAGGCTTGTTTTTCCCACAGAAAACCTCTGGAATACAGTGTTTCCAATGCAGCAAAGGATTCTGGGTAAGATATGCAAATTAGGTTCACAATGACACACCTTTTTACTTCAAGTCTGCTTTTCAGCAGATTCCCTTAACGCCAAAGCATCGCTGTTCACACAGCTTATAAGCTTAGCTAGGGTTAGTGCAGTGATTCATAACCATCCTAGGACAGACAGTTTCATAGTTATTGCTACTCATCAGCTAGGAGAAGGTTTGAGTCACTGCTGGGTGAAGTTGATTCCGGGCAAAATACAACATTTAAAATTAGGGGGAGGTAAAAGGTGAGTTTAAAATCCTCCACTACGCACAAAATATAGAGAAAATAATTAATTGTGTAGTTCAGAAGGCTTGTTTTTCCCACAGAAAACCTCTGGAACACATTGTTTCCAATGCAGCAAAGGATTCTGGGTAAGATATGCAAATTAGGTTCACAATGACACACCTTTTTACTTCAAGTCTGCTTTTCAGCAGATTCCCTTAATGCCAAAGCATCGCTGTTCACACACCTAAATTTAAATGTTGTTGTATTTTGCACGGAATCAACTTCACCCAGCAGTGATTCAAACCTTTTCCCAGCTGATGAGTAGCAATAACTATGAAACAGTCTGTCCTAGGATGGTTATGAATCACTGCACTAACCCTAGCTAAGCTTATAAGCTGTGTGAACAGCGATGCTTTGGCGTTAAGGAAATCTGCTGAAAAGCAGACTTGAAGTAAAAAGGTGTGTCATTGTGAACCTAATTTGTATATCTTACCCAGAATCCTTTGCTGCATTGGAAACAATGTGTTCCAGAGGTTTTCTGTGGAAAAAACAAGCTTTCTGGCCTGTCTAGATTTGTTAATGAACTACACAATGAGTTATTTTCTCTATAATAAATATAAAAACAAAAAAATTGTTTTTAAAATTAATTCCCTCCTAGATTACAGGCACTAGTCTTATACATTAAGACAAAAAGCTCAGTTGTTATGATTGGCTGCAAATCATACACCCAGTAAAAAAAAAAACCTTTTTATAGCAGGGTTGCAAGATTTACAAATGCTTAAAGGGACATGAAACCCAACATTTTTCATTCATGAGTCAGATAGAGAATACAGTTGTAAACAACTTTCCAATTTACTTCTATCATTTAATTTGCTTCCTTATCTTGTTATCCTTTGCTGAAAGGTTTATTTAGGCAAGCTCAGAAGCAGCAGATAACCTAGGTTCTAGCTTTCTAGCTGTTGATTGGTGACTGCATATATATATATATTTCTCCTGTTAAGTGTAGTCAGTCCACGGGTCATCCATTACTTATGGGATTATAACTCCTCCCTAACAGGAAGTGCAAGAGGATCACCCAAGCAGAGCTGCTATATAGCTCCCCCCCCTACGTCATACCCAGTCATTCTCTTGCACCTAACTAATAGATAGGATATCTCAGGGATATCTTCTGGACTTCAAAACTTCTCCTCCAAAAGGGAGATTTCATCTTTCAAGGTTGTCAACAAACCAGATAAAGAAAGAGGCGTTTCTACGCTGTGTACAAGATCTTTTACTAATGGGAGTGATCCACCCGGTTCCGCGGTCGGAACACGGACAAGGGTTTTACTCAAATCTGTTTGTGGTTCCCAAGAAAGAAGGAACCTTCAGACCAATCTTGGATTTAAAGATCCTAAACAAATTCCTAAGAGTTCCATCGTTCAAAATGGAAACTATTCGGACAATCTTACCCATGATCCAAAAGGGTCAGTACATGACCACAGTGGATTTAAAGGATGCCTACCTTCACATACCGATTCACAAAGATCATTACCGGTATCTAAGGTTTGCCTTCCTAGACAGGCATTACCAGTTTGTAGCTCTTCCCTTCGGGTTAGCTACTGCTCCAAGAATCTTTACAAAGGTTCTGGGTTCTCTTCTGGCGGTACTAAGACCGCGAGGAATATCGGTAGCTCCGTACCTAGACGACATTCTGATACAAGCGTCAAGTTTCCAAACTGCCAAGTCTCATACAGAGTTAGTACTGGCATTTCTAAGGTCACATGGGTGGAAAGTGAACGAAGAAAAGAGTTCTCTATTGCCACTCACAAGAGTTCCCTTCTTAGGGACTCTTATAGATTCTGTAGAAATGAAGATTTATCTGACAGAGGTCAGGTTAACAAAACTTCTAAATGCTTGCCGGGTCCTTCATTCCATTCCACACCCGTCAGTGGCTCAATGCATGGAGGTAATCGGCTTAATGGTAGCGGCAATGGACATAGTACCCTTTGCACGCCTGCATCTCAGACCACTGCAATTGTGCATGCTAAGTCAGTGGAATGGGGATTACTCAGATTTGTCCCCTATGCTGAATCTGGATCAAGAGACCAGAAACTCTCTTCTATGGTGGCTCTCTCGGCCACATATATCCAAGGGGATGCCCTTCAGCAGGCCAGATTGGACGATTGTAACAACAGACGCCAGCCTGATAGGTTGGGGCGCTGTCTGGAATTCCCTGAAGACTCAGGGATCTTGGACTCAGGAGGAGAGTCTCCTTCCCATAAATATTCTGGAATTAAGAGCAGTTTTCAATGCCCTTCTGGCTTGGCCTCAGTTAGCAACTCTGAGGTTCATCAGGTTTCAGTCGGACAACATCACGACTGTGGCTTACATCAACCATCAGGGAGGGACAAGGAGTTCCCTAGCGATGATGGAAGTCTCAAAGATAATTCACTGGGCAGAGTCTCACTCTTGCCACCTATCAGCGATCCACATCCCAGGCGTGGAGAACTGGGAAGCGGATTATCTAAGTCGCCAGACTTTTCATCCGGGGGAGTGGGAACTTCATCCGGAGGTCTTTGCCCAAATACTTCGGCGTTGGGGCAAACCAGATCTGGATCTCATGGCGTCTCACCAGAACGCCAAACTTCCTTATTACGGATCCAGGTCCAGAGACCTGGGAGCGGTTCTGATAGATGCTCTGACAGCACCTTGGGTCTTCAACATGGCTTATGTGTTTCCACCCTTCCCGATGCTTCCTCGATTGATTGCCAGGATCAAACAGGAGAGAGCATCGGTGATTCTAATAGCGCCTGCGTGGCCACGCAGGACCTGGTATGCAGACCTAGTGGACATGTCGTCCTGTCCACCATGCTCTCTACCTCTGAGACAGGACCTTCTGGTGCAGGGTCCTTTCAAACATCCAAAACTAATTTCTCTGAGGCTGACTGCATGGAGATTGAACGCTTGATTCTATCAAAGCGTGGATTCTCGGAGTCAGTGATTGATACCTTGATACAGGCTAGGAAACCTGTTACCAGGAAAATTTACCATAGAATATGGCGCAAATACTTGCATTGGTGCGAATCCAAGAGTTACTCATGGAGTAAGGTTAGGATTCCTAGGATATTGTCTTTTCTACAAGAAGGTTTAGAAAAGGGTTTATCCACTAGTTCGTTAAAGGGACAGATCTCAGCTTTGTCCATCCTTTTACACAAACGTCTGTCAGAAGTTCCAGAGGTTCAGGCTTTTTGTCAGGCTTTGGCCAGGATTAAGCCTGTGTTTAAAACTGTTGCTCCGCCATGGAGCTTGAACTTAGTTCTTAACGTTTTACAGGGTGTTCCGTTTGAACCCCTTCATTCCATTGATATCAAGCTGTTATCTTGGAAAGTTCTGTTTTTAATGGCTATTTCCTCGGCTCGAAGAGTCTCTGAGTAATCTGCCTTACATTGTGATTCTCCTTATCTGATTTTCCATTCAGACAAGGTAGTTCTGCGTACTAAACCTGGGTTCTTACCTAAGGTAGTCACTAACAGGAATATCAATCAAGAGATTGTTGTTCCTTCATTGTGCCCTAATCCTTCCTCAAAGAAGGAACGACTTCTGCACAATCTGGACGTTGTCCGTGCCCTGAAATTTTATTTGCAAGTAACTAAAGATTTTCGACAAACTTCTTCCCTGTTTGTCGTCTATTCTGGATAGAGGAGAGGTCAAAAGGCTTCGGCTACCTCTCTCTCCTTCTGGCTTCGTAGTATAATACGTTTAGCCTATGAGACTGCTGGACAGCAGCCTCCTGAAAGAATTACAGCTCATTCTACCAGAGCTGTGGCTTCCACTTGGGCCTTTAAAAATGAGGCCTCTGTTGAACAGATTTGCAAGGCTGCGACTTGGTCTTTACTTCACACTTTTTCCAAATTTTACAAATTTGACACTTTTGCTTCTTCGGAGGCTGTTTTTGGGAGAAAGGTTCTTCAGGCAGTGGTTCCTTCCGTATAAAGATCCTGCCTGTCCCTCCCGTCATCTGTGTACTTTTAGCTTTGGTATTGGTATCCCATAAGTAATGGATGACCCGTGGACTGACTACACTTAACAGGAGAAAACAAAATGTATGCTTACCTGATAAATTCCTTTCTCCTGTAGTGTAGTCAGTCCACGGCCCGCCCTGTTTTTTATGGCAGGTCTAAATTTTAAATTATACTCCAGTCACCACTGCACCCTATAGTTTCTCCTTTCTCGTTTGGTTTCGGTCGAATGACTGGATATGATGTAGAGGGGAGGAGCTATATAGCAGCTCTGCTTGGGTGATCCTCTTGCACTTCCTGTTAGGGAGGAGTTATAATCCCATAAGTAATGGATGACCCGTGGACTGACTACACTACAGGAGAAAGGAATTTATCAGGTAAGCATAAATTTTGTTATATATATATATATATATATATATATATATATATATATATATATATATGTATATTGATTGTGATTGGCTCATCAATGTGTTCAGTTAGAAACCATTAGTGCATTGCTGCTTCTTCAACAAATTATACCAAGAGAATTAAACAAATTAGATAATAGAAGTAAATTAGAAAGTTGTTTAAAATTGTATTCTCTAGGTATTCTCTAGCTAGGAGGTTCCGGTGGAGGAGGAGCTGTACAGGTGCTGCACAGGTGTTGCACAGGTCGCACAGGTGCTGCTCAGCTCACATCTCCAGCCCTTGGATTTTGGCGGTGGACTCCCGCGTCAGCCTCAGGCTTGGGGCTATCTCCCTGGTAGCTAACACAGAACTGCTCCGGAACCCTACAGTGGCATGTCAGCCCACTGTTGTGACCCTGTATACTAACTCCCTATTCCTTGGAAGTATAAACCTGAAGGCACCGCTTATTAAAGTTCGGAACTTTATTCAAACGCTGTCTCTACCTCATCTCACCATCTTAATTCTACTCTGAGCTTTGCTATCCCAGAGGAAAGGAATTCTTCCCCCCTCCTGGCGTCTCACACCTTCGCACAGACCATCTCCAACTTTGGGCTGCAGCGCTCCAAAACTTACCTCCCGTCTGCTTACCGACCTGCACACGGACCTTGCTGGCCGGACCTCGCCCCCCCCCTCCCCCACCGGTGCTGCGTGGAAGGGAGCTGGGCTGGAGGAGCTGGTCGAGTCGGGTGTGCGCTCTTCCTGTGACGCCTCGGTCGCCGGTGCGGCGTTGCCCTCTCCCCCCCCACCGGTGCTGCGTGGGGGGAGCCAGTTGTGGACCTTGGCTGGGACACATCTCTAAAAGCACATGCAGCAGTTCTAATGAACAAAATCAGCCCACAACAACTGGAGCCAGACGGTCAGACTCTGCAGACGACAAACGCCTGAAAAACGCAGGAGGGGGTGAGTGAATTTTCTCAGAGATTACCTTATTGTCTGCCATAACCACAGTCTTATCTCATAAATCTCAGATGAGGGCACGGTTATTGTGGGGGAGCAATGGAAGCATTACCTAAAACTGGTGACTGTTAAAACCGAGAGGCTTCGCAAGCAATCATTGAAAATCCTGAGACACACATCTCTTCTCTTTTTACTGTCGGTGTTTGACACAAAAAAAAAAAAAAAAAAATAAGGATATTGATCTAACACACTTGTCTTGCTATTATCCTTAAATTGAAACAAGACAGTTCAACTACTACATAACTATTAACAGTCCTCTATGTTAATGGACACTTTAATTTTGTCTCACAGACTGCTGAACTCTGCAATCAAACAATATTGTACTTTGTATTTTGCCTTCTAATGTCTTTATTAGCTAAAGGAACCATCTAATTTCACTTCAACTGTTTATATAGCACTTTTTTACCACCAGCCCCAGCTCTTGTTATATGTAATTGGCCCCTGTATAGAAATTACCCACAATATTAGCCTTTCGCTTACCTTAACCAATAATTTAACTTGGGGCTTAGGGCAACAGTTATACATTACAATACTGAGTGGTTGAATCAAATCACTGTAATTCGATTCAAAAGAATTTAAAATATTACTGGTTTGTCACTTAACTAACTGTTATTCTAAACTAAATTCCTGTTTTTTCTGCTAATCTCTAAGAAATCAGAATTCTTTCCATGATTTTTTTCCTTTTGCCCTAGTCACTCTACAATTGTTTCATAAAAATTGAAATCCTATAGGAATAGTGAAGAGGTGGGGATTAGGAAGGGAAGAAAAAGTTCATTACTTATATAAAGAACAAACCTCATAAGCTGAGCTAGGTTAGGATTGATCCCTAAATTATAGACAGAATTTAAAAAAAAAAAAAAAAAAAAAAAAAAAAACATAGATACTGTGTTATATGTTCATGGTACTTGATTGAAATACTTGGTTCTCTGTGCAATATATAGTTAAAAACACATTAGACAGTAACTGAAAACAAAGTAACTGTTTCTCTTCTGCATACATACTGTCTTATAGCTGAACCTTACAGAGGATTATATAGACTAAATCTTTTCTGGGTCTCCTTCAGTTTTTAACAACTACTCACAGAGCAGGGTCTACACCCCCCTGCTCCTCCCATATTTCTATCCTCTTGCACTTGTTGTCGACTTATCGGGGTGAACGAGCCCTATCACTTGGCCTTCCCTCCAACTTTTTTTTCCACCCCTGTGTCTTCACCATAACTGTATAATAGATTCACTCCCTCCCCGGACACTATCCCTTCACTTTCCTTCACTCTCTAATTCACCTCCCTTCCTTTTTCTCCTTCTCATTTTTTATTAAATTAGAGTCACAGAGAGAAATCTCCCTCAACTAAGTCACTGGGTTATTCCTCTTTCCTCCCTTCACCTTGCACATGGACACATTTTTTCACACTCACGTCAGGACTCCTTCACCAACGATGCCGGCAAGGCAAAAGGATAGAAGAGCAAAGGGCTCGGCAGACCCCCCTATTGAGACCCAAGCAACATTTGCTACTATACCCTCTGCAACTGACACTCTAAATATGCAAGTTTTGGTTACGAAAATCTCACAGGCCTTGGCACCCAACTTCGATGCACTTAAAAGTGAGATCAAACAGGACCTCACATTACTCTCTCAAGAGGTTAGACAATTCGCTAATAGAATTAATGAACTCGAACAAAGGGTGTCAGATCTGGAAGATCTTACCACACTGCAGACTACCAACATTGAAACACTTAATCTATCCGTAACCACAATACAGGCCAAATTAGAAGACCTCGAGAACCGTTCTCGCAGGAATAACATCCGTATAATAGGAGTCCCCGAGAATGGGACCCATGAAAATTTAAATATTTTTGTCTCAGAGACATTACCTCAACTCCTTAAAATGCCCCCCAACCACCCTCAAATTATAGTCGAGAGAGCACATAGGATAGGCAAGCCCTGGCCAGACAATAAGGGAACCTATAGACCTAGACCTGTCATTGCAAAGCTTTTAAATTTCCAAGATAAAATTTCACTATTGCAATTCTTTCGCAAGAATCAGCCTATTCTTCTGGGGGATATTAAAATCCTCTTATTTCAAGACTTCTCAGTGGAGACTTCATCCAAGAGAAGGGCTCTTGCCCCAATTTGCACCAAATTAATTCAGCTAGGACATCAGGCCACCATCATTTATCCTGCAAAATTGAAAATTATAGATGGTGAAAGAACCCGGGTCTTTAATTCTATGTCAGAGGTAGAACTCTTCCTAAAAGACTCTAATATTTCAATTAAATAACTTTTAAGTTAAAAATAGGCTGTTAGTATCTTCTTTCTTCTTTCTCTCTTTTTTCCTATGTTACCCAAATTTTCTTAATTTATGTCTGTGGACACAAGCTATTTCTCCCCCCTCTTTCCCACCTTTTTCCCTCCCCCTTCCCCCCCTTTTTTTTTTTTTTTTCTTTCCTTTCCCCCCCCCCCCCCCCTTTTTTTTTTTTTTTTTTTTTTTTTTCTTCCCCCCACCCTTCCCCTCCCCTCCCTCTCCCCTCCTCCCCCCTCTCTTGCCCTTCTCTGGACAGTGGATTCCCCTCTCTTCTAGATGGCAAATCTTAAAATAGTTTCGTGGAACGTGGGGGGAATCTCCACCCCTATCAAAAGAAAATCCATTCTTACTCATCTAAGGAAACTCGGCACTAACATAGCATTTATTCAAGAGACTCATCTGACAGCAGAAGAGTCTTTAAAACTTAGATCTACTTGGGTGAAGGAAATCTTTTTCTCTCCAGGGTTGGGTAGGAAGAGAGGGGTAGCCATATTACTAGGAAAAAAAACCAATGTAGAGGTTATCCATAGCGAAGCAGACCCTGAAGGCAGATTTGTCCTGGTAAAAATAAAAACATTTAAAGAAATTTTCACCCTATGTAACATCTATGCTCCCAACAGGTTGGACCCAGGTTTCTGGAGTAAGATAGAGGCTAAGATTCTCTTGGTTCAGGAGGGTCATCTGGTTCTTGGGGGTGACTTTAACATGTCCCCCCATTGCCCATTGGATAGACTTAGACAATCAACAAAAATGGCCAAACAAAAAAGAGACAACCTAGAAGAAAAATTAATGAAGTCAATTATGCAGAATCTCGCAATTAAGGACATATGGAGACTTCAGAACCCAGACGTTAGGGATTTTACCTGCCTATCCAGGGCCCATAAATCCTTGTCCAGGATTGACCTATTTCTTATTAACAATAATATTTCCAACTCTCTTGTAAAATCAGACATTCTTCCCATCTTCCTATCAGATCATGCCCCGATCTATGTTGATTTCCAACTGAATCATTTTAAAAATAAATCATTACGTTTTATTTTTCCGTCATTTCTTGCCTCTGACCTCAAATTCAAAAATTGGCTGAAGCTAAAATTTGTTGATTACCTCCAACATAATCATCAACATATAAATTCTCCTCTGATTTTTTGGGAGACTGCAAAGGCAGTTCTCCGAGGTGAAATAATAGCCTACACTGCCCTGAGACTTAGGAAAATAAGGTTAAGAGAAAAAGAAATTACCAAATCAATAATTAACGCTTATAACTCTTTTCTCTTAGAAAAATCGCCCAGCAATTGGGCGAAATATATCAGAGCCAAGAATGCCAGAGATACCTTTGCGATATATCAAGAAACCCAAAGAGATTTAAAGCTTCAAGCCAGATTATACAGATTTGGGAACAAATCTGGTAAACTCCTGGCTAAAAAGGAGAAAAACTCGTCTTTAATAGAGAACATCCAGCGGGACGGTATCTTCCTTAAGAAACCTGAGGAGATTGCGGAAACATTTGTAACTTATTATCAGAACCTCTACTCTTATAAGATCTCGGACCTTGATCAAGCGAGGCAATTCTGGAGCGAAATCTCCTACCCTAAAATTTCATCCGATATGATTGATACGCTTAACGCCCCAATAAGGGAAACGGAGATTGTAAAGCTAATCACGAATCTCCCCTCGAACAAAACACCCGGTCCAGATTCATTACCGAACGAATTTTATAAAATTATGTCGGCCGAGATTGTTCCTTATCTTACCAATCTCTACAATAGTATGTATATCAAGGGAGACCCAGTAGCCACCTCTTTCTCTGCCTCTAATACTGTCTTGATCCTGAAGCCTGGGAAGGATCCCTCCCTTAAAGAATCTTACAGACCCATAGCCCTATTAAACGTAGATTATAAAATTTTAACCTCCATAATTGCTCAGCGCCTACAGTTATCATTGGCCCACATAATCCACTCAGATCAGGCAGGATTTTTACACAAAAGAAACTCCTCTGCAAAAATCAGAGAGGCACTCACCATAACCGAATATTTCAGGACTGCTGGGACGTCGGAGAGCCGGGGGGAGGAGGATGCCCCTGACCTTGCCATTGTCTCAATAGATGCAGAAAAAGCATTCGACTCAATCCATTTTGACCATCTCTTTGATACATTAACTAAATTTGGCTTTAAGGGAGAGTTCCTGAGATTTGTCATCAATCTATATAAAGAACCATATACAAGATTGATTGTAAACAATATTCTTTCTCCGCAGATAACCCTTGGGAGGGGAACTCGACAGGGATGCCCTCTTTCCCCCCTGCTCTTCGACGTATCAATTGAATCCCTGGCAATTATGGTCAGACATCAGTTAGCGGGAATCAAAATAGGTAATCTAACTATAAAAATTGCTTTATACGCAGACGACGTATTACTCTATCTTTCCGATATTCAAACTAGCATACCAAAATTTCTGGACATAGCTGCCCGTTTTGGATCATTCTCAGGTTATAAGATCAACGAAGCAAAATCACAGCTGTTATGGCTCAGGAAGAACAATAATTCTCCCCCCAACATTCCTTTCAATGCGGTGAAGGATTCTCTTAAATACTTAGGAATCTCTATTCCTTATATACCAGGTGAACTATACGACCGTAACATCACTCCAATCCTAACAAGTGTAAGGGAGAAAATGAAATCCTGGCAGTCCCTCCCATTGTCTATTTCTGGACGGATAGCTCTGTTTAAAATGGTTTTACTGCCTAAGCTTTTATATATACTCCAGAACACCCCATTAATACTCATGGAAAAGGATGTTAGATCACTTAACAGCGCAATTAGCAAATTTATATGGCAGGGGAAAAGACCAAGGATATCCCTGAACAGGCTATCCCTCCCGAAAGAGAAAGGTGGCCTTGCACTTCCCAATATTCGCTTCTATAACTATGCCTTCCTAGTGCGAGTAGTGGCGGATTGGATTTTTCATAGCAACTATGTAGCAAACAATTTACTAGAAGAATCCATATGCTTCCCGTATCTCCCTTTAGCACTAATCCACTGCCCACCAAAAGAACTACCAAGAGAAATCAAACTACTCAAAACAATTTACAACCCACTTAAGGCTTGGTGGAAGATGGGAAATCTCTTGTCTTTAAACTGTAAAGTTTCACAGCATTTAACACTACTTGGAAACCCAAAATTCCCAGCTGCCCTGAACTCCATTTTGTTTAAGACATGGCATAATCAAGGCCTTAATAGGATCTCATATTTTATAGATACAGAGAGAAAATGTGTCAAATCTTTTGAAGAATTAAAAAGAGAATATAAAATTAATAATAAGGAATTTTATGCATACTTACAAATTAGACATTTTCTAATAGACCTCATGAATGAATCAGATTGGCCCTGGTCCTTCGGTACATTAGAAAACTGGTTAGCGCTTTTCAAAAATGGACACAGATCTATCTCTCTGTGCTACCAACTGATCAATATCAGTAAATCCGAATTAGAATTAGAAAAAGTTATCTCTTTTTGGAACCAGATGACACCCCAGCTGAACATTAATACTGAATCTATCCAACTATCAATCCAGAAAGTGGCCCAGGTCACTCTATCAGCAACCTGGCGGGAGATGCATGTTAGACTTATTCATAACTCATATTTCACCCCCAAAAAGGGTTCTAGAATTTACAATCTTGATTTCAAAAACTGCCCAAAATGCTCGCTTCCAGCAGCTGACTTAATGCATATGATCTGGGAATGCCCTAAGATAAGGCATCTTTGGCTGAGGTTGGAATTCTGGCTCAGCAGAACGTTGAAAATTCCGTTTGAGAGTCTAACACAGTTACAAATTATATTTGGTCTAATACAACATAGAGATGAAAAACTAATTCTCCTGTCCATACTTGCAACCAGATACCTTATTCTCAAAAAATGGAAGTTGAAAGCAACACCATCTATCCCAGAGATCAAAAACTGCTTAAAAAAACAATGTTTACTAGAACAAAGAGACACCAATTTAGACAATGAATTAGACATTAGACAATTCTTTGGTAAATGGTCAACATTTATTAGGTCCTTTCCCGATACGGAGATATCTGACCTAATTTTTCCATTTAGAAATTCTGAGCTGGTACTCCTGGGAGTCTGGTAATAAAAGGATGAGCAATGATGGGATGACCACGCTTTCTTGAGCATAATTCATGACTTTCTGCTGGGCATGAATTCAGAGGGAGTGGACGGGAGGGGGGGAGGTTTCCCCTCCCCCCTTTTTTTTTTTCCTCTTTCTCCCCTACCTCCTTTTTTTTTCTTTTTCCTTTTTCTTCTTCCTTCTCCAGCTTGGCTAGGGCTCTCTATAAAATAAAAATTCAGCCGAATGTAATCATATACTCCGTTTGTCCCCCCTAATCCTACGTTGCACGCCTTTCCTACACTAGAACTAAATAATCTGGACAGGGGAACTCAGAAATCCTAAAGAAATAAATAGGTCCATATTCGATAACCATTGTACCTGGTATAGCCAGGACTTTTTTTTTTTTCTTTTTTTTTTGCCAACTGATCTTTATATAACCATCTGTCAATTAAATTGTGACTAACTTAGGTAAAATTATGAGGTCAGTCAAGTCCTGACTTAATTCTTTGTTGATGTTAAAACGGGGCCTTGCACGGTCTAAATAAAATGTTGGAAATTATTTTGCTGAACAATAAAAAATTAAAATAAAAAAAAAAAATTGTATTCTCTATTTGAATCATGAAAGAAAAAATTTGGGTTTCATGTCCCTTTAATTTGTGCATGGAAGTTTCAGAGATTACAGAATTAATTTCAATGTAAATATGCATTTTAAAAATAATTGTTAAATACAGCATGTAAAATGATTTTCCACATCAGTTACTGGTAAAATGTAATCAACTTGTCAGTAACTTCCTTAATCTTTGTACTCGACTTTTAAGTCAGCCCTAATATAGGAACCCTCATCTTTTCTGTGATAAGCAGTAGTCATTGCATTGTGGTATTCTTATTTTTATTAACAAAAAATGTTTGTGCAAATATGGTAGCAAGGTCACCCGACAAATCATTAACTAGCTTCCAAATACATGCTATTATTCCTTATTTAGATTTGTTTGCTATAATCTGTGTTATTGAAATAGCCCTTGAAAAGGACACTGTTTGTACTAATGCCTGAATAAAACAGAGACAAAGAGAGATCTATATTTTGAATACCCTACAAAGCTCCTGGGTTCTGTCACATGACGTAGCATTGATAACGAGGGACATTGAAATGACCTTTTTCTGAAAGGCACATTTATGTGTTGGGTATATGTAATACAGGATATATAATGGCTTAAAACTCAGTAGCAAAATTGTAAATTCAACATCTCAAATAGCAAATTTAAATATAAAGATTACATAAAAACGTGACATGCTGTACCATTCATTGCGAAGATGAGTAATGGCCCAATGCTTTTACCATTCAACTTCATGCCAACATCTTTCATGCCACACTCCTTGGGACCACGCACCTACCACTATCTGGAACTTTGTCAACAGGCACTTATTAAATGGACAGGCATACACTTTTCCCTTGTCTGACTGTTGTAACCATTTAGTATCCTGTGCTCTCAGAGACCCTGTGGCTTTCTTAGTACCAAGCTATTTCTGGTCAGTCTTTTCAGTGCTGTGCTGTCTCAAGTTTTATATATATATAATTTCTTGTATGAAGGTTTGTCACTCAGTTATCTTTCAACTTCTTTGTGCCTCCAGTATATGCACCACTAGTCCAGTATATGCACCACTAGTCCAGTATATGCACCACAGTGTTAGATTTTAATGTAGATGTCTCTCTCACATTCAGAACCCTGCTTAGCAAGAAAAGCATCTCCTAAGTTACATATTTATTTCTTTGAGATACCTTTCAGTTCTGACGTGCAACAGTGAAAATTTTGATTTGTACAAATCTTTTAGAATGAATATTCTGAAAAATTAGTTTTCTTCTGTTGCACTACTCTGCATTTGTTTTTAATAACTCTAAATGAATGCTGAATATTCAGTTAACATTTACATTTGTTTTCGTTAAATGAATGTAAATGTTCCTTTGCTAAAAATTCACCTGTAGCCTTATACGTACCTCTGGCACGCCAGAAAGCTGCAGTAATGCCGACACTTCTGCACAGAGCCACAATAGGAGGCTTAGCACAGCAGATCCCAGGACCTGCACTAAAGGACCTTCTGCTTTAACACAGGGATCCGCCCCATTAAGCCTCCTGTTAGCGTAGTCTGGGGCTATATGTAGAAGGGTCACAATTAGTGTGGCTCTCCAGTGCTCTAGCGGTATTTAACTATTTACATCTAATTTAAAGTTAACTAATGAATACTGATGAATTTTGTCAGTATTACTTAATTTTCTTTAAATTTAGTGCATAATTTTGTATATTCATTTTGTGAAACAAATATCTGTTTTCGTTACAAAATTGCATTCATAGCGAAACAAAAGCATACAAGACATTTTAGATTATCTTGGCAGACAGAACTTTAGAAAATGTGTCCATCAGACTCGGTCTAATCCAGTGACTAATGTCAATTACCTGGTTTTAAGTTATTCAAATCATTGAATCAACTAATCAGATCAATTAATTCTGGACATGGATTATTGCTCAGCTATTCTGGTTGATAAATACTAGAGTGCAGTATTTATTATTTTAAATGTTGACCAGAGTCATTGGGCCTGGCAGCATCATAGATAACAGGTAGCATAGAAAGTATCTTATGCCACTTATTGACTAGGTTATGTGCTTCCATGGCTGAGCAGCTACACACAAACTTCACATCAAAATGCGCAATGCCAAGTGTCAGCTGGGGTGGTGTAATGCACGCTGCCGTTTGACCTACAGCATTTGACAAGTTTAGTGTGGAGGCACTCGAGTGACCTGCAAAGAGCCCTGACCTCAACCCCACTGAATACCTTAGGAATGAATTGGAACATTGATTACAAGCTAGACTGAATGGTTATAATTTCCTACAGACACACTGTTAAAAATCCTTCCAGAAGAGTGGAGGCTTTTATAGTTGCAAAGAGAATGTGGCAACTTTATATTGATGCCCATCATTTTGTAATTGAATGTCCAGCAACCTCATATAGTTGTGATGGTCAGGTGCCCACATAATTTTGGCCATATAGTGTAGCTTAATTGCACCTTGCAGTGACAAATGTGATGTTTATTTCAACTAACAACAGTGCCAGTGTTCCTGAGCTTTTGAGGCCTACTGCAACAAAATTACATAGTCTGCCTCCCACTAAACACTGTTTCCTTGGTTGTGCTCTCCAGGCCACTCTGGCTACCAGGAAAATAATACTGCTTAAACAAGATATAATGCCCTTAGTAAGGTTTCTATACCTCTAACTCCTGGCCGCCAGTTGACGTCAGACGGTTGAGTCTCAAAACCACAAAATAAGTAAGTACTTAGGAACTGAGCAGGAGAAAAATAAGGGGAAAAAAATGAGCTAATGTCTGAAATCAGGACGGGCAAAAAAAGGAGCAAAATCATAATCCAAAAGAATATTGTTTGCACCAGGGAGAGCGCTATGGTAACTATTAGTACTGAATAAAGGGATGACACATGAAATGTGTGAAATAGATCACTTTTATTAACAACTTATCCTAAACAAAACAATGATGATACATTATGCAATTCTTAGCTTCCATTGTTAATGGCTTGTTAATTGCTAAAGAGGGCATACACTGGTGGTCATCACACACAAGAGGAACTCCATCTCATCAGGTAACAAACACTTTGTAGAAGATTTTCAGCCTTGTCTCATATCAACAGGAACAGTCCAGGTTCAACACTTTGATGATACCTAAAAGCAACACTGAACCAAACTTTCAGTCTGCATCTATCTCTCTCTGCATGGTGTCAGAGAGGCAGCTTGCCTGCAGCTCTTTGCCCTCCTTCCACACAATCACAGAACTATCTTTTTTATTAGAAGACTGTGAACAATACATTAACAAGCAGTGATGCCACTTGCCTGCCAATTCTTTAAAAACAATATTTAATCAGTCCTAATAAAGGTGGTTTCTGATAACGCTATGAAATACTGAAAGCCTATGTTGTTTGTGTCGTACGTGAAGCAGGAATGTAAACAAAGCCTTATTTCCAAGGCCTTAGCTGCCCTTCAATTGTATGTGTTCTCTAAAGTTTTAATATGAAGTGCTAATGCATTAACTGTTTGATTATTTATGCATGGAATCATGAAAATTTTCCAATCCCTTACAGATATCCAGCTCACTGGCAGAGGTCAGATACCGGAGTTGGCAAGACCAGATACCGGAGTTGGCAAGACCAGGCATCAGGTAAAGAGAATAGTCAAAACACAGCAAAAGTCAGCAAACAGGACCACAACCAGAGTAAAAGTCATAAATAAGCAAGGAACAGCAGAAAGGGCAGGTTTAAATAGTCTGTGATTAATGTCTCATAGCTGCAGGAAGGTGGTGCCAGAGAGCCACTGGGTTTCAAACCTTTCTTCAGGCCTCCCCGACAGGCCAGGTTTTCAGAATTACCTTGGGTGAGAGCAGGTAAAATATCCTGGTTACTAATCAGCTGATTATTTCACCTGTACTCCAGTGCAAATATCGTCAAAATGTGGCCTGTTATGGAGGAATAAGGACAAGTTTGAAAACCAGTGGCATAAACTAATCAGAAGCTAAGTTTCTAAGTAGCAAACTAGCCAAGTAACAACCCATCAAGCAAAATACCTCTGTTCAATCCCAGGGCATGACACAAGGTATATGACATATCATCAAAAATAGTTGGTCTTTATGGCAGGAAGCCTCCCCCAATATAAAAGAGTTCAAAGAAATCCCCAGGACCTCATTTTGGAAGGGCAACACTATAGGGAAACGATTGGCGCATGCTACTATGCATAACCCAGACTGGGTACCTTTCACTGCCTATAAATAAAAATAGAGAAGCGCTCAACCTGGGAACGAACAACAGTATAATAGCTTGTTCTATGGCTAGTTATACCCAAGGATTAGTCTCTTTTTTTCCAACATGTGCCTTTCACAAAGAAGAATTTTCCTGTAGTATATCAGTCTGATCCTGATTAAACAGTGCAGTCCAGTCCCGAAATACCAGGACATCCCTCTCTGAACGAGAGAAATGGCAAAACCCCAGACATATGTTTCAGCCTATTGTGGGCCTCGTCAGTGAAGTGCAGCCATATCCCTCTAGGCACACTGAGCAATGGGTCCACATCTGGCCTCCTGCATCACCCTTAAGGAGACCTCCCACAGGGTCACAATTTGCATAAATAAAAACAGAGAAGCACTCAACCTGGGAACGAACAATAGCATAATAGCTTGTTCTATAGCTAGTTACCACCCAAGAAGCAGACTCTTTTTGCTCAACATGTGCCTTTCACAGAGAAGAACTTCCTGTAGTATATCAGGCTGATGCTGACTTAAAGTGAAAGTAAATTTTAGCGTTTTACAAATGCTAGGATTTACTATTGAAACAAATAAAGGGCACTTTCATTCATGAAGTATAAGATAGAAAGCTCCTTTATTTGATTCAATGGATCGCCTCTCTTAGCTCCTATAGCAGAGCACGGCTAAAAAAAAAATAGCCAATAGCAGTGTGGTAAATCTGGCCCCCATGGGCGCCAAGCCAGATTTACCGCACAGCTATTGGCTAAGAGGTGAAAACGTCACCTCTTAGCCAAAAAATGTTTTAGCCAAGGGCTGCTGTAGCTGTAAAAAACTGTAAAAACGGTGATTGATTGAATCAAATAAAGGAGCTTTCTAGATGAAGTATCTTATGCTTCATGAATGAAAGTCCCCTTTATTTGTTTCAATAGTATATCCTAGCGTTTGTAAAATGCTAGGATTTACTTTCACTTTAACAGTACAGTCTAGCCCCAAAATACCTGGCAATCCCTCTCTGAACGAGAGAAATGGCAAAACCCCAGACGTTTTTTTTTTAGTGTGGGCCTCGTCACTGAGGTGCAGCCATATCCCTCTAGGCACAGACGTACGTCTGGGGTTTTGCCATTTATTTTGCTCAGCCGGGTATTTCGGGGCTGGACTGCACTGTAGTCAGGATCATACTGATATGCTGTCAAACCAACACAGAGCAGTGCTCAAGGAAGAAACTCCTACCCTCGGTATGCATCCATAATGATTCAGCCGCCTTCACGCTCTAATGTTGCACTAATACAACGAACACACGCTCACATCAAACACGGTCCCCTAGATGATGATGTCATGTATTGTGCTGTATTGTGGATGTTGCCTGTCATACTGATATGCTACAGGAAAGTTATTCTCCGTGAAAGGCACATGTTGAGCAAAAAGAGGCTGCTCCTTGGGTGGTAACTAGCCATAGAACAAGCTATTATACTGTTGTTCGTTCCCAGGTTGAGGTCTTCTTTTTATTTATGCAAATTATGACCCTGAGGGAAGTCTCCCTAAGCGTGATGCTGGAAGCCAGATGTGGACCCCTTGCTCAGTGTGCCTAGAGGGATATGGCTGCACCTCATTGATGAGGCCCACACTAGGCTGAAACATACTTTTGGGGGTTTTGTCATTTCTCTCGTTCAGAAAGAAATGAACTGGTATTTGGGACTGGATTGCACTGTTTAGGCAGGATCTGACTGATATGTTACAGGAAATATTTTCTCTGTGAAATGCACATGTTGAGCTTCTTGGGTGGTCAATAGCCATAGAACAATCTATTATGCATACAGATGTATTTATATGTGTATATATGTATTTTCAGACATATATACACATATAAATATTATATATATACATATATATATATATATAAATATGTATTTATAAATAAAAAGAACATATTCTGCTATATGAAGAACATTGGAATGTGAAATAATATTTTCATGTCGGGTTAGCACGCTTGAAAATATGCAATCAGGTTTGCACGCGTGTAAGCTTTTTTTCCCCACTTTGTTTGCTCCATCGATTCTATGGGGGAATACGTTTTCACACTTGTGATATTCTAAGTTTGTCTTTTTACGCGCATTGGTTTAGCGGGCAAACAAAAATAGTTTACTTTAAAGCTTACTTCTAGTGCCGTTATCGCTCCACTGGTACTCTAGCCCTTCATTTGCATTTATATTCTAAAGTTCAAGGGATTAAGGTAATATATATTCCTTTATTTATTCTGAAAAAAACAACTCAACATCAGACGAAAATCAGTTGAACATTTTCAAGCTCACTTTTTTTTTTTATTTTAAGGAAATAATGCATCCAGATACACATCAAGCAGCTTTATACACACACACACATGTGTATATATATATATATATATATATATATATATATATATATGATAAATAAGCACTCACTGGTCTTCAGCCATCAAGATATACTGAATCTTTATATTTAAGTGACGTCACTTGGTTTCAACACCCGGACAGCCAGGATTGGCTTGATTGTAGGGGAGGGGTATACAGGCCTTTAAACAGATATAACCACTCAAAATTGCTCGACAAGAGCAATGAAATAGCGCAAAATAACCTTAAATAAAAGTATATAAAAACAACAGGTATTGAATATAACACTATGGCCTAGATTTGGAGTTCGGCGGTAGCCGTCAAAACCAGCGTTAGAGGCTCCTAACGCTGGTTTTGGCCGCCCGCTGGTATTTGGAGTCAGTGATTAAAGGGTCTAACGCTCACTTTTCAGCCGCGACTTTTCCATACCGCAGATCCCCCTACGCCATTTGCGTAGCCTATATTTTCAATGGGATCTTTCTAACGCTGGTATTTAGAGTCGTTTCTGAAGTGAGCGTTAGAGCTCTAACGACAAAATTCCAGCCGCCTGAAAATAGCAGGAGTTAAGAGCTTTCTGGCTAACGCCGGTTCATAAAGCTCTTAACTACTGTACCCTAAAGTACACTAACACCCATAAACTACCTATGTACCCCTAAACCGAGCTCCCCCCACATCGCGGCCACTCGATTAAAATTTTTAACCCCTAATCTGCCGACCGCCACCTACGTTATCCCTATGTACCCCTAATCTGCTACCCCTAACACCGCCGACCCCTGTATTATATTTATTAACCCCTAACCTGCCCCCCACAACATCGCCGCCAGCTACTTAAAATAATTAACCCCTAATCTTCCGACCGCAAAGCGCCGCCACCTACGTTATCCCTATGTACCCCTAATCTGCTACCCCTAACACCGCCGACCCCTATATTATATTTATTAACCCCTAATCTGCCCCCCTCGACGTCGCCGACACCTGCCTACACTTATTAACCCCTAATCTGCCGAGCGGACCTCACCGCTACTATAATAAAGTTATTAACCCCTAACCCGCCTCACTAACCCTATCATAAATAGTATTAACCCCTTAATCTGCCCTCCCTAACATCGCCGACACCTAACTTCAATTATTAACCCCTAATCTGACGACCGGAGCTCACCGCTATTCTAATAAATGGATTAACCCCTAAAGCTAAGTCTAACCCTAACACTAACACCCCCCTAACTTAAATATAATTTACATCTAACGAAATAAATTAACTCTTATTAAATAAATTATTTCTATTTAAGGCTAAATACTTACCTGTAAAATAAATCCTAATATAGCTACAATATAAATTATAATTATATTATAGCTATTTTAGGATTAATATTTATTTTACAGGCAACTTTGTAATTATTTTAACCATGTACAATAGCTATTAAATAGTTAAGAACTATTTAATAGTTACCTAGTTAAAATAATAACAAATTTACCTGTAAAATAAATCCTAACCTAAGATATAATTAAACTTAACACTACCCTATCAATAAAATAATTAAATAAACTACCTACAATTACCTACAATTAACCTAACACTACACTATCAATAAATTAATTAAACACAATTGCTACAAATAAATACAATTAAATAAACTATCTAAAGTACAAAAAATAAAAAAGAACTAAGTTACAAAAAATAAAAAAATATTTACAAACATAAGAAAAATATTACAACAATTTTAAACTAATTACACCTACTCTAAGCCCCCTAATAAAATAACAAAGCCCCCCAAAATAAAAAATTCCCTACCCTATTCTAAATTAAAAAAGTTACAAGCTCTTCTACCTTACCAGCCCTGAACAGGGCCCTTTGCGGGGCATGCCCCAAGAATTTCAGCTCTTTTGCCTGTAAAAGAATAAATACAATACCCCCCCCCCCAACATTACAACCCACCACCCACATACCCCTAATCTAACCCAAACCCCCCTTAAATAAACCTAACACTAAGCCCCTGAAGATCTTCCTACCTTGTCTTCACCATCCAGGTATCACCGATCCGTCCTGGCTCCAACATCTTCATCCAACCCAAGCAGGGGTTGGCGATCCATAATCCGGTATTTGCTGATCGGAACAGCCAATAGAATGCGAGCTCAATCTGATTGGCTGATTGGATCAGCCAATCGGATTGAACTTGATTCTGATTGGCTGATTCCATCAGCCAATCAGAAAATTCCTACCTTAATTCCGATTGGCTGATAGAATCCTATCAGCCAATCGGAATTCGAGGGACGCCATCTTGGATGACGTCCCTTAAAGGAACAGTCATTCGTCGTTCAGTCGTCGGTCCGGATGTATGTTCCGCGCTGGAGGTCTTCAGGATCCTGCCGCTTCGCTCCGGATGGAAGAAGATCGAAGATGCCGTTTGGAGAAGATGTTTGCCGGTCCAGATGTCCTCTTCTTGCCGGATAGGAGGAAGACTTTGGAGCCTCTTCTGGACCTCTTCAGCACCGGATTATGGATCGCCAACCCCCGCTTGGGTTGGATGAAGATGTTGGAGCCAGGACGGATCGGTGATACCTGGATGGTGAAGACAAGGTAGGAAGATCTTCAGGGGCTTAGTGTTAGGTTTATTTAAGGGGGGTTTGGGTTAGATTAGGGGTATGTGGGTGATGGGTTGTAATGTTGGGGGGGGGGGGTATTGTATTTATTCTTTTACAGGCAAAAGAGCTGAAATTCTTGGGGCATGCCCCGCAAAGGGCCCTGTTCAGGGCTGGTAAGGTAAAAGAGCTTGTAACTTTTTTAATTTAGAATAGGGTAGGGAATTTTTTATTTTGGGGGGCTTTGTTATTTTATTAGGGGGCTTAGAGTAGGTGTAATTAGTTTAAAATTGTTGTAATATTTTTCTTATGTTTGTAAATATTTTTTTATTTTTTGTAACTTAGTTCTTTTTTATTTTTGGTACTTTAGCTAGTTTATTTAATTGTATTTATTTGTAGCAATTGTGTTTAATTAATTTATTGATAGTGTAGTGTTAGGTTAATTGTAGGTAATTGTAGGTAGTTTATTTAATTATTTTATTGATAGGGTAGTGTTAGGTTTAATTATATCTTAGGTTAGGATTTATTTTACAGGTAAATTTGTTATTATTTTAACTATTTTAGCTATTAAATAGTTCTTAACTATTTAATAGCTATTGTACCTGGTTAAAATAAATACAAAGTTACCTGTAAAATAAATATTAATCCTAAAATAGCTATAATATAATTATAATTTATATTGTAGCTATATTAGGATTTATTTTACAGGTAAGTATTTAGCTTTAAATAGGAATCATTTATTTAATAAGAGTTAATTTATTTCGTTAGATGTAAATTATATTTAAGTTAGGGGGGGTGTTAGTGTTAGGGTTAGACTTAGCTTTAGGGGTTAATACATTTATTAGAATAGCGGTGAGCTCCGATCGGAAGATTAGGGGTTAATAATTGAAGGTAGGTGTCGGCGATGTTAGGGAGGGCAGATTAGGGGTTAATACTATTTATGATAGGGTTAGTGAGGCGGATTAGGGGTTAATAACTTTATTATAGTAGCGCTCAGGTCCGCTCGGCAGATTAGGAGTTAATAAGTGTAGGTAGGTGGCGGCGATGTTGGGAGCGGCAGATTAGGGGTTAATAAATATAATATAGGGGTCGGCGATGTTAGGGCAGCAGATTAGGGGTACATAGGGATAACGTAGGTTGCGGCGGTTTACGGAGCGGCAGATTAGGGGTTAAAAAAAATATGCAGGGGTCAGCGATAGCGGGGGCGGCAGATTAGGGGTTAATAAGTGTAAGGCTAGGGGTGTTTAGACTCGGGGTACATGTTAGAGTGTTAGGTGCAGACGTAGGAAGTGTTTCCCCATAGGAAACAATGGGGCTGCGTTAGGAGCTGAACGCTGCTTTTTTGCAGGTGTTAGGTTTTTTTTCAGCTCAAACAGCCCCATTGTTTCCTATGGGAGAATCGTGCACGAGCACGTTTTTGAGGCCGGCCGCGTCCGTAAGCAACTCTGGTATCGAGAGTTGCATTTGCGGTAAAAATGCTCTACGCTCCTTTTTTGGAGCCTAACGCAGCATTTGTTTGAACTCTCGATACCAGAGTTAATTTTATGGTGCGGCCAGAAAAAAAGCCCGCGGAGCGTTAACAGCCCTTCTACCGCCAAACTCCAAATCTAGGCCTATAAATGTTGGTAGAAGCACATAAATAATACTACTAATAGGTTAATACTATTTAGAAAGATGAAAAAATAGAAAAAACCTGCATATATTAAATGTTGCGGTATATGGAAATCCACAGTCCTATAAAGGATAAAATGTCTTTGCAGAATGCCGGTCTGTAAATTCCTGACCCAGCAAAGAAGTGATAATCCTATATCTTGAATGCTCCGCTGCTCCTCTTGACGAGACAAATCTCTAAAGTGCAGTTTCTAGAATAGGATGAAAGGAGAGAAGCGCAGGACGCGATTCAAGTGTAGATATATTTATTCAGGTGAAACACACAAGATAATATACTCACAAGAGTTAAAATAAAAACAGGCACATCATAATTAAAGTTGTCCCTCATACACGTATGGCTAGGATCCAGCTGTAATTTTATGGATCATCAAATGTCCCTTCGTGGTTTGTAAACGTCCAATTTCAGTAAATGTAACAGCGGGTACTCCGATATCTCTAACCGCTGCGTCAGGGACACACCTCCACACACCCTCAGCTCAGTACCAATAGGAGAACCCCTAGTGCTGAGCTCACTGCACACGAGGACCTACGGTGGCTTCACTGGGTGAAAAATAGAATGTACACAAAGCTACGTTCTACGCGTTTCGTCCCGTACGACAGGACTTTCTCAAGAACTAAAGATACAACAGGAGCTGGGAGTTATATATTAACAGGCAACCGGATATCCTCCAATTGCTAAACAAGGCAAATTAATAATGATTAATCACCATGTTATTTGTACTTCACAGCTCTAGATAATCTGAACAAACTAATAGATATGCATAAAATATATATTATACAACACAGATAAAAACTTCATATTGAAACAAGTTATGTTAAAAACTGTGATAAGAGTGCTAAAATAGCGCTAATCATAAAAATGGATTACATAAACATGAATAAAAAACCTAACGGGTATACAAATTGTTGATCTAATATCTATACAATCGTAATAATGATTGAAAGTTCATATCATATATAGAAAAATACACACAATACCATATCCACATATGATTCCTGCAAAATAATGAATAACACTCAAAAATCCAAATAAACAAATAATAAAATATATATAAAATACCATTTTAACATGTATAACCTGAATAATGCACACCTCATAAAATATTGCGATTGTATACATGTTAATAAAAAGTATTAAATAATTCTTAAATACTAGAAGACACTGCTAATATGATAATAAATGATAATGATCAGTATATGTAAAAATAAAATAATACATTGAACCATGTGGGTATGTGAGTAATGCTTAATGACCAACAGGTTATAATAAGAATTCATATTCCCATCTAATACATATATACAC
Source organism: Bombina bombina (assembly GCF_027579735.1). Lineage (NCBI taxonomy): Eukaryota > Metazoa > Chordata > Amphibia > Anura > Bombinatoridae > Bombina > Bombina bombina. Next base: position 114,923,308 of record NC_069509.1, read on the forward strand.
ACAATATCCTATCTTACAAGTTCATACCAACCCTATATATTAAAATAAACAGTATATGAACACTAAAAACTACAATCTGCACTGCTAAAAACTTCTATGTATTACACCATAAAATAATCTGTATAAAAGACCAAAAAACTTTTGCTGTAAAACCCAATAAGAATATAAATATAAATATAAATTCAACATAAAATTGAAAAATATATTTTAAAAATATATTATAAAATAGTGGGTAATGCAATAATTTCAAATAGTAGAGATTCTATAAGCCCTGACCTATAGTAATATGTTTGCCAAGAACTGTGAAACATTCATATAAATGCTGCTATATCAAGTTCTATATTCAGTCCTTTTGGATCAAGGCAATCTAAAGTCTTGATCCAATAGGTCTCTCTTCGTCTTAATCTCAAAAGACGATTGGTGTCCCACTTGTCCAGAAGCACCCATTCTACTATACTAACTGCAAGGTCTTCAGGATTTTGGTTATGGTAGTACTTGAAGTGATGAGACACGCTGTGATTTTCAAAGCCTGCCTCTATATTTCGGATATGCTCCCTTAGTCTATATTTAATTTTGCGTTTCGTACGCCCTATATAGATTTTCCCACATTTGCAGGATAGTTGATATACTACAAATGTGGTATGACATGTATATCTGTGCTTACAGTTGTAAATCCTACTACCATCATAATTTACAAAAGAGGCATTTTTATCTGAACTCCTGGGACACATGATACATTCTTTATATTTACAAGGAAAAAGGCCCACCGGCCCTCCACACCAGCTGGTTAGTGATCCACTGGTTGATGAAGCACCTTTAATCGGTTGGCGTAATTTAGTGGGAGCAATGTGGTTTTTAATGTCTCTATTTTTCCTATAAATTATATCTGGTTTTGGCCCTAGAATATCATTCAGGATAGGGTCTAGTTTCAAGACCTTCCAATGTTTAGTTAAAATATTTTTAATTTTATGATGCTGATTGTTATATTTAGTTACAAATGTTGGTGGTTTTTCAATAGAACCATCAGTTTTAGATAGGGACTTGTTTTTAGTTTTAACCAGATCTGATCTGTTAATGCTATCCACTCTACTCTTAGTTGTATTTAGAAGATCAAGATCATATCTTTTGTCTAAAAAATTTTTAGTTAGAACATCTGCCTCCCTATTATAATCCTCATTAAACTAGACCCTATCCTGAATGATATTCTAGGGCCAAAACCAGATATAATTTATAGGAAAAATAGAGACATTAAAAACCACATTGCTCCCACTAAATTACGCCAACCGATTAAAGGTGCTTCATCAACCAGTGGATCACTAACCAGCTGGTGTGGAGGGCCGGTGGGCCTTTTTCCTTGTAAATATAAAGAATGTATCATGTGTCCCAGGATTTCAGATAAAAATGCCTCTTTTGTAAATTATGATGGTAGTAGGATTTACAACTGTAAGCACAGATATACACAGATATATATAATATATAGGGTTGGTATGAACTTGTAAGATAGGATATTGTGTGTATATATGTATTAGATGGGAATATGAATTCTTATTATAATCTGTTGGTCATTAAGCATTACTCACATACCCACATGGTTCAATGTATTATTTTATTTTTACATATACTGATCATTATCATTTATTATCATATTAGCAGTGTCTTCTAGTATTTAAGAATTATTTAATACTTTTTATTAACATGTATACAATCGCAATATTTTATGAGGTGTGCATTATTCAGGTTATACATGTTAAAATGGTATTTTATATATATTTTATTATTTGTTTATTTGGAATTTTGAGTGTTATTCCTTATTTTGCAGGAATCATATGTGGATATGGTATTGTGTGTATTTTTCTATATATGATATGAACTTTCAATCATTATTACTATTGTATAGATATTAGATCAACAATTTGTATACCCGTTAGGTTTTTTATTCATGTTTATGTATATGTAATCCATTTTTATGATTAGCGCTATTTTAGCACTCTTATCACAGTTTTTAACATAACTTGTTTCAATATGAAGTTTTTATCTGTGTTGTATAATATATATTTTATGCATATCTATTAGTTTGTTCAGATTATCTAGAGCTGTGAAGTACAAATAACATGGTGATTAATCATTATTAATTTGCCTTGTTTAGCAATTGGAGGATATCCGGTTGCCTGTTAATATATAACTCCCAGCTCCTGTTGTATCTTTAGTTCTTGAGAAAGTCCCGTCGTACGGGACGAAACGCGTAGAACGTAGCTTTGTGTACATTCTATTTTTCACCCAGTGAAGCCACCGTAGGTCCTCGTGTGCAGTGAGCTCAGCACTAGGGGTTCTCCTATTGGTACTGAGCTGAGGGTGTGTGGAGGTGTGTCCCTGACGCAGCGGTTAGAGATATCGGAGTACCCGCTGTTATATTTACTGAAATTGGACATTTACAAACCACGAAGGGACATTTGATGATCCATAAAATTACAGCTGGATCCTAGCCATACGTGTATGAGGGACAACTTTAATTATGATGTGCCTGTTTTTATTTTAACTCTTGTGAGTATATTATCTTGTGTGTTTCACCTGAATAAATATATCTACACTTGAATCGCGTCCTGCGCTTCTCTCCTTTCATCCTATTCTAGAAACAGGCCTTTAAACGTTTGTCAATTGCACATAATTTTTGTCAGAAGAAGGGACTGTATTTGGTCCCAAAACGTCACTTAAATAAAAAGATTCAGTATAACTTGACGGCTGAAGACCAGTGAGTGCTTATTTATCCTACATCTATTCGATTTCCATATTGCACCCTGGCGGTTGTGGCTTGGATGGTGAGAGTGCACATACCAAACACTATTTATATATATATATATATATATATATGTATATATGTGTGTGTTTGTGTTTTTTTAAGATGTTTGATGTGGCTCTGTATAGTGGATATAGCAATCCTGCCTGGAAGACTGCTTTACTTATTGTGAAAAGAACACTGTGATTTTGTCCCCCTTGTGTCCAAACAATTATCTAGCCCCTGTGGCAATTCTTGCAGTTTTGTTTCCCCTGCCCTTTGTCATCGTACATTATTCACTGTTCAACTTGGGCTACATTTTTTTATTGGTTGGGGTAAAATATTTTTTACATCTGGCCATACTGGTTATTCTATTATAATTTTAACAGGCTGAGCCTTGTTTTATTCACTCCCCTTTTTTTAGAGAGGGCAGTTTTAGAGAAGGCACTTGGTAGTAAGATAACTTTAGACTTATCTTGGTTGGGTAACTAAAAGTTGAAGTCATACTATACATGTAGCCTATATTTTCTATATTGAGTACAAAGGGTACCTCTCATTTAAACATTTGCTTCTGTTCTTCAGAGCTTAGGTTTGAGATGCCCATCTGTGCAAGGCATACATTTGTTTAGGTGTCCAAGAGTGGCCCCATATAGGAAACAGAAGGTATCTTTATAACATGTGGCATAATATTATCTTTGAGATGCCCATCTGTGTAAGGCATACATGTATAAATATATTAATGTTGAGAGTTTACTTTTGGCAATAGCTCTTGGTCTTATTCCTTTAAAAGACCGAGCCTTTCTTGCAAAATTGTACATAATGATTACACATATAGATGAAGGTTGTTTTTATATTCATATATGTTCAGTAGTACCACAAATAATTGATGCTTATCCAACATTATGTCATGCATTAAGATTAATAGTAGGCTAGAGCAGTGATTTTTAACCTTTTTTTTGCCGTGGCACACTTTTTTACCTTAAAAAATCCTGTGGCACACCACCATCCCAAAATTTAAATAAAATCACACATTGTAGCCTAATACAGCATATATATATATACACATACACACAAACACACACATACTGTATGTATTGTGCTGTTATGCCATGCCTCCTACAAACTACCCCTGCACTGGGAGTAAAAAACAAGCAAAGTTTAAAAGATATGTCACACTGTTGTCAGTCTGCCGCGGCACACCTGAGGATCTCTCACGGCACACTGGTTGAAAAACACTGGGCTAGAGTACAAGATTTTTGTTCTATATGAGTATGTCCTTTATTACAGACTACCAACTTGGTCAATAATGTTTTAATATCTTTCTTGGTTTTTGTAAGGTTCTTGCATGCTTATTTCTTGGTGTACTTCATGAGGCCCCAAAGTGGTCTTTTTTTTCTCATTATACCTAGTGGAGTTAGCGGGATCGTTAAATACCGCTCCACTGGCCTTTATTGGGCTACATTGTCCTAGAATATTTTTATTTATTTTTTGCAAGTTGTAGGAGGGGGCATTAGTTAAAAGGTATTTCACTTGCACAAGGACTGGATATCTTAATCTGTGTCCTTGGGCTTAATAACATTGAAGATTACCTAGCAAGCTTATGGTAATGGCCAGGGTAGATAACTGGCTGGAGCAGTTGCAGTTAGGGGTAATGTCAGACAGGGGGTTTGCAGTGAAGATTTGACAGTTGGGAAGGTGAAGACAGTGGGCTGTGATTAGGATTGATTAGTAGGGGTTTCTTACGGTTAGTTGGGTCATAAGATCCTTCTAAAGTACTCTAAAGCACTGTTGCCTATACAATATTTCAGAAAACTTGATTAAACCATGAAACAGATATCAAAAACAAAATAAGTCCTTGATGGAGGTGCGCCTATGGTGACGAATGTAGCAAACAATCCGATATAAGGCTGCTCTTCTGTAGCGTGCGTAGACGGTTAGGAAATCTGTAGTGGGGAAACAGGAAGGCGCCAATAGGGTGATAACGTATAGACCCAGACAGGTGAGTATAAGGAGAGAAAAGGTACTCACAAGCAGGGCGGCACTTGAACGTGCCTAACCAAGCGGGCCGGGACCACAGCGTCGCCCGGGAGACTCACAACGGCAACAACACCAATCCTGATTGGCCACACGGAACTTGGTCCGGCTCGAGGATTGGTGTTGTTGCCGTTGTGAGTCTCCCGGGCGACGCTGTGGTCCCGGCCCGCTTGGTTAGGCACGTTCAAGTGCCGCCCTGCTTGTGAGTACCTTTTCTCTCCTTATACTCACCTGTCTGGGTCTATACGTTATCACCCTATTGGCGCCTTCCTGTTTCCCCACTATTGATTAAACCATAAACAACTAAGGGTTAGCTTCCATTTGAGACACAAAGCATTAAATCAATAAGCTGATGTAAAGTGGTATGAGCTTTTGCTTTTCATTTCAATTTATTTACATACATCCTCATTCCATTTTACAACTGCACTCAATTTTCATAAGATGTTAAAGGGACACTGAACCCATTTTTTTTTTCTTTCGTGATTCAGATAAAGCATGCAATTTTAAGCAACTTTTTAATTTACTCCTATTATCAAATTTTCTTCATTCTCTTGCTACATTTATTTGAAAAAGATGGCATCTAAGTTTTTTTTTGGTTCAGTACTCTTGACAGCACTTTTTTATTGGTGGATGAATTTATCCACCAATCAGCAAGGACAACCCAGGTTGTTCACCAAAAATGGGCCGGCATCTAAACTTACATTCTTGCATTTCAAATAAAGATACCAAGAGAATAAAGAAAATTTGATAATAGGAGTAAATTAGAAAGTTGCTTAAAATGTCATGCTTTATCTGAATCACGAAAGAAAAAGTTTGGGTTCAGTGTGCCTTTAAGAATAACCTCAACCCAATTTTTATGCCCAGCAACATGGTAATGTTTGGAGAAAAACTAGTGTCTCAGAGTGCTTAGCAACTCAAACAAGATGGTGAAAAAACAGTGCAAGCTTCACCTGTGATCCACTTCACCCCCTCAGCTAATAGACATGCACATATATTTTAAAATAATGTACAAAACTAATTAATCTAAGTCAGATTCCTATATTTAGTTTAAGGGACACTGAACCCAAATGTTTTCTTTCACGATTCAGATAGAGCATGCAATTTTAAGCATCTTTCTAATTAACTCCTATTATAAAATTTTCTTCATTCTCTTGGTATGTTTATTTGAAAAGCAAGAATGTAAGTTTAGATGCCGGCCCATTTTTGGTGAACAACCTGCTTTGTCCTTGCTGATTGGACAGCACCAATAAACAAGTGCTGTCCGTGGTTCTGAACCCAAAATTTGCTGGCTCTTTAGCTTAGATGCCTTCTTTTTCAAATAAAGATAGCAAGAGAACGAAGAAAAATTGATAATAGAAGTAAATTAGAAAGTTGCTTAAAATTGCACGCTCTATCTGAATCATGAAATAAAAAATTTGGGTTCAGTATCCCTTTAAGATATTTTTCTGCGTGTTTTTTAAAAATATATATTTATATGATTGTAAATTAATATTACTTCAATATATAATATTTTAGTATTTAATATATTATATAGTTTTATTTATAGGTATCTTTTTTATGTAGCAATACTTAAAGGGATATAAAACCTCAAAATTAGCAATACTTAAAGGGATATGAAACCTCAAAATTCTCTTTTGTGATTTAGACAGAGCGTACCAATAGAAAAACGTTTCCAATTTACTTCTCATCAAATTTGCTTTGTTCACATTCTGTGTTGAAGAGATACCTAGGTAGGCATCTGGAGCTCTATATGGCAGGATATAGTGCTGCCATCTAGTGCTTTTGCAAGTGAATAATATTCTAGCGAAACTGATGCCCTATAGTGCTTCAGAAATGGTCCGGCTCCTAAGCATATGTCCCTGCTTTTCAACAAAATATACCAAGAGAGTTTTAAGATCATATGCGCTATCCAATTCACTGGGAAAATTTTGGGTTTCATATACCCTTAAAGGGACATAAAACCCACATGTTGTCTTTCAGGATTCAGATAGAGCATGCACTTTCAAAACACCTTTTCTATTTACTTCTATTATCTAATTTGCTTTGTTCTCTTGAAATACTTTGTTTAAAAGGATACTTGAGGTAGACTCAGGAGCTGCTGATTGGTGGCTGCACATATATGCCTCATCTTATTGGCTCACCCAGTGCATTTAGCTAGCTCCCAGTAGTGCACTGCTGTTTCTTCAATAAAGAATACCAAGAGAAGGAAACAAATTGTATAACAGAAGTAAAATTGGAAGTTGTTTAAAATTGTATGTTCTATCTGAATAATGATTTTTATAAGAGGCTGTCAAAAATGTTAGGCCATTAATGGCAGCATATAACAAGCCATAAACTTTTATCTTGTATAATTATTTTTATTTATTTTATTTATGTTGTTTTTTTCACTAATTTCTTATGCTGAGTCTAATATATAATTTTATTTTATTTTTGTTATTTAAAAAGGCATAATACCCAAATGTTAAAGCACTTGAAATTACTGCAGTTAGCTGTGAAAAGCTGACTGGAAAATATCACCTGAGTATCTCTAAGTAAAAAAGGAAGATGTTTTAACCTCAAAATGTCAAGGGATTCTAAGCAGCCAATCAGGATGCTAGTCCCAGGACTTGCAAGGAAGCATGCATCTGGCATGTGCAGATAATTTTCCTATTCAGTTTAAAGAAGTTTACTAAAAAATCTCATGAGATTTCAGTGAAGTCACATGAGATCACAGCAATGCAAAGCATGACTTTATCACTGCTAATGCTGATTGGCTGTAGTTTTTTTTTTTATTATTATTCAACCTACAGTTGGTCAGAGCACTTACTTTTGTGATTGAAGAAAATTGTGAGGTAAAATATTTTCCCTTTTTACATAGAGGTGCTCAGGTGATATTTTCTTATCAGCTTTTTACTGTTATGCTGCATCACTTTCAAGTGATTTAACATATAGGTATTATGCCCCTTTCAATGTATCTTTAATGAATTTGTTACACTGAGGCAATACCATGAGATTTATAATTTAACTTGCAAATTGGACCTTTGAGGAAATCTTTAATATAAATCATTCCTATACTTTTAATACAGTTGAGAATATTTGAACAAGTGTAAATAGCAAATGCAGCTAGTTCTTCACTCAGAAGAAAACAGCCTATGGCCCATGTATGGGGGAATCAATAGAGCTTTGCTTGTTACACAGTCACTTAATAACTTCAAATGTTTTTTTACATAATTGCTATGGAGACATACAGTTGTTTGTTTGTATATTGCAAATATACATTCAATGCAGTCTGCAGGAACTGTGATTTAATAATATATGTTAACATAGAAGCCACTATTATTCTGATTACAGACTGCTGAACTTGTTTAGTTGCTGTTATATGGTATAATTTTGACATTATTAAACTGCAGGGGATCATTTAACAGATTGCTCTTAAAATGCTGGGGTTTTTTTACATCTTTTGATCCTTGAGTCTCTAGTTAACAGATGTCAGATAATCAAATGTTAAAATCTGGATCAAAGTTTTTATTAAAGGGACAGTCTACACCAGATTTTTTATTGTTTTAAAAGATAAATAATCCCTTTATTACCCATTCCCTAAATTTGCATAGCCAACACAGTTATATTAATAAACTTTTTGCCTCTTTGATTACCTTGTATCTAAGCCTCTGCAAACTGCCCCCTTATTTCAGTTCTTTTGACAGACTTGCATTTTAGCCAATTAGTGCTGACTCCTAGGTAATGCCAAGTGCGTGAGCACAGTGTTATCTATATGACACACATGATCTAACACCCTTTAGTAGTGAAAAACTATCAATATGCATTAATATAAGAACCGTCCTTCAAAGTCTAAGAAATTAGCATATGAACCTCCTAGGTTTAGCTTTCAACTAAGAATACCAAGATAACAAAGTAAAATGAAAAGTTGTTTAAAATTACATGCTCTATCTGAATCATAAAAGTTTTTTTTGGACTAGATTGTCCCTTTAAAGATAAATTACAAGATGTTGTAAAGATCTAACAACACACCTTAAACATTTATTTAAAGGGAAATTAAACCCCATTTTTATATTTCATGATTCAGATAGATCATATGATTTTAAACAAATTTCCAATTTACTTCGATTATCTAATTTGTTTCATTCTCTTAATTTCCTTTGTTGAAGATGAAGCAAGGCACTACTGGGAGGTAGCTAAACACAATGTTTGAGCCAATAAAATGAGGCATATATGTACAGTCACCAGTTTGCAGCTCCTGAGCCTACCTAGGTATCTCATTTCAATAAAGGATACCAAGAGTACAAAACAAATTAAATAATCAAAGTCAATTGGAAAGATGTTTAAAATCACATGCTCTATCTAAACCATGAAGGAAAAAAATGCGGGTTTCACGTCCTTTTAATTCAGATGGAGATGTTTAGCCAACAGTATATAGGAAATAAACCAGCACAAGTAACACATATTAAAGGGACATGAAACCCAATTTTTTTTCTTTCATGATTTAGACAGAGCATACAATTATAAACAACTTTCTAATTTACTTCTATTATCTATTTTGCTTTATTCTCTTGATATTCTTTGCTGAAAAGCATATCTAGATATGCTTAGTAGCTGCTGATTGGTAGCTGCACATAGATGCCTCCTCTGATTGGTTCACCGTGTGCATCGCTATTTCTTCATTAAAGTATATCTAAAGAATGAAGCAAATTAGGCAATAGAAGTAAATTGGAATGTTGTTTAAAATTATATTCTCTACCTTAATCATTAAAGAAAATGTTTGGGTATAGTGTCCCTTTAAGGGCTCTCTTAAGAGACCATGGCATGAGAAAATTTTCTGGCAGTCATATGAAAAAGTATTCTCTAACCAGGGATGTCCAAACGAAAGGCCAAAAGTCATGTTGTTATCTGCACTTGTTTTCGTGACCCTTAGGAAGATGCAGAACTATAAATATGTGCCATAATGTTTGTGACACAAGGTATCCTGCAACCTTACTAAATCTGGACATTTTTAGAAGATACATAAATATTTGTGTTAAGTAGCCATAAATGTAAATAACCATTAGGCTTCTAAAATACTGATCTGTGTTAAGAAGTTGGCCATGACTATTCTAAACCATGGTTGTCTAGCCATTTCAAATGCCCCGTGGAGTGAGTCATGTAGTGATACATGTATCTCTGCTTTCAGATATCATTCATATTCATGGTGCTGTACAACTAGGAACACAATTATCCTAAAAATAATGAGTCTAATGAAGATGGAAGTCAAGTGCAAAAATATCATAAACAGTGGTACTGTAATCTCAAATAGTGAAGATATAGGAACCAAACTGGCTAATGCAGTGGGAAATATTATCAACAAGTATCAGCTATTCCTAGGCAACAATATCATGATGTATTGAGAAAGTAAACACATATTAAACAATAAAAACACTAGTAAAGTCATATGGTAAATTTAGAGTTCTCTATTCCACAATGTCATGACTTATTAACATCAAACATATACATTATATGTATTGTACAAGTGTCTGTATATTCATGTGATGTATATTTCCTTATTTTTAATATTTGATTGACTGTTTTACCTACCAGAATATTTCCTGCTTTATGTAGCTTCAGGAGTGAGTACAAGACATGCAAACTAAGCAGTAGTTATATAAGAATTTAAGTACAGTTTTAATTTAAGCCTGGTAGAACTACACTGTCGGTTTACACTTCATTTATTTGAGGTCATCCAGCCCCTACACTAACACCAGAACTTTTGAAAGAGTTAATTTTTATTATTTATGCTCGGACTTAAAGTATTATGGTCTAGACATATGAGTGGATTTCTATCTTTTAGCTGAGGAGTGTAAACACAATTAGGAAATTGCGGTATTTTTCACAAAATACCCCACTACACTATTAACTTCCAAAGCCGCCACAACCCCCATGCAAAAACCCTCTATGCTATTAACCCCTAAACCACTACAACCCCCACTGCTAAATACCCACTAACATCTAAACCCCCTAAATTAACCTGTTACCCCCCCCAAAAAACTAATATTACATGGAAATAAAAAAAATGCTACCATTACAGAAAATAAAAAACCTACCCTTACAGAAAAAAACAATTACCAAAAATAAAAAAACAGTAATGCCTATTCTAAAACAAATGTTTTTTGTAGGGCATTGACCTAAAGTGATTTAGCTCTTTTTCACTAAAATAAATATTAAAACATTCTACAAGTAACCCCCTCCCAAAAAAAGGCTATCTAAAAAACCTCCTCTAAAAATTGCCTTGAAAAGGGCATTTGGCTGGGCATTTCCTTTAGAAAGGCATTTAGCTCTTTTGCTGCCCCCTCCCAAAAAAAAAAAAGGAAAATACTATCACTAAACCCCAAGGATTGTACTCGCAGAAGTTGAATCTAGCTCCTACGTGGCAGTGGCGGTCCATTTTCATCCCGGCCGCAGTCTTTTATCTTTATCCATCGTCTTATATTTGGATCTTCCGTCCCTGATGTCTTCTTCATGCAGTCATCAGCCACACACTCAATTTTGATTGTGAGGTACCCCTATATAGGGCTACCCTTGCATTCAAATGAGCCAATAGAAAATGTTTTCTTTCTTTTGGCTGGTTTTTACAGGCTATTGCTATAGTTTAGTGTTAGTATAGATTTTTTTTTTTTTTTTTTTTTTTTTTTCATTGTTATTTTTTATTGAAATTTTCAAAATATACAGCACGTTTAAGTAGACAGACAATGGGTATTAAACATTATACGTTGTTTACAACATCCAATGTGTTATACATATCCGTGTCTATCCTGTTTATTCACAGTTTTAACCCACAATATAAGTTACAGTCCTAAAGTCTTTCTGAAGTATTCTGTGGGATTATTCCATGAGGCTTTAAAGCCTTATACATTTTGCAATACTGTGATGTTAAGATAACAACAATATAAATATACAATTAACAAAAATAACATTTAAATGAAAAATAAATAAACAAACAAACTGCAGAGATTTACTTGTTAGAGATGATCTTAATAATATGGGTCTATACATTTCATGTGGTGTATTAGTATTTATGTATACTGTAAACTTAGGCTTGTGTCATACATTATGACTGATCATTTAGGGCTTAATGGTTCATAGCTCATATGTCATATATCACTATCTCTACCCATCTCCATTCAGTTGTTTTGATTGGCTTGAGTTTTCAGTGTTCTTTATAGGAATTATGTTATATATTTACTAATTTACTGATTTATTTATTTATTTACCGATCCCGTGTACGTGTCCCAGAAGAATGTCATGTCATTATAGAAGGTTAGTCTGTTTGATTTAAAATAGAAGTATCTTTCTAGTGATAATGTCTCTTGAACTTTCCCCCTCCATAAGTCTGTTGTAGGTAAGTTGGTTAATTTCCAGTGTGTAGCTATTAACTGTTTAGCAACATTTAACATAATGTGACCTAGGCTTTTTTTGATTGCTCATTTTATATCTGTAAGCTCATTGAAGAGACACGCTGATGGGGTAGGTGTAATGCTGCTCGATAGTACTTTATTTATTTCATCTATCACTTGTTCCCAGTATGTGTTTACCTCCTTACATGTCCACCATATGTGGCTCATGGTCCCCGATTCTCGGAAACACCTCCAACATCTGTCATTAGCTGTTGGAAATAGGTATTTTGTCCTACTTGGTGTCATATACCATCTGGCCAGTACCTTATAGTTTGTCTCTAGGGCGTTTGTTGTATGTGCTGAGAAAGCTATATTCCGGAAAAACCTCTCCCATGTCTTTGATTCCTGATGTCCAAGTAATTCCCTTTCCCATCCCCTTACAAAGTTATGTGGTTTGGGTGAAGTGACGGTAATTAGAAGCCTATATGTAATGGATATGAGTCTTCTTTGTGGATTAGCACTGCTACAAAGCTGTTCAAAAGGTGTTAACTGTCTTGTCAGGTTGGATCTATTCCTATGAGTGTATATATAATGATTGACTTGGTGATAATGTAGCCAATTCCTAAAGAATCCATTGCCCACATTTTCCAATTCATTTCTGGGTTTTAGTTTCCCTTGGTTTGTAATTCGTGATATTGTAATACATCCCTCTAAATCCCGGACTATACTTTTATTATATTCTAAACCTGTTTTGAATTCTGGATTTGCCAATATGGGGGTTAGAGGGGAATAGGAACTAGAGACGCCTTTAATTTTATCACATATCTCCCTCCAGTCTAATATTGTGGCCAGTACTGTAGATGTGGCCTTTTCTACTATTTTTGGTATAAGTTTGGGTGTCCAGCAAGCTCCTCCTAGCTGGCTGATCCCTACGAGATCATGTTCGATTTGAATCCAATGTTTGGGATTATCTGGATCGTTCCTGCACCATTCTATTATTCTTTGTAAGGATATTGCTTTTTGATATAATAGTAGATTAGGTACCCCCAATCCTCCCATTTCCCTCGGGGCGTACATTGTTGATTTATTGACCCGTGGTGGGCGTTTCTTCCAAATGAAATCATAAAATATTTTTTGAAGTTTGTGTATATACATATGAGTATGTGATAGTGGTAAAGTTTGCATTATGTATAGGATTTTTGGTAAAAGCATCATCTTTACTGAGTTGATTCGCCCTAGCCATGAGGAGTTTTTTGAGAGCCATGATGAAGCCTGATTAGATATATTATTCACAAGTTTACCATAGTTGGTAGACCTCGTAGATTCTATACTATTCGTTAAGTGTACACCTAAGTATTTGATAGAGGTTGATTGAACTGTGTATGTGTAGTTTTTTTTACATGTTGCTATGTCTATGTCTGTCATGTGGAGAGGCAGGAGTTCAGACTTACTTGCGTTTACTGAGAAGTTGGATATCTCGCCATAGGATTGAAGTTCACGGCGTACCGCGGAGAGAGACCTCAGTGGATCAGCTAGGGAAAGTAGTATGTCATCAGCAAACATAGATAGTTTATATTCTTTTTGGTTGATGACTATGCCTTTTACGTTCCCATTTTGTCTAATTTTACTCGCTAATATCTCTAATGAGAGAATAAATAAAAGTGGGGACAGGGGGCAACCCTGTCTTGTTCCATTATTTATTTCAAATTGCTCAGATAGCGTACCGTTAATACGAATTTGGGCTGTTGGGAAAGAATATAATGCCATTACTCTATTGATAAAGAGAAGTGGGAAATTGAATTTGAGAAGAGACGCTTCTAGGAAGGTCCAATCTAACCTATCAAAAGCTTTCTCAGCATCTGTGGAAAGCATTACGGAGGGGATCTTAAATCTATTAATATGTTCTATAATATTTAATATTTTGATTGTGTTATCTTTGGCCTCTCTCCGCGGTACAAATCCTACTTGGTCTGGGGAGACTAGTGTTGGTAGTATGCTGTTAATTCTAGCGGCCAATACCTTAGCGAAAATCTTTAGGTCAATGTTCAACAATGATATTGGTCGAAAATTGGCAGGTGTGTCATGTTTTTTACCTGGCTTGGGGAGCACAGTTATGTATGCCTGTAACATTGTATCTGGAAGTGTTCCACCCTCGTCAATCTGATGAAAAGTGCTTAATATGTGAGGTGTTAGAATGTTCCCAAATAGTTTATAGTATGATCCTGTAAACCCATCAGGGCCTGGGGCTTTATCATTTTTCAGGGATTTGATGGCCTCATGTATTTCTTTCCAACTGATTGGTGATTGTAGTTTTTTACCATCTGTCTCTGTGAGTTGAGGAACATGGACATTCTCCAGATACTGTTGACACTTAATATTATGCTCATCACGTGACCTGCTGGGATGTATATTGTACAGCATGTGGTAATAATTTTTAAAGATATTACCTATCTGTTTTGTATCTTCAACTTTACTTCCTGAAGGATTATTTATTGAGTGTATAAAATTTTTAGATCTTTTAGCTTTAAGGGATCTGGCTAACATTCGCCCAGGTTTATTAGCGTTACAATAATATTTTTGTTTTAGTTTATATGCTATACTATGCGCTTTCAAGTGTAAATGAGAAGACATTTTAGATCTGTAAAATTTTAACTGTTGTAGTATATTATCATCTAAAGGGTTGCACTTATGCAGGTGATCTAGGTGTTCTAGTTCTTTAGCTAAGTGGTGATATTCCTCTCTTAGGCGCTTATTTTTTAAAGCTCTCAGTTTAATTAAAACTCCTCTTATGTAGCTTTTATGGGATTCCCATATTATCGTTGGAGTTTCCTCGCCCTGTGTGTTATGATGAAAAAATTCTTTCAATTCCTGTTCAATATTTGACTGTATTGATGGATCTAACAAAAGAGAGTCGTCTAGTCTCCACATAAAGTCTTTCATTGGGGCTGATGGCCATTTAAGGGTGCATCTAACCATAGAGTGGTCGGACCACGCTGTGTGAGATATATTGGAGTCTAGTGTGTGTGCTAAGATTATATGATCTAATAGTATAAAATCAATTCTGGAGTATGATTTATTGGGATTAGAGAAGAAAGTGTAATCTCTCTTCTCAGGATTTGCAATTCTCCATGGGTCGTGTAGGCCAAATATTTTAATGAAATACCATACTGCTCTAAGGGTGCGTTTTGTCACTTGTATATTTGGGTTTGTGCTGTCTAATTTAGGGCAGATAGGTAGATTAAAATCCCCCATTACAATCAGTTGCCCCTTATGAATATCCTGAATTCGTTTGATCAGGGATGTGAAGAATGCTGCCTGCCTTTGATTGGGGGCATATATGTTCACTAGTGTCACTATTTGGTTGTAGAGAATGCCACTTACAGCTAAAAATCTGCCTTCCGAATCTTTCGTCTGTTCTAACAATTTAAATGGTATGTTGTTATGTATCAGGATGCTCACTCCATTGATCTTTTTCCTGTGGTGGGTATTATGGTAGGATTGAGTGAAGCTACGATGAATGCTCTTGGGGGTGGATCCCTTTTTAAAATGAGTCTCTTGAAGGCCTAATATCTCCACCTTTTTTTGTATTATATCCCTAAAAGCTATTGATCTCTTATACTGCCCATTAAACCCTTTGACATTTTGAGATATAATGTGGATGTGTGTATCTGTCATCTTTTATGTTGTAATCTCTCCATGTGCATGTTCTCAATACCCATATGTTTAAGTAAATATCTCTGCTTGAAGAAAATAAAAATTAACTTAACATATTGAAACTTAACAATAAAAACACATATAACTTTTAACTCAACAAAATACTCGTAGGAGGAAATGACTAGTAAATTCCATGCGGAATCTAATCAGCCCACTAAGTATTTCTTAGATTTGTTACTTACCATTCATCTTTTTTTTTTTAACCTTTTACTAAAGAATTCGCCAGACAACCTTAAACATTCAATATCAAATTACTAAAACCGTGAGTGCAAGAAAGAACATTATGAGAATGTTATACATCTGGGTGCATCTTGTTATCTTTACAATGGACATTTCGTATCAACATATCATAACCCAGAATCATTCAACACGTAAGATATGAAGCACATCTTATGATAAAATTTCGCATTTGAACTTCATGCTTACCAACACTGGTCTTACCCCTGAGATTAAACATCTTAAATCAGTCTTATTCAGCCCGTCTGGGCTTCAGAGTTCAATGAGGATTGATTTGTTTTCCTGACCTTGACTGTCTGCCATTCTCTACGTTGCGGTAGAGGTGCGGAGCGGTTCATTGGTTGTGCAGTATTGATTTGTCCTGGGTCTGTATCTCCAGAAGGTGTCTCCAATTTCTGAGGGTGATGTGCATATTGCTCTTCTATTCTTCCAAATCGCTACTAGATGAAACGGGTGGCCCCATCTGTAATTAATATTCCTATCCTGTAGATGTCTTGTGAGTATAGAAAGTTCTTTTCTCCTGATGAGAGTTCTAGTGGAAAGGTCAGCAAAGAATTGTAGTGTAGCACCATCTTTTTGTATTGGTCGCTTTTCTCTTGCTGCTGTCATGATGTTTTCCTTTATCTGGTAGTTGTTAATCCTCACTATCACATCTCTGGGAGGTGCTGCCTCTGGGGGTTTAGGCCTCAGAGCTCTATGAGCTCTATCTATTATTACATCTTGGGTGTCGGTTGAATTTCTTAAGGTTGAGAACAGGGATTGTAGATATTCTTGAAGGTCAGTGGTTTCTATGACCTCAGGAATCCCTCGTATTCTTATGTTATGTCTTCTAGATCTGTTCTCCAGATCCTCCAGCTTGTCCTCCAGTTGAGTGATTGTCTTGTCTTGTTGTTCCACTTGGTCGTTCAAACTGGATAGATCTGAAGATTGTGCTTGTGAGGCCTCCTCTAAACTCTCTACTCTGTTTCCAATTTCAGTGAGGTCTTTTTTAAGATCTGCAATTTCCTCTTTGATGCACTGTCTCACTTGAATTATAAGAGTTGAGAAATCTTTCTTTGATGGAATGGACGACAGCACATCTTTTGGAACAGATATCATGTCTGGTTCGCCCTCAGATTCTGATTCAGAAGAACCCGAAGATGGCTGTGATCTTAACGATATTTGTATTGGGTCCTTGGGCCTTGGTGAGGGTGAGGCTTTAAAATAGTCATCTACAGTAGGTTTCGTGAGTCCCCCCACTTTACTTGTTTTCCCTTTCCGCAAGTTCTTCCCTGGCGACATTTTTGCCAGATCCAAGAATGTCTGAATAACTGACTAGTTTGGAGGGTGTGTCTCAGAGGGATCACTGCAGTATTATTGCCCAGATAGAAGGATATCTCTCTTTTCTATTTCTGAGGTCTGTATAGTATATGACGTTTTAGTATTGAGGTTTTCTCTGTCTTTACCAGTACTGATTAAGCGGGGCCCCGGCGTCTTTTTTTTTTTTTTTTATTTCTATGGCTTTTTGAGCAATAAAAGTCCACCGTGTGGTTATGAGTTGTCTCTTTATGTCTCAGACCCCAGAGCTGCTATGTCATGCCCAGTGTTTCATGATATCCACCTATATTAAGTGAGATGGGCTTTGCTTGGTAGCTGCAGTTTAGTTTAGCGATATGTGTGTCATTAACATATTGATTTGTCAGTTCTGCAGTTTTACTTTTATTTCCATTTCTTTACTGCTGGTTACAGATCTGTTTTAACATCTTCTAGATTGTATGCTGGCGATTCATATTACCAGGTATTAGCATGAGTCCCACACCTTAACCGAGTTCAAGAGGTTATATTTATGTCCTTAAGTAGTATGTTTCCTTGTGCTGCCCCTTTCATATACAGATCAGTTCTTTTAAGTAGTATAATACAAGCCTGCATATGTTTCCTTAAGAAAATGTCTTTATATGCCAAATATAAACAGCCCCAGCTGGTGTTAGTCTTCGGTTTGTTGTAACATAAATTAATCCCCTGTTTTAAACTTTAAACATCAGTTCAGAGGTCTTACCAGGAGATTTCAAGTGCGTGTGTTGCTTTTAAGATGGCGCCCGGCACTTCTGTATGTTAGCTTGCGCACTTTTATTGTTTATCTCGCGACTGGTTCTGAAGTCTTTAATGCCCTTTGAGGGACTCACCCTGTGATATCAGTAAGTGGATCATGACTTATATGTACTTATATGTAGCGGTATTGTCGTTCACTTACATAGGTTGCTCTGTAAACTGTCGGTAGCTGTATCGTGGCAATGGCTGCTCTCTTTTTCATTTTAAACGTTTCCCTTGTATTCAGCTCACATTCCGTTTTTTTAGGGATGCGATGTCTGGACTGTTGGGAAGATTTACAAGGTGATGGTACTCTTTTTGCAGGCTGAAGCTCCGGAGCTCACCTATAGTGCGGCCATCTTCTCCAAGCGCCGGCTCCGCCTCCCAGTATAGATTTTTTTTTTATTTTGGAATGGGTTCTTTTTCTTAAATTGTGCTTTAGCTTTAGAATAGGCATAACTGTTTTAGGGGTTATTAAAATAGGGGGCTTATGGCGATGATTGTTAGCGCACGAGTATGGGTGTGTTTTTTCCACCTTTCTCGCTCCATTAAATTCTATGGGGAGTACGATATAAAACAAAATGTTATCCTCCAGCACTGGTGATAGGAGTGCCAGCTTGAAGAGCTCCTGCCAAAGCTCCAGACTTGTAATTCAAATGAAAAAAGGTTCAAGCAGCACCTCCAATTGTACAAATTATTTCAATTTTATTGTACCAAGGCACCAAGGGTGCCTTGGTACAATAAAATTGAAATAATTTGTACAATTGGAGGTGCTGCTTGAACTTTTTTCATTGGAATTCTATGGGGAGTACGTTGGGTTAGAGCGCCAGCTGAAAAAAAATACTTTCTAATTATTATTATTATTATCGGTTATTTGTAGAGCGGCAACAGATTCCACAGCGCTATTAAAAGAGGCGGAGTACAACAACACATTTATAGGGATCAAGCGGGTAGAGGGCCCTGACAAGAGTCGCACTGTTGTAGTCAGCTCTTAAGAAGGTGATCTACAAACAGCTGGACTTTTAGGCTTACATGCTAAGGGGGTTCAGGGGATAGCAATGGAGGAGAGGAACTGGTATAAAGAAAGGTTAGCGTTGGTTGTATGCGTCCCTGAACAGTAGAGTCTTTAGGGAGTGCTTGAAGCTTTCAAAACTAGGGGAGAGTTTGTGGAGCAAGGCAGAGAGTTCCACAAGATGGGAGCCAGTCTGGAGTAGTCCTGTAAGCAGGAGTGTGAGGAGGTAACGAGAGGAGGAGAGGAAGAGGTCATGAGCAGAGCGAAGGGGACTGGAGGGAGATTATCTGGAGATAAGGTCTGAGATATAGGGGGAGCAGTGCAGTTGAGGGATTTGTATGTCAGAGTGAGAATTTTGTGTTTAATCCTAGAGGCAAGAGGAAGCCAGTGAAGAGATTGGCAGAGAAGTGCAGCAGATGAAGAGCGACGTGTAAGGAAGATGAGCCTGGCAGAGGCATTCATTATGGATTGTAAAGGAGCTAGGCGGTAGCTGGGGAGACCAGAGAGGACAGGGTTACAGTAATCGAGGTGGGAAAGGATGAGAGAGTGGATTAAAATCTTAGTTGTGTCTTGTGTAAGAAAATGTCTAATTTTAGAGTTGTTTTTAAGGTGGAAGCGGCAGGCTTTAATCAAGGTATGAATGTGAGTAGTGAAAGAAAGATCTGAGTCAAATGTGACCCCAAGACATCGGACATGCAGGGTAGGGGTAATTCTAATATGCGTGAATAGCCACTCCACTTTTAATCTAGCCCTATATCCTTTATAATAATTCAATTGCACAGGGTTTTATTTGCATTTTTGTTGCTACTTCTCATGTGTCTATGTAATAATATACTATTTAGATGTTAAAAGCTGGGTGGGACAAGAAACAGGTGATAAACTGCAGATTATAACCTCCCTTGTCAGAGCCCAGTCACAACTGTTTACCCACCACTTGGAAATACAAATACAAAAAGACCAACATGCTTTTTAACTCTTAATGGGATATGAAGCCCAAAAATGTTCTTTTGTAATTCATAGAGAACATACAATTTTAAAAAAAAGTTTCCAATTCACTTATATTATCAAATTGGCTTAATTCCCATAGTATTCTGTGTTGAAAAGATACCTTGGTAGGCATCCGGAGCACAACATGGCTGGATATAGCACTGCCATCTAGTGCTCTTGGAAAACTGCTGCCATATAGTGATTCAGAAATGGGCCAGCTCCTAAGCTTTACAACCCTGCTTTTCAAGAAAAGATACCAAAACAACAAAGAAAAACTGATAATAAAATTAAATTAGAAAGTTGTTTGAAACTGCATGCTATATCTGAATCATGAAAGAAACATTTGAGGTTGAATATCCCTTTAAATCAGCATTGTTTAATTGACTTGGATGCTAATCTTGGGAACATATGATTGGTACATATGGCACTTGCATGTTCTAAACTTACAAGTAAGCTTTTGCACTGTGCATGAACACCAATAAAAGGCTACAAGGTTCATAACCTTAGTGGCAAAAAAAGAAAGTTAAATCAAAGTAAACATAAAAAATGACATGATGTTACAAAACCTGCACTAAACTTGTTTCCTTGCAAAATGAGCACTTAAAAAATCTCAGTGTAGCTACTGCCTTTAGTGAAATTATGGAGCTACCTTACAAAAAACAACAACAACAAAAAAACTTAAGTTCTATTGTCACATTATTTTTGCTGCAAAAGTCCTCTACTGAGCATGGGCAAGAAACTGACTTGAACTAATGCAAGTTTCTCCTAGCAACCACTTCAAAAGGAAAGCTGCTCCATTCGCCATCCTTTAGAGATCACAGCCTCCTCCTGGTGTTATGACTGGAAATAATGGGCCATGCACAAATGATTTAAAAGAAAAAAAGAAATAAAAGGTAAAATCCTTTTAAAATTATGAATTATACATATTGCATTATTAAGTATTACCCACTGCTTAGTGTTTTATATGACAACAATGAAGCAGATTGTTTTATACTTCTTTAAAAAAGGCTAGGCAATCTTTTTTTGGGACAGCATATATTAAAAAAAAATATGCTTAAGCAATAGGGCCACATTATACTTTATGCTTCACATACCGTTCTGGATAAATTCACAGTTTAAGAAGTAAATGAAAACAAATAATTTAAAGAGATACTAACCCCAATTTTTTTTTCTTTCATGATTCAGATAGAGCATGCAATTTTGAACAACTTTTTAATTTACTCCTAATATAAATTTTCTTTGTTCTCTTGGTATCTTTTTTTCAAAAGCAGGAATAAACGTTTAGGAGCCGGACCATTTTTGGTTAAGAAACTGGGTAGCGCTTGATGATTGGTGGCTAAATATAGCCACCTGCTAGCAGCCGATTGGCTGTGAATCTGCAGGGGGCGGCATTGCACAAGCAGTTTTCTAGAACTGCTTGTGCAATGATAAATGCTGACAGCGTATGCTGTCGGCATTTATCGATGTGCGGCAGACATGATACGCTACATTGTATAATGTCCGTCCGCACTGTAATAAATCGTCCCTATACTGTTCATTTTCAAGGCACTAAAAGCAGAAATAACATATCTATGGGCTCATTAAATTTAAATTCACTTGTTTACCCATAAAATAAATGAATAAACAAAATGTATAAAAAAATAACACCTGTATGTATAATAATTTAATGAAATTAATATTATAGTTATCGGTTTTATTTAGGAACATTCATTTTTTTATCTAGCTTAATTTAAATTACAGAAACAAGTCGTGTTAGTGTTTTATTAATTTTAAATTTGATAGGAGATATTTGCATTTAATATATTGTTAATATTACATAGATAATATGAAGTTAAATGTGGCTAAATTTACAATTTTGTCTAGTCATTTTTTCATTAAAATTCCCTATATTCTCTGCCCTTGGATAAATTTCACATGAGTTCTTGAAAATCTTCTGCTATTTACATTGACAAGGACATGTAGTAAAACATATCTGAAATAACAAGCCTAGATAAACGATCAATCCCTTGACAAAAGTGCCTCTCTCCTTATCTTCCTATCTTACTAAGTTCAATTTAGTAGCTTCTAACTAGAAAATAAAAGCAGAACATATTTTCTGTGTTTTGTCATTTAAAGGGACATAAACACTTTGAGTTCGATTACAATGTTTCTAATGTTCTCTTTCAATATTGGAAAAGTAGGATCATTCATTATTATTTATTATTATTTATTATTATTTTATAAAAGTGATCACAATCTCACAAAATCAAGCATAGCCAAGATTGATAACTGCCACAAGATTTAATCTCCATTTTACCACAACAGCACCCTTGACCAACTAAAATGGCTGATGTTCAATAAAGACAGAATCAATACTTGAAAAATAATTTTAACTGCCCGGCAAATATTCAAATCCAACACACCGCGTTTACATGACATCTCATCCTTCTCAACTTCACAGTGAATCACAAACCTCATTAAAATGCAACATTGTTGCACAATATAAAAACTTCAAAGCAGAACTTCAACTTTAAATGTAGCTTGATGTAGACTGCAGAGAGGCTGGAAGAGACTCTTAGTGTAAGGGAAAAATTATACAATTTGGAGAAATAGTGATGGACATTGGAGGACGGCAGGAAAGTCCAAGGAGCAGACAAAGTGGGAGACCATGCGCCACTCAAAGGGACAGTCCAGGGGGAAATCCAGAGAGTAGCCAAAGGGTCAGCCTGGCAGGGAGTCCATGCGGTAATGAAGGCAGTCACAGTGAGGGTCAAACGGGGAAGACAAGGAAGACAACAGAGGCAGGGGAGTGTGCAAGAAGGACCAACAAGTATAGGGACATCACACAAGGCACAGAGTAAACCAACTAAGAAAAATGCCTCAACTGTTGTATTTGCAAATCACATGAAACTGAGGGACAAAAAGTTATATATATATATCTCACAGTCCGTAAGTCTATCACGGGGCCCCAAAGTTGCAGCTGTTACAAACGTTAAATAAATATTCAATTTCCAGGCTCTTAAGTGTGTAAACACGCTCTGGTTCTGAACTCAGTTTTCCTTGCACCAATGCGATGTTACAGCTTGGTTACAAAGTTCATACTTGTTAATCCATACAGTGATTTAAACTCGTGAGTGATTCAGATTCGGTCTCTTGAGAGAGAACGCACAATGTACCCTGGCAGGACAGACCAGGCTATCGACCGCAAGACTTTAAAGCCTCAACAAAATACAATTTCCTCGGTACCTGTTTCACAATTGAATCAATGTGAGAGTCTTTATTGCTGCCACTAGCTACTTCACTTGCTTACCGAGGTGGCAGCCCAGAAGAGAGGAGCGGCGGAACAGGAGCAGGTGGCGTCACATGCGGCCTCTTCAGAGGCCAGGAGTGGAGCGCATGGCAGGACCAGAATGGCGGCAGGTAAGAGGTTGTCTTATGGGCCGGGCCTCGATCTTCTTGGCGGGAATGAGGGAGAGCGGCTGCTAGGCTGGAGGTGGGTGTGGCAAGGGTGGGCGCACCCCAGGCCCTTCAAGAGACGCAGGACCAGAGTGGGGAGACAGAGAGCAATGGGGGCCTGTTAGGTGTTGGGATTCAGGGCCAAGGGGTGAGGTCAAGGGGCAGTGGAATATCAGAGAGGAGTATTGGGGTAATTGGCGAGGGAGCAGAGATGGGGGGGGTCCCAGTTGGGAGTACAAAAGGGGGGCAAAAGGGGGTAGGAGTGCAGACGGCAAAGGGAGGGTTGGGGCAGAAGGGAAGTCAGAGCAGTGTGGGAAGGGGTGCTGGGCAGGCCAGAAAAAGGGGAACAGGTGTAGCAAGGGGAGGGGTAAAAAGGAAGGGAGCAATAGGTAAAGGGAAAAGGGTGTGTGGAAAAGGCAGGGGGGTGGGGAAAAGGGTGTGTGGAAAAGGCAGGGGGGTGGGGAAAGGGAGGGTTGTGGTGGGGGACACTGACTTGGCATGTTTATCTTTTGCAGGGACAAGGGCTGTGACACAGGAACAAGTGGGTGGTGGGGCAGAAGTCTCTGCTGAAGCTGCGGTGAGGGAGATAGACGGGGATGAGCTTTGGATTGACTATTCTTATAGTGATCTGGAGGCAGATGATCCGGGGGAAGGTACTTCAGCGGGTCCGGCTGCACCACGGCAGGTAAGGGACCTGGCTGCGTTAGAACAGCTCCTTCAGGCATGGGGAGCAGGGCAGGGGGGGCGGGAAGAGAGGGACAGGAGTGGGGTAGGGAGGGTATGGGCAGAGGAGCAAGGAAGGCAGGAGGAGAGGGGCAGGAGTAGGGCCGGGAGTGTAAGGGCAGAGGTGGGAAATGAGGCCGTTAGGGAAGTGAGTGGGCAGGATAGGGTTCTCACTGTCTCCTCTTCACAGATACGGCCACTGGGCAGGGACTCCCAGGTGCGCCAGAGTCCTCGGAGGACGGGAGCTGGACGGCGGCGGGAGAGGTCTCGCTCGCCTTGGAGGAGGGCGGGACATCAAGCCGGGAGGCGTTCCCCAACATGGGGAAGGTTGGAAAGGACAGAGAGGAGCAACAGAAGGAGGAGGTCTAGGTCTATGTCGCCACGGAGAAGTGTACGCAGGACAAGGGAGAGGGAGGCCGGAGGCCAGGGCGGTGGAGGCGCCAGCTGCAGAGGCGGGGACAGCAATGGCACCCACGGTAGCAGGTGAGGGGGCTGCTAGCACTGTGGGAATGGCTGGGAGTGCGCTTGGTTTAGGTGTGGCTCAGATGGCATTGGTGAATGGATTAAGGGATTTGCTGGTGAGCTTCGAGAGGCAGATGACGGGGCCACAAGGAGAAGTGGCGGCAGCATGGGGAGTAGGGGGTGCTGGGGTCCCAGCGGCGGGACTGGGGCAGGCAGTAGGGGAGCCGGCGATGGCTCAGCCTAGTGGGAGTAGCGTGCCAAGCGCAGGGAAGGTCGCGGAGAGTGCGCTGAGGAGACCTTGTTTGTGTTCAATTGGTCCACTAGGGATACATTTGTCGCAGGAGGTGAAGGAGAAAATATGGAAAAGAGAGTTCTTAGAAATATTTTCGCTTTTACCGTTAGAACAGATTATAGAGATCAAGGAGGATGCGAAAGGTGACAAGGAGAAGGAGGAGAACGAAAGGAAGAAGAAGTACAGGAAGCTACCAAAGACGTTAACTAATTGGTCACAGGCTTTTTGTATACTGGCAGCGGTGATTGGGGAAAAGGCGCCGGAACAGTGTTCTGCCTTATTCTGTTACCATGATGAAATTTTAGGGGCGTATAGAACGTATGGAGGCCTCGCATGGTGGCGTTATGACGAGCAGTTCCGGCAGAGGATGGTGGTGCGCCCGGAGATGTGGTGGGATGACCGGGACATGGGAATCTGGTTGGAGCTGATGACGCCGTTGAGAGGTTCCTTTCGTGGTTCAGGAAGGACGGGAAGTCAAGCCGGTGGAACAGTTGGGGGGAGTGCGAGCAGCGGAGCGGCGGTGGCCATTAGAAAGGGCTTGTGCTTCCAATACAACGAAGGACAGTGTAAGTTCGGAAGTGGATGTAAGTATAAGCATGCATGTTCGGGATGCTAAGGTAGCCACCCATGGGCCAGATGTTTCAAAAAAGGGAACGGAGCCGGGAAAGGGGGCGAGACTACTCCTAAGGGCCAAGACTCCAGTGAAGGTAAGAAGGATGGTGCCTTGGTTAGAGCAATTCGCTTGAGTCAAGGGTAAGGCGGGGGACGCGGAGTTGCTTCTTACGGGATTTAGTTCAGGTTTTCGGATTCCATTTGTAGAGGGGGGTGAGGTAAAAATCAGGGGTAATTTGAAGTCGGCTAAGGAATTCCCGGAGGTTGTTCAAGGAAAGCTAGACAAGGAAGTTGCGCTGGGTAGGATGGCAGGTCCATTTGAGAGGCCACCCATGGGGAATTTGAGGGTGTCACCATTGGGGGTGGTCCCAAAAAAAAAGCGGCCGGTCAGTTTCGTATGATTCATCACCTGTCATACCCAAAAGGCTCATCAGTAAATGATGGGATTGACCCGAAGGTGGCGGCGGTACGGTACGCTTCGTTCGATAAGGCGTTGGCTTTGGTGAGCCGTGCGGGAAAGGGGGCATTATTGGGAAAAGTGGATGTTGAGGCAGCCTTTCGGCTGTTGCCGGTGCACCCGATATGCCATCATTTGCTTGGGTGTTTTATCCGGGGTGCCTTTTACGTCGATCTATGCTTGCCAATGGGTTGTTCTATCTCATGCGCATACTTCGAAAAGTTTAGTACTTTTGTTGAGTGGGTGGTTCTTTGAGAGTCGGGTTTAACTTCTGTCGTTCACTATTAGGACGATTTCTTCTTTGTGGGCACAGCGGACGATGGGCACTGTCGCTTGCTAATGGATTGTTTCTTCCAGGTGGCAGAGGACTTTGGGATTCCGGTGGCCCATGAAAAAAATGGAGGGTCCTAAAACATCTTTGAGTTTTTTGGGGATTGAGATTGATTCCATGGCTATGGAATGTCGCTTGCCTCTGGATAAAGTAGTGGACCTAAAAAAGACTATTGCGGAGGCATTGGGAAGGCAGAGGATGCGGCTGAGGGAACTACAATCGTTGGTGGGCAAGTTGAATTTTGCCTGCCGGATTATACCAGCAGGGAGGGTTTTTTGCAGGCGACTGTCGCTTGCGACAGCGGGAGTGACGGAGCCCAGACAGTGGATTGCGTTGGAGTCAGAGTTGCAGGAGGATTTGAAGATTTGGTTGGCCTTTTTGGAAAATTTCAATGGGAGGGCTTTGGTGCAAGAAAAGGCGGTGGCGAACAGTGATATGCATCTATTCACGGATGCATCAGGGGCAAGGGGTTTTGGGGCATACTGCAAAGGGCGTTGGTGTGCAGGAGTGTGGCCGGCGGTATGGAGGGAGAAGGGGCTGACGAGGAATCTGGTGTTTTTGGAGCTTTTCCCGATTCTGGTGGCGGTGAGAGTGTGGCCTGAGAACTTGAGAGACAGGAGGGTAGTTTTTCACACGGATAATCTAGGTGTGGTGTTTGCAATTAACAGGCTATCATCCAGCTCGTTGCCAGTGGTCCGGTTGTTGAGGCTGTTTGTCTTGGAGTGTATGCGGCTGAATGTGTATTTTCGTTCAGTTCATGTGCCTGGTTGCAAAAATGTGATTGCTGACGCTCTTTCTCGATTCCAGTGGGATCGTTTTCAGAAGGAAGCACCGGAGGCAGAGGCGGAAGGGATCAGCTGCCCGGCGGATCTGTTGGAAGTGGAATTCTGGGAATGATGGAGGTGGCAAGGGGAGCGTTAGCTCGAGGTATGTGGGAGGCTTATGTAAGGGTATGGATTCAATGGTTGCAGGTGCTGAAGAGTAAAGGGATGTTGGCTTCGGAGCAAGGGTGGTTTGAAGGTTTGTTGGAATGGATTGGTATGTTGAAGAAAGAGGGCCTGTCTAGGTCAGTGGTAAAAAAGAGGATAGCTGCTTTGGGTTTTCTGTTCAAATTATTGAATCAGGAGGATTTCACGAAGAGGTTTGTGCTCCGTTTGGCGGTGAAGGGGATATGTAGAAGGTGTTCAAGCGGGGACAAAAGGAGGCCAGTCGTTTTTGCGATTCTTCAGAAGTTAGTGGATGTGTTGCAAGGCGTATGCTCCTCAGACTTTGAGACAGTGTTGTTTCAGGCAGCTTTTGTGTTGGCCTTTTTTGGGGCCTTTCAGGTATCGGGTGCCAATAGATGGGATTTGGGGGGACTGCAGATGGGGGATATTTCGGTGGAAGAAAAGGTCTTATGGATTTGGCTGAGGTGGTCAAAAACAGACCAGGAGGGTGTGGGTCGTTGGGTGAAGATTGGGGAATCAGGAGGGACATGCTGCCCGGTGAAGTTAGTAGCTTGGTATGTGGAAAGGAGGCCGGCTGGTTTCCTCCCACTGTTTGTTCATAGTGATGGGTCGGCGTTATCCCGTTTTCAGTTTTTGGCGGTGATACGGAAAGGGTTAAGGAAGTTAGGTTATTCTGCTGGGGATTTTGGAACTCATTCATTTCGGATTGGGGCTGCCACGGAGGCCGCCAGCTTGGGGTTTGGTGAGAGTGTTATAAAGAGGATTGGAGGATGGAAGTCTGGATGCTTTCGTTTGCATGTCAGGCCAGATTTGAAGATTTAGACTGGGTTTTGTTTTTCAGGTCCGGTCATCTGCTGGATTGTGGGACATTCCTACATTTACTGGGCCCGCAAGGCTGCGGCGGTGAAGGACCTGGGTGGGCAGTTGAACCTGCCCAAGGAGACAGTGAGGTTGAGATGGCTGGGGGTTCGGGGGTTGAGATGGGTCCAATTTCTCAGAAAAGTTGTAGATTATGCTAGGTTGTTTTGCCCTCCAGACATTTTATTGGTCCATGTTGGGGGGGAACGATTTAGGCTTCCAGTCACAGAAGGAGTTAGTGGACAATATCAAGAGAGATTTGGGTAGGTTGAAGGTATTGTTCCCGAATATCACGCTGATTTGGTCTGATATTGAGCCTCGGTCAGTATGGAGGGCAGCATGGGACCATAGGAAGCTGGAGGTTTCTAGGAAGAAGATTAATAGAACCATCAGTGGTTTTGTTAGCAGGTTGGGGGGATTCTGTATCCGTCACGTGGAATTTGAGGGTGAGACAGGGCGTTGTTTTTTCTTAAAAGATGGGGTTCACTTGAATGAGGTGGGGCTCCACCTCTTCAATTTCAACCTTAGAGAAGGGGTGTTGCAGGCCTTGGCCCGGGTGGGGCATGCTTGTCGGTGATGCGCTGTGGCGGGGTGCTTGTTGTGGAATGGGGGATAACATAAAGTGGTACCTCCCTAAAGAGGCGGGAGAGTTGTGTGGGGGAATGTACCTGGCGGTAAGCCTGAGGAAGGTACGTCTCTGGGGGGAAGCACCTTAGGTTATTTGTTTTGTTATTAAAGTTTTAAGTTATTAAAGTTTATCTAAGTTAAATGTTAAATTATTAATATTCTAATAAATGCGGGCTGCGGCCTTTACACCCAATTTTGTAGTATGTGTTTTATTGTTAGTGCGGAATTTATGCCATATGGGGTCAATGAGCCCTGGAGGAGGAATCGACGGAGGGGTAGGTGACCCCTATCCAGGCAATTGAGCAGTCTGGATGGGGGTGGAGCTGGGGGGGCTAGGTTATTTAGGGGATGTGCGGTGTGGGTCCTCCATCTTATATCCCTGCAATCGCAAGGTGAAGTTCCCTCCCTCCCTCCCTGTTTATTGGGTTTTGAGGAGGCGGGGTCCGGGGGTGCTTGTTGTGGAATGGGGGATAACATAAAGTGGTACCTCCCTAAAGAGGCGTGAGAGTTGTGTGGGGGAATGTACCTGGCGGTAAGCCTGAGGAAGGTACGTCTCTGGGGGGAAGCACCTTAGGTTATTTGGTTTGTTATTAAAGTTTTTAAGTTATTAAAGTTTATCTAAGTTAAATGTTAAATTATTAATATTTTAATAAATGCGGGCTGCGGCCTTTACACCCAATTTTGTAGTATGTGTTTTATTGTTAGTGCGGAATTTATGCCGTATGGGGTCACTCACAAGTTTAAATCACTGTATGGATTAACAAGTATGAACTTTGTAACCAAGCTGTAACATCGCATTGGTGCAAGGAAAACTGAGTTCAGAACCAGAGCGTGTTTACACACTTAAGAGCCTGGAAATTGAATATCTATTTAACGTTTGTAACAGCTGCAACTTTGGGGCCCCGTGATAGACTTACGGACTGTGAGATATATATATATATATATATATATTATATATATATATATATATATATATATATATATTATATATATATATATATATATATATATAACTTTTTGTCCCTCAGTTTCATGTGATTTGCAAATACAACAGTTGATACATTGTATATGTTGAACGTGAGAATGATACAGGATTGATAATGATTTAGTGAGCTGGCCAGCCTGTTCGAATATCTGTGTATTTCACTGGGTTTATAACTGCATTTAAGGAATAGGGTGGAGGGTAGACGTTCTGATTTGGTTGTTTGGAGATACATAGTAATAAAACCTCTGATTAACTATGTGCAGCCTGTGTCCCTCTTTGATTGACTAATATTATTGTTCAATCCTCACTTTTTTATTTGGTATAGTAAATTATTTGGGACAGCTAGCACAGTTTAGAGTGTGTTGGAATTTGAGAAATAATTTGTGCACCATCACATACTTTTATTATTTATAGTGTATGTATATATATGTATGTGTATATATATATATATATATATATATATATATATATATATATATGTATGTGTATATATATATATATATATATATATATATATATATATATATATATATATATACATATTACATTGTTGTTTATGTGAAGAACATTGTAATGTAAAATATGTCTTACGCGAATCAGGGTTCACTATTTAAGTTAGCATACATGAAGAATTACTAATCTTCACAAAGATGTTTTTTTAATTTTAGTATTAAATATATATTTATATATATATATATATATGTGATATTAATGTAAAATAGATATGTATACCTATATAGAATAGATATAAAGATATAGGTAAATACAGAAGTGTATATATATATCAAATATGTATCTACAATAAAATTACATTAACCTGTATGTGAAGTACATTCGAATTTGAAATATGAATAACTTCTGTCGGGTTAGCGTGCAAGCTATAGATGTTAGTTTTTTTCTTCTGCATCGGGCATTGCTCGCTTACAAACCTTTTAATTTTGTCTTGTAATGCAGGCGCAATCTGACGCAAGCTAAAACATTTCTTCTAGCAAAGTTTATGCTCTAACGAAAGCGCTAAATAACGCACCACTTGTTATCTAGCCCTAAATATATTTTATAAACATAGAATTGATGTCATTGCCCACTTCCCTTGGATACTTGCCCATTTTTAAATCACTGAATTCCAGAGCTCATGTGTTTGCACCCTTGCAGCAGCGATTCTTCAGATACCTGAAGTGTAACCTAGATTTCAAAATGACGGCACCAATAGTTAGAAGGAGGTGTATGAAAAGCATTTGTTGTTTATTGTCCCTATAAACACGTAGAAGTATGTAGAAAGCAATATATACAGTGTATACTGGTTGGTGAGCACGGCTTTATGTCGACATAAGATGTTATCTGTCTTGAAGAAGGCTTCAGTGAAAGCCAAAACGTTGACTATGAAGAATTGTTGATACTAAGAATAAATAACTTTGTTTTGCAAATACTAAAAAACCTGAGAGTGCCCTTCATTCTATTAAAATTGTTCTATATGTTCTATCAAGGACTGCACCCAGGTGTTTGAGATTCACCCAAGGTCTGAGTGCTGGAAAACCTGCTATTTCATATATATATATATATATATATATATATATATATATATATATATATATATATATATATATATATTTATAATTATTATTAAATTAAGCTATGAATGAATTAAAAAAAAAAGTCAAAATATTAATTTAATAATAAAAAAACAATTACCCATGTCTTCTAAGCACATATATTCCAGATGTACTGTGGATAAAATTTCAAATAAAGTAAAATGTGTGAAAAATTAATTGATGCCTGCAAAAGGTTATTTTTATTTCTAAATATAATAGCACATTTGTTATTTGAATAATCCATAAATGTGGAGGGATTATCATAAATGCAATGGTTCAGAGCTGTCAATATATTTTTTTTATAAATACTTTTAAAGTAAGTAAGAAAGAAGGAGAGAGAATAAGGTATAATGCAGAGGAAAATATAACTGAAATTTGTGGTAATAGGGTTTATTTTTTCCTATGATTAACTAAATATTTCCAGTGAGGTAGAAACATTTTTCTTGTGCAGTAACGGTATGCATTTATTTATTTTAAGTAGCACAGTGTTTAATTGCAGACACCATATTGTATAGCTACCTTTGATATAAACTGATTAATGGCAATAATAAAAATGTGTGTATATATATATATATATATATATATATATATATATATATACTGTATATATATTATTATTATTTGTATCTGGTTTATTAATATATATGTATTATATTATATTATCCCAGCTCCAGTTTGTGAGTGTGTCTCTTTCCTAATGTATTGTGTACCTATTTACTGTGTTTTAGGAGACCATCTGTTTTACTTTGAGTCTGTTATTTCT
Source organism: Bombina bombina (assembly GCF_027579735.1). Classification (NCBI taxonomy): domain Eukaryota; kingdom Metazoa; phylum Chordata; class Amphibia; order Anura; family Bombinatoridae; genus Bombina; species Bombina bombina. The sequence goes on from NC_069509.1 coordinate 114,955,574, forward strand.
TTTGGAGGAGGGCTTTATTCTATGAATATGGAAGAGTGATTTTTCTTGGTATTATTGATTTCTGAGATATGTTTTGGGTCATTATCTTGCTAAAGGACCCATGACCTGCGAATGAGACACAGTGTTCTGATAATGGGCACGCAGTACGTTTTGCTCCAGAATGCCTTGATAGTCTTCTGATTTAATTTTACTTTTTAATATCTTTCTTTCTTTCATCTATAATCTATCTATCTATGACGGTAGTGGGAGGGAAATAAGATTTTTGTATGTAGTTAATAGAAATGTATGTGATATCCTGTATAACTAATCCAATCTGTAGGAAACGTGGGAAAACCATCATCATGACAACATTATCTAGAAATGGCTTTTAAAAATATTGTTCTTAAAGGTGTATGCTGGTCAAAATGTAGGTGCACATACAGTAGATGAATTACATATTTGAATAGAAGCATAGTTGCTATATACAGTACATGTATTGGCAAAAATAATTGTAGTAAAAGTTATCACTGCTTAAGTGTTAGCATTTTTTTCTGCACGTGCATGTGAAGCATAGCTAGATATTCTCAGTGCCTCAGCATTTTAAATACTGCAGCTGCTCAGAGCACCAGTGGGGCTGGTATCATGTCAGCAATTAACAAATTGAGTCATTACCAGATAGTACAAGCATATATGGCTCTGTGAGCAAGTGCTGTGTTAAAATGCTGGTGCACGGTGCATACTTAAATACACATTTGAAACAGCTATAGCTTTTAGTACAAGCATTTTTGCTAATGCATGTATATTACAAAAATGCGTCTATACAACACTGAAATGTATTCATGCGGATTCCAGTTTTTAAAAATCATTATTTTTATTTCATATTCACATTTTCACTGTTGCAAGTTGCATTTATTTAATTTTTTAAATGGATTTCTATAGGCAATCGCCTTTGTTTGTTTATACATGTGTATTTCATGTGAACCTCCCTTTGCCTATGGATTATGTTGGATCAAGAAAAGAAGATTACCCTTTTACCATTTGAATTGGGTCAATTCAAGAAAGAAGAGATTTAAAAATTAAAAGAATTTTTTCTTCTAAGTCTAAGTGAAGAACATTGAAATGTAAAATATGCATAACTACATTTGGGCTTAGCGCTGTAGGTCTAACGATGGCTCTGAGCCATTGCAGAGTTTCCCACTCTGGTGCTAACGACAGCTCAGAGCCGTCGCTAGCACTTTCCCACCTTGAGGGAGATCTGGGGGCTTCCACCAGCTCCTACCCCAGCGATCGGGCCTGTATAGTAACAGGCATCACCGGGGCTTCACGTTATGTGCAGTGACGTCACGCGCAATGACATAATGACGTCACCGCGCAACTTAATTTAAAAATAACAATGTTAAGTATAGGAAAAGGGGGCATGCTGCTTAGAAGCCTGTATCTCAGACATCTAAGCAGCTACAGACCCCCAAGACCCACCGTTGGAAAGGTAATCGCCTAACCTTTCCAACAATTAAGTCTTGGGGATTTGTAAAAATAAAAAAAATAAAAAATAAAAAAAACATTTGAACAGCTTAGCACCTAGATGGGAAAGTGCTTAGCACTCAAAGGGTTAAGGATATCATTATTATTTTTTTTAATCATTGAGAAAATATTGTTTCCAATTTGGCAAGATTTTCATTTAAAATCAAGAAGAATATTTCTGGTTACATCTAATATCTTTTTATTTTGGGATTTTAACATTTCATTTGGATTTGGACGAATCTGTGTTAACTGAATATTGCCTAATTCATGCATTTAGTACAGAACCAAATGAATGAACGTCAGCCTACATGAATGAAAATATAAAAGAATTAGGGCAAGACTACAAATGGAGCAGTTTTAACGCTCCTGCTCGAGAACGTTGGAGAGCACACTAATCTAATGCGTGCAAAAAGCAAGTGAGCTGGAGCGATAAATACCACTCCACTCGTAATCTGTCCATAAATGTGTTAATGAAGTTTGTTGTCTGAATCACACACACAAAAAATGGGTTTCATATCCCTTTAATCTTCAAATGTGTAACCCAAAATTTTTTTTGCAGGATTAAGGGCAAAAAATGGTTATTATTGGGAGTTTAGCAATTACCTCACAAGTTGAAAGACCTGTTTGTTGATTAACGCTTTGGCTGTAAGCCATTTCCCACCTGGGTGCTAAGCAGGTTTTGAGCTTTTTTAATTTTTAACTTTTTATCTTTTTTTTCCAGATCCCCAAGACTTATATCGTTTGTGGGTCTTGGGGGTCTGTAGCTGCTTAAGTAGCTGCTTAAATGCCTGAGATACAGGCTTCTAAGCAGCATGCCCCCATCTCCCTATACTTGTCCATTGTCAACTTTAAATAAAGTTGCGCAGTAACGTCATCAAGTCATTGCGCGTGAAGTCACTGTGCCAAACATGAAGCCCCGGCGATGCCTGTCACTATACAGGCCAGATAGCCGGGGTGGGGGTCAGTGGGAGCCCCTCGATTGCCCTCAAGGTGGGTGAGTGCTAGCGACTGCTCTGAGCCAGCGTCAGCACCTGACTGGGACAATTTGCGACAGCTCAGAGTCGTTGTTAGCACTCAAAGGGTTAAACCCTTTTAATAATATGCAGTAATGCTAATTGGTGATGTGTGCAATTAACCTATTTTGCTCCAAAAGTGTAGATATATATGTACATTTAAACAGGGGCATCACCAGTATAGTGAATGTGTATTTTTTGGTTATTTATTTCACTAATTTGGTGTAGTGATTTTGATTAATGTTTTAACTTTAATTGATTGTGCAAGTAATCGCACATGGGTGAGGGAGTTGTTTCTGAGTTTTTTTTTATCTAGGGTTTATCAAGTCTTTTAGCTGTTGAATTTGATATGTGATAAATTAAATTGTAAATGTGTCATTAAGTATTGAAAATTTGGAGTGAGTTTAACCAAACAGGAATGGCACATATTAAGTATAAGACCAATTTTCACCAAACCAGCAATCAGTCGACTAATGATTACTCATGTAATAATACAATGCTATCATGTATTAAGGCATCCTATTATGGCTTTAGACTTTATTTTTAAGGTTAATAATACAATTATTATTATTGTTCTTCTCAGATAGCTCCCAGTAGTGCGTTGCTGCTCTGGAATAGACCTTTCAACAAAGGACACCGAAATAAAAAAGGAAATTTGATAATAGAATTAAATTTGTTTGTTCTAAATTCCTTCCTTTATCTAAATCATTAAACTTTAATTTAGATTTTGCTGTCCTTTTTAACAGGAAGAATGTAATGCAAAGGAAAATAATAGTGTATCCATACTCTATGACTTGGCTTACACCTACATATAAGCATTCAATTTTAAATTAATCATGAAAGAGAATGGGGAAATAATTCATTTTCCCTATGGTCTTCGACACAATTTATTTCAAACTGCAAGTGAGAAAACCAGTATCAAAATCCAGACATACAAGGTAAATGGTTTTCTCACATTTAAAATCCACTTGTGTTTGACAAGAAATTACTTTTGAGCTAGATATGTTAAGTTACATTGTTACCTCTGGAGAAATAGGGGCAGCATATTGAGACACAAATACATTTTTCAGATGAATAGACTCAAATGATTCAAGTATATTATTTTCTTCTTTGGGTTTCAGTTTCATGTAGTATTCTCTTGAACAATTTAAACATATGAATTGCTGCTCTTATATATATATATATATATATATATATATATATATATATATATATATATATATATATATATATATAATTTTATTTTCCACCTTAACATAGTCTAAGGTTCTGAAAAATTGGGGTTTAACATTGAACTGTCCAGTGAACTTAATATATATATATATATATATATATATATACAAAAGTATAGAATGACAAACTATCCCACAGGGGAAGAAGGCAAGCTGCACAAAAATTTGCACTGTAAAACTCTCCTCAACAGACACTAAAGAATAGAGCCCCTTACACAGCTGCTATAATCTCAATAAGAGTTACCCCACAACAACTACACCCCACTAGGAGGTAAGAGGCGGAGGAACACAAAGAGTGAGAAAGTGAGGGTGAGACAGTGCTGAATAATGGCCAAAAAACTTTAGTAGAGGTAAATAAATCAAATCAATGTATGTAGATGATTTGTTAGTTAAGCAATCATATATCAGTCTTTCTTAGTGCCTAAAAAGCACAACGTGGAAAGAATAATCCAAAAAGTTAAAATGTCACACAAAGGTGGCCGGTAGGTATAGCACTTAATAGAAAGTACTTCAATCATATGAGGTCAGTTGCCGCATCTATCATTGGAAGACCCCCGGTGATAACTTGTATCCTGATCCAAAGAAGAAGATGTGTCATTCCTTCTCCCCTTGGAGTATGGTGTGCAAACTTGGAGAGGTGCTTGTTAGGAATTTGTCTGTGGGTCCGGCAGTTATGCAGAATAAAAAACACAAGGAAGGGTACATAGCGTAATACAGTTTTATTAAAAGAAAGGTATTTATAAAACACACCAAATTGACCACTTACATTTAAAACCCTCAAACATATGAGGTATGAATAAGACCCATAAAACACATAAATACACAATGAAGTCCTAAGGGCGCTTCCAGGTGATCAAAGGTTTGGTATCCTCCTTCAGTATACGGAACTTTCTGAAGAAGAAGGGTACCAAACCATTGAAACGCATAAGGGATTATTCTTTGGGAATATATTTTTTTTTTGTTCTTACACTTTGCTAGTGTTGTATATTTAGAGACTTTGTCAAGATATCTCAGATGTTCTTTTGGGACTCCTTTTACATCTGACTGGTGCTCTGATCACCATTTTACTTTCAACTTGTGATCTGCTTGCTAACCCGCGCACGTTAAAAGTTTACTTCTGTTGGTGTTTGCATGCCAGCAAAAGCACTAAATAGCACACCACTTGTAATCTGTCCCTTTACGATGAATAATTTTAAAATGTAATGTCTTTAATACTCTTAAGGGTTGACTTGCACAGTCATTAGTAGCTTTACTGATTTGCCTATAGTTCCTTGAAATCCATTAATGTAGATCAAATTAATCAATTAACAGCAACAACTCATGAGTTACTCAAATTATTAAATGAATATGTTCAATTATTTATTGAACTTTATGCTCACTTCAAGGCAGAAATTTGTTTTTATTTTTTGTTGGATTTCTCATCACTCTTTTATATCTTAAAGGTTTACAAAATAAATCTATCAATCAATATAGTAAACATTTTGGTTTTAAAGCCTGCATAGTTTTACTTGAGGTAGAGTAAATCTATATGTGATATTCTTGTATTAGGAATAGAAGATAGTTCTTATGAGAAGTCAGATTCTGCTTTTCTTCAGTTTTAAAAGCCATACCCTTCACTATCAATCTTTCTCATTCCCCATCAGGCAATTTCTTAAAAGCCTTCCAATCAAAATATTGCTTTAGCCATTACACTTATTTCTGCAGTGCAATAAAATGTCACACATTGAGGATTATGATTCTTCAGCATGAAAATCCAAGAAAGTTATCAGCTGTTTAAATGTAAAGCTTTTATTCCACTACAAAATTACTCAGTAATAGCTTTTCTTAGGACAAATTCATGATTAGTAGTAACAAAAAAGATAAATACATTTTGAAGCTCACAATTGTGTAGTTTTGTATTTTGTAGTACAGAATATGTAATTTCTTAAATTATGCATTTTCTTTTATTGTGCAGATTTAATATCTATTTGAAGGCACAGTAGCGTGTCATAACACGACGTCTGACCTATATATAGCTAGTTGACATCAGAGTTCATCCTATTCTGTGTTATGATGAGAAAAAAATTGACTTTGCCTGTGAATCTCATTTTTGCTTCCTTATGGAAAACTTGGAATCAAAATCCAGACTTAATAACCCCCTCAAGCTTCTACAATTTCTAATTTCTCACCAATTTCTTTCTTTATTTTTTATCCTGTTAAATGACTAAAGCATAAAGAGCTGTTCAAACTATTGTAAATCAGCTGCACAACAAGTATACTGTTAAAAGACTCGCAAGCGAGAGCTGTTTCTGAATACCTTGGAGTAAATTCATCAATGGTCTCCAGGGCCGGTTAATCACCCTGAATTACATGTTCTAGTAATCGTATCTAACACAAAGATACACTAAGCCGAAGGTGCATTAAAAATATAAATTTGTTTGTTCTTCACTCAATATAAATTATATTTTTATACACACACATATATATATATATATATATCAATCATATAAATATTTCTATGCTGTATATAAATATATAATATACAGAATGTGTGTGTATATGTGTGTGTGTATATATATATATATATATATATATATAACACATAGAAACACCCAGCACTCACCAGCTAGCTCACAGCTAAGATAAAATCACAACTGGAAAGGTCAGTTACCGCATCTGGCCAAATGGGAAAGCTCAGGTACCTGGTCCGGTCTTGGAGTGCTATTTAGCACCCAGGTCTGGATGTTGCTGAGTCACAGGATGTGTACCTGGTCCGGTCTTGGAGTGCAGTTCCCTTCCATGTTTTGTATTTTCTCTGGGTGATTACATCCACCTGTGCACCCCTTCTTTGTTCTCAGTCTGTTTGGCTTTGTGAGCTCGCATGATGGTGTGTCTGTGTTAGGGACTCAGGCAGTGGAAAGGACCTTGATGTGGTGCCTGAGCTTTTCCATTTGGCCAGATGCGGTAACTAACCTTTCCAGTTGTGATTTTATCTTAGCTGTGAGCTAGCTGGTGAGTGCTGGGTGTTTCTATGTGTTGTATTACTTTTTGTTTGTAATCCCCCTTGTTTCTTGCACCCATTCCGGACTGGGGTTAACTACCTGTGGCTCTGGTGACATCACAGCTTTTTTGGAGTGCTATTTAGCACCCAGGGCTGGATGTTGCTGAGTCACATGATGTGTACCTGGTCCGGTCTTGGAGTGCAGTTCCCTTCCATGTTTTATATATATATATATATATATATATATATATATATATATATATAATGTGTGTGTGCATAGGTATGTATGTATATATTAGCGCATATAGGTATGCAGTCGGAGCAAACAGGGATCCTGCTACTATGCGCTTTTGTTAAGAGCCCACCCAGAGCTTTTTTGGATTTCCCACGAGATCTAGGAGGTGAAGTAATGAAGCCGGAGCGAACAGGGATAAAGCGATCCTTCCTTTTGCTTTGCACAGCTGGATACCAGATTAGCGAGTCGGCCAGTGTTGAGCTGGTCCTGGTGGAAACGGTACCTTCTATAAAGATGGGCATAGGATAGAAACTGAGTACATTGTCATTTATGCAAGAAGGTAATATGAGAGAACTCTAGAAAAGGGAATCGTGAACTCTTCTTTTTTGCCACACTAGTGAACTTGAAGGCGATTTAGACCTTTGACTGTTGTATATGAAGGCACTGCGATGGAAACCAAATGACGGTCTTGTAAGGACTTGCCTACAGATTAATTGAAAAAATAATACTTATTGTTCTGTATGTAAGATTCCAGCGCTTCATTAGGTCTCTGTGCTGCTTTATACTGGTATTTGTATATATGGCTCCCCAATTGCAATATAAGGTGGTAAGTGCTTCTTTTAGTTTGACTTGGGACTAAAATGTTGGGTGTTCTTTATGTCCTTTAGATCATATCTATCTTACTATGATAAACCCATATCTTTATTATCTATTTAGAGTGCTTTAAATAAAATGTGTTATGTTTGTTGAGGTATATACATTTTGCCAATCCGATTGGGACATAAGTCTATAGTTAAAAGTTAATGACTGCATTGACTATCTTGTGTCCATATAAAAATTAAAATGGCTGGTAACAGTTCAGATGCTCGCTAGTGTATAACTCTGTTTCTTATATTGCCAACTGATCACTCTCACGTTTATAACAATACCTGATATAGCCTATATAGAGGTAATTCCTTCTAAAAACTTCTACTCATTATTATTATGAAGTGGGATCTGTGTGTGTGATATAGTCACTTCTAATTTTTTTGTTAAGAGGAGGGGAAGTTCTATATACTATTTTTAATACTGCTTCTTTTATGGTTAATGCAAGGAGGTTGCAAGCGGCCGAGGCAATGCTTTGTACTTTATCTGTTTTAGCAGTATACTTATTTCATAATAGTAACACCTATACCCTCCGCAGTAATCCATACTGGTTACTTGCCTGGAGTTCCAAGCTCCTCATCTATATTGCCTCTTTATAGTCCCCCCCACCCACTAATACACTCTGACATCTGTGTTTATGCTCAGAGTGTTTTTTGCGGTTTTTCTCGCAATGTACCGCATATGTAATCATTTTCTTCTTAATTAATAACATATTACACTTATTGGACCCATAACACATTATAAAACAGGTAAACATATCTAGAATATTATAAAGTTAGTTGAATATTTTATATTATTATGTTTTGGATCTATGGTTTATGTTTTGAATACTCATAACTTAGCAAATGGCTAATTACTTTCATGTATGCTCATATACTTAATGAAGAATTCTTTAATTTCATTACTGCTGCAAAAATATGTTAAGTATGTCTATAGATTGTTTCAATCACAATCAAATATTTGAAAAAAATGAAAAATGTGAGGCTTCTTTTCAACTTAGGAGGATTATTACTTATGTTATGTAACTGACTGAATTTTATTAGAAATTGTTATACTTTATGTAACAGTCTTACTTTCACATCATTGTTATTTGTGTTATTGTCTGTACATCTTATGCCTCAATAAAAAGTATAAATAAAAAATCCATCTGGCCCTGGGGCTTTAAGTGGTTTTATTTTTTTTAATTATAATGGTGACTTCCTCAAGGGAAATGGTGATAGTTAGGGACTTCCATTTGGTCTGGGCTAAGAGAAGAAAGAATTAGAGATTTAAGAAATTATTGTATGTGAGATCTAGGTGAGATTGTTGTGGTGGTCATGCTTTCAATATTGTAGAGAGATTTATAATAGTCTACAAACCTTTCACCAATATGGTTTGGGTTACAAAGGATTTGATTGCTGTATTTAATTTGGTAAATACGGGTAGCAGTTGCATGGCATCATAATTTATTGGAAAGCATAGCATCTGCTTTATTTCCTTTAATATAGAAAATGTGCTTAAGTATAAGTAAATTCTGTTGTACTCTCTGAATTGAAGCATGTGAATATGAGTTTAAATATAAGTTATACGAGTTGGGACGATGGACTAGTCCAGTTTTGCTTCTCCAGCTGGCGTAATTCACAGTGAGCTTGAGAGAGGGTAAGGCCTAAGGAATTTTTAATGTTGGCCTGTTTTTTGAGTATATTGGCATCTACTTATCAAGCCGTAAACTTACTTGCATTTGATGGCACCAATACGCTCGCCTAAGATCGCCTAACATCGCTGCCGCAGACCTGAAAACGCTCTCCAAAGTTACCAAAAAAGCTGTCAAAAATCCGCGCACCAAGTACGGGGCAATGAGCAGCGGACTGTTGTTAACCAAAAGTCATCGATCTTGCTGCTCTTTGGCTTTTTCCCAGCTTTATTGGTATACTGTCACTAAACACCCACACTATATTGTTTACCCCCTATACCGCCGCTCCCGGAGCCCACCGCAACTCTAAAAAATGTATTAACCCCTAAACCACCGCTCACAGACCCCGCCGCAACTAAAAAAAGTTTTTAACCCCTAATCTGCCGCCCCCTACACCGCCGCCACCTACATTATACTTATTAACCCCTAATCTGCTGCCCCCTAAACCGCCGCCACCTACATTATACTTATTAACCCCTAATCTGCCGCCCCCTATACCTACATTATACTTATTAACCCCTAATCTTCCCCCCCTACACCGCCGCCACTATATTAAATTTATTAACCCCTAAACCTAAGTCTAACCTTAACCATAACACCCCTAACATAAATATAATTTAAATAAATCTAAATAAATATTACTATCATTAAATAAAGGATTCCTATTTAAAACTAAATACTTACCTATAAAATAAACCCTAAGCTAGCTACAATATAACTAATAGTTACATTGTAGCTAGCTTAGGGTTTATTTTTATTTTACAGGCAAGTTTGTATTTATTTTAACTAGGTAGAATAGTTATTAAATAGTTATTAACTATTTAATAACTACCTAGCTAAAATAAATACAAATATACCTGTAAAATAAAACCTAACCTATGTTACACTAACACCTAACACTACACTACAATAACATTAATTCCCTAAATTAAATACAATTAAATACAATTAAATAAAATTATCTAAAGTACAAAAACAAACAAACACTAAATTACAGAAAATAATAAACAAATTACAAGATTTTTAAACTAATTACACCTAATCTAATCCCCCTAACAAAATAAAAAAGCCCCCCCAAAATAAAAAATAGCCCCTACCCTATGCTAAATTACAAATAGCCCTTAAAAGGGCCTTTTGCAGGGCATTGCCCCAAAGTAATCCGCTCTTTTACCTGTAATTTTTTTTACAAACAACCCCCTTAACATTAAAACCCACCACCCACACAACCAACCCTACTCTAAAACCCACCCAGTACCCCGTTAAAAAAACCTAACACTAACCCCTTGAAGATCACCTTACCGGGAGAAGTCTTCACCCAACCGGGCCGAAGTCCTCAATGAATCCGACAGAAGTGGTCCTCCAGACGGGCAGAAGTCTTCATCCAGACGGCATCTTCTATCTTCATCCATCCGGCGTGGAGCGGCTCCATCTTCAAGACATTCGACGCGGAGCATCCTCTTAGGCCGACGTCTTCTTGCTGAATGAAGGTACCTTTAAGTGACATCATTCAAGATGGCGTCCCTTAGATTCCGATTGGCTGATAGAATTCTATCAGCCAATCGGAATTAAGGTAGAAAAAATCCTATTGGCTGATGCAATCAGCCAATAGGATTTAAGTTCAATCCTATTGGCTGATCCAATCAGCCAGTAGGATTGAGCTCGTATTGTATTGGCTGATCTCAGTCACTTTATATGCCATTCCATATAATTAAAAGGTCATCTATATACCTTTTAAAAACAAACCAACTGATCTTTATATGGAAAGTGTTCTACAAATAAGGACTCCCAATGCCCCATGAACAAATGTGCTTAACTTGAGGTGAAGCAAGTCCCCATGGCTGTCCCACACAATTGTTGATAAAATGTGCCCTCATAAGTAAAATAATTGTGCTCTAAAATACATTTAATTCCATCTAAAATGAATTCTACTTGATCCACTTTCCTCTCTGTCTTGTTTAAGATAATATTCAACTGCTTCTAACCCGTGTTTGTGCATTATGCAAGTATACAGTGACGTAACATCACAAGTTGCTAATATATCATTGTTTTTCCATTTTACATATTATAGAATATTTAAATGGTTAGTTGAAACATTAAGGTAAAAAGGAAGATAAGACATGTATTTTTGTATGTATTTATCAATGTATAGAGAGAGATTGGTAGTCAGAAAATTGATGCCAGAAATTATTGGTCTGCCCGGTGGTGCAGAGAGGGATTTATGTATCTTAAGTAGAGCATACAGGGAGTGCAGAATTATTAGGCAAGTTGTATTTTTGAGGATTAATTTTATTATTGAACAACAACCATGTTCTCAATGAACCCAAAAAACTCATTAATATCAAAGCTGAATAGTTTTGGAAGTAGTTTTTAGTTTGTTTTTAGTTATAGCTATTTTAGGAGGATATCTGTGTGTGCAGGTGACTATTACTGTGCATAATTATTAGGCAACCTAACAAAAAACAAATATATACCCATTTCAATTATTTATTTTTACCAGTGAAACCAATATAACATCTCAACATTCACAAATATACATTTCTGACATTCAAAAACAAAACAAAAACAAATCAGTGACCAATATAGCCACCTTTCTTTGCAAGGACACTCAAAAGCCTGCCATCCATGGATTCTGTCAGTGTTTTGATCTGTTCACCATCAACATTGCGTGCAGCAGCAACCACAGCCTCCCAGACACTGTTCAGAGAGGTGTACTGTTTTCCCTCCTTGTAAATCTCACATTTGATGATGGACTACAGGTTCTCAATGGGGTTCAGATCAGGTGAACAAGGAGGCCATGTCATTAGATTTTCTTCTTTTATACCCTTTCTTGCCAGCCACGCTGTGGAGTACTTGGACGCGTGTGATGGAGCATTGTCCTGCATGAAAATCATGTTTTTCTTGAAGGATGCAGACTTCTTCCTGTACCACTGCTTGAAGAAGGTGTCTTCCAGAAACTGGCAGTAGGACTGGGAGTTGAGCTTGACTCCATCCTCAACCCGAAAAGGCCCCACAAGCTCATCTTTGATGATACCAGCCCAAACCAGTACTCCACCTCCACCTTGCTGGCGTCTGAGTCGGACTGGAGCTCTCTGCCCTTTACCAATCCAGCCACGGGCCCATCCATCTGGCCCATCAAGACTCACTCTCATTTCATCAGTCCATAAAACCTTAGAAAAATCAGTCTTGAGATATTTCTTGGCCCAGTCTTGACATTTCAGCTTGTGTGTCTTGTTCAGTGGTGGTCGTCTTTCAGCATTTCTTACCTTGGCCATGTCTCTGAGTATTGCACACCTTGTGCTTTTGGGCACTCCAGTGATGTTGCAGCTCTGAAATATGGCCAAACTGGTGGCAAGTGGCATCTTGGCAGCTGCACGCTTGACTTTTCTCAGTTCATGGGCAGTTATTTTGCGCCTTGGTTTTTCCACACGCTTCTTGCGACCCTGTTGACTATTTTGAATGAAACGCTTGATTGTTCGATGATCACGCTTCAGAAGCTTTGCAATTTTAAGAGTGCTGCATCCCTCTGCAAGATATCTCACTATTTTTGACTTTTCTGAGCCTGTCAAGTCCTTCTTTTGACCCATTTTGCCAAAGGAAAGGAAGTTGCCTAATAATTATGCACACCTGATATAGGGTGTTGATGTCATTAGACCACACCCCTTCTCATTACAGAGATGCACATCACCTAATATGCTTAATTGGTAGTAGGCTTTCGAGCCTATACAGCTTGGAGTAAGACAACATGCATAAAGAGGATGATGTGGTCAAAATGCTCATTTGCCTAATAATTCTGCACACAGTGTATATAACTGGGATACGGGCATGTAATAAGTATAGGAACTTATATTCTTTTTCATCTTTTTGGTTCAATCCGGGCCACCATATTTTTCATCACAGCAACTGGAATCATTAGAGCTTAACAAGTGACACTGCATTTCAAGCACTCAGAAATCCACAATGTATAATGCTACTCCAGAAATAACTCTCTATTCCAAATAGTGACCAAGTGCCCTAGAGGCATGAAACACATATGATGCGGAGGGGCCACGGTCCTTCCACTTTGCTTTTGTTTTATTCTGTACCCTGGTGCATGACGTGTTCTTATGGATTAAATAAACTTCACTCTTCAACTCTTACTTTGCCTGGCTCAGCTGTTTGAAATAGAGCGTTATTTCTGGAGTAGCATTATACACTGTGGGTTTCTGCCGGAACTTCAGTGTCACATGTTAAGCTTCGGGTTATATGGGGGCCACTTCCACTACACCTGATTTTCCACTCATGCCCACTAAGCGTGTTGACATGGAAGAATGCCTCTGTCTACCTTTGGCTGAGCATTCCTCCCCTTTTGTTCCTATTAGAGCTTAACAAGCCTTTTATGGTCTGGTTGTTCTTTACAGGTGACCCTTGGAAGTAGTGGTTGGAGCAAGAGATCACCTTATAAGTGAGTCCAACCTATTTATTTACTGTGAAGACATCTCACTTTATAGAATCTTTTGGCACAATCCACTCCACAATCCACACAATCCACTCCACTTATTTCAGTTTGGAATCTTTTCAAACACATGTAGTAGTGACTATTATATATATATACGGTGCTACATTTGTCCTTAATTAAACCCAGCAAACAGATACTTGTATTCTATTTCATTTGCAACAATATAATCAGGAAACACTGGTTTTACTACCCAGTTCACTGGGATTTTCTAATTAACTTTGAACCTTTTGTACATACAGATCTAATAGTAATTTTGCCACATTTGTTTTTTAATGGAAACAGCAAAATTTATATTCATACAGGAATTGATTATTTACTCAGTTTTTTTGCAAAGACACAATGTTTTTTTAATATATTAAGAGAAACATTGCTCTACAATTTTACTATAAATTATTTACCTTTAATTTTTTACTATACTCTTGTTGGCCAACCATTCTCAATATGTTTAAATGTCATATGCTCTAAATAATATATTTTATAATTTTAATGAATTTTGGTTTAACCTTGAAAATAGCTTTATCAATGCAGCAACCAGAAATCTATCTCCTACTGATGAGTTCCAAATAGAACGAAACAGGCTGTCTAGGAATGATTTCTGATTTGCTGCTATAATCCTGTTAAAAGGATAGCTGTGTTAAAACATTATTTTTTAAGCAAAAAAACTGAGAATTTGCATATCTTACCCAGAATTCTCTTTTGCATTGGTAACATTGTATATGAGTTATTTCTGGGGATAAAACGAGCAGGGATTCTTGCCTAGATGTGCTAATTTCCTATGCAAATTTTTACATTGATTTATATACAGGAAGTGCAGAATTATTAGGCAAATTAGTATTTTGACCACATCATCCTTTTTATGCATGTTGTCTTACTTTAAGCTGTATAGGCTCGAAAGCCTACTACCAATTAAGCATATTAGGTGATGTGCATCTCTGTAATGAGAAGGGGTGTGGTCTAATGACATCAACACCCTATATCAGGTGTGCATAATTATTAGGCAACTTCCTTTCCTTTGGCAAAATGGGTCAAAAGAAGGACTTGACAGGCTCAGAAAAGTCAAAAATAGTGAGATATCTTGCAGAGGGATGCAGCACTCTTAAAATTGCAAAGCTTCTGAAGCGTGATCATCGAACAATCCAGCGTTTCATTCAAAATAGTCAACAGGGTCGCAAGAAGCGTGTGGAAAAACCAAGGCACAAAATAACTGCCCATGAACTGAGAAAAGTCAAGCGTGCAGCTGCCAAGATGCCACTTGCTACCAGTTTGGCCATATTTCAGAGCTGCAACATCACTGGAGTGCCCAAAAGCACAAGGTGTGCAATACTCAGAGACATGGCCAAGGTAAGAAAGGCTGAAAGACGACCACCACTGAACAAGACACACAAGCTGAAACGTCAAGACTGGGCCAAGAAATATCTCAAGACTGATTTTTCGAAGGTTTTATGGACTGATGAAATGAGAGTGAGTCTTGATGGGCAAGATGGATGGGCCCGTGGCTGGATTGGTAAAGGGCAGAGAGCTCCAGTCCAACTCAGACGCCAGCAAGGTGGAGGTGGAGTACTGGTTTGGGCTGGTATCATCAAAGATGAGCTTGTGGGGCCTTTTCGGGTTGAGGATGGAGTCAAGCTCAACTCCCAGTCCTACTGCCAGTTTCTGGAAGACACCTTCTTCAAGCAGTGGTACAGGAAGAAGTCTGCATCCTTCAAGAAAAACATGATTTTCATGCAGGACAATGCTCCATCACACGCGTTCAAGTACTCCACAGCGTGGCTGGCAAGAAAGGGTATACAAGAAGAAAATCTAATGACATGGCCTCCTTGTTCACCTGATCTGAACCCCATTGAGAACCTGTGGTCCATCATCAAATATGAGATTTACAAGGAGGGAAAACAGTACACCTCTCTGAACAGTGTCTGGGAGGCTGTGGTTGCTGCTGCACGCAATGTTGATGGTGAACAGATCAAAACACTGACAGAATCCATGAATGGCAGGCTTTTGAGTGTCCTTGCAAAGAAAGGTGGCTATATTGGTCACTGATTTGTTTTTGTTTTGTTTTTGAATGTCAGAAATGTATATTTGTGAATGTTGAGATGTTATATTGGTTTCACTGGTAAAAATAAATAATTGAAATGGGTATATATTTGTTTTTTGTTAAGTTGCCTAATAATTATGCACAGTAATATTCACCTGCACACACAGATATCCCCCTAAAATAGCTATAACTAAAAACAAACTAAAAACTACTTCCAAAACTATTCAGATTTGATATTAATGAGTTTTTTGGGTTCATTGAGAACATGGTTGTTGTTCAATAATAAAATTAATCCTCAAAAATACAACTTGCCTAATAATTCTGCACTCCCTGTATGTATGTATGTATGTATATATATATATATATATATATATATATATTTATATAAATATATATATATATATATATAATTTTTATCCTTGTATTTACTTTCATCTTTAGAGGCCTATCTATCAAGCCGTCGACTTTCTTGCATTCAATGGCACCAATACGCTCGCCTAACATCGCGGCCACAGACCTGAATACAATCTCCATATTTATTATAAAAAGCAGTGCACCAAGTACGGGGCGATGAGCAGCGGACTGTTGTTAACTAGCAGTCATCAATCTCGCTGCTATTTGGCTTTTTACCAACTTTATTTATACCCTGTCACTAAACACCGCCACAATACTAAAATGTTTAACCCCTATACCGCTGCTCCTGGACCCTGCCGCAACTAAATAAAAGTATTAACTACCACTTACTAAACCTATTAACCCCTAAACCGCCAGCCCCCCATATCGCCATAAACTACATTAAGCAATTAACCCCTTAACCTAACAACTTGCTAACTTCACATTAAAATTACAACATCCCTATCTTATAATAAATTTAAACTTACCTTTAGAATTAAAATAAACTATATTAAACTATTAATTAACCTACCCTAACTATTATCCTACAATTAAATTAAACTATATTAAACTATTAATTAACCTACCCTAACTGTTATACTAAAAATGCATTAAACTACCAATTAAATTAACTATACTACGGCTAGATTTAGAGTTTTGTCGGTAACGACCCGCGTAGCTAACGCTGGGTTATTTTTCCCCGCACCTTTTAAATACCGCTGGTATTTAGAGTTCACAGAATGGCTGCGTTAGGCTCAAAAAAAGGAGCGTAGAGCATAATTTACCGCCACTGCAACTCTCAATACCAGCGGTGCTTACGGACGAGGCCAGCTTCAAAAACGTGCTTCTGCATGATTCCCCCATAGGAAACAATGGGGCAGTTTGAGCTGAAAAAAAACCTAACACCTGCAAATAAGCAGCGTTCAGCTCTTAACGCAGCCCCATTGTTTCCTATGGGAAAACACTTCCTATGTTTGCACCTAACACCCTAACATGCACCCCGAGTCTAAACACCCCTAACCTTACACTTATTAACCCCTAATCTGCCACCCCCGCTATCGCTGACACATGCATATTTTTTGTAACCCCTAATCTGCCGCTCCGTACACCGCCGCAACCTACATTGTACCTATGTACCCCTAATCTGCTGCCCCTTACACCGCCGACCCCTATATTATATTTATTAACCCCTAATCTGCCCCCCACAACGTCGCCGCCAGCTACCTACAATAATTAACCCCTAATCTGCCGACCGGACCTCACCGCTACTATAATAAATGTATTAACCCCTAAAGCTAACTCTAACCCAAACCCTAACACTCCCCTAAATTAAATATAATTTAAATCTAACTAAATAAATTAACTCTTATTAAATAAATTATTCCTATTTAAAGCTAAATACTTGTTCCGATCAGTCAATAGAATGCAAGCTCAATCTGATTGGCTTATTGGATCAGCCAATCGGATTGAACTTGAATCTGATTGGCTGATTCCATCAGCCAATCAGATTTTTCCTACCTTAATTCCGATTGGCTGATAGAATCCTATCAGCCAATCGGAATTCGAGGGATGCCATCTTGGATGACGTCCCTTAAAGGAGCCTTCATTCTGAGTTAGGACGTCGGAAGAAGAGGATGGATCCGCGCCGGAGGTCTTGAAGATTGAGCCGCTCGTCATCGGCTGGATGAAGATAGAAGATGCCGCTTGGATGAAAATGTTTGCCGGTCCGGATCTCCTCTTCTGCCCGGATAGGATGAAGACTTTGGAGCCTCTTCTGGACTTCTTCTTGCCGGATAGGATGAAGACTTCGGAACCCTCTGGAGGACTGATCGGTGATACCCGGCATGATGAAGACAAGGTAGGAAGATCTTCAGGGGCTTAGTGTTAGGTTTATTTAAGGGGGGTTTGGGTTAGATTAGGGGTATGTGGGTGGTGGGTTGTAATGTTGGGGGGGTGGTATTGTGTTTTTTTTTTTACAGGCAAAAGAGCTGATTTCTTTGGGGCATGCCCCGCAAAAGGCCCTTTTAAGGGCTGGTAAGGTAAAAGAGCTTTTCAATTTTAATTTTAGAATAGGGTAGGGCATTTTTTTTATTTTGGGGGGCTTTTTTATTTTATTAGGGGGCTTAGAGTAGGTGTAATTAGTTTAAAATTGTTGTAATATTTTTATTATGTTTGTAAATTATTTTTTTATTTTTTGTAACTTAGCTTTTTTATTTTTTGTACTTTAGTTAGTTTATTTAATTGTATTTATTTTTATGTATTTGTAGGTAATTTATTTAATTAATTTAATGATAGTGTAGTGTTAGGTTTAATTGTGGATAATTGTAGGTAATATATTTAATTAATTTATTGATAGTGTAGTGTTAGGTTTAATTGTAACTTAGGTTAGGATTTATTTTACAGGTAATTTGGTAATTTAACTAGGTAGCTATTAAATAATTATTAACTATTTAATATATATTGTACCTGGTTAAAATAAATACAAAGTTGCCTGTAAAATAAATATAAATCCTAAAATAGCTACAATATAATTATAATTTATATTGTAGCTATATTAGGGTTTATATTACAGGTAAGTATTTAGCTTTAAATAGGAATAATTTATTTAATAAGATTTATTTTATTTTGTTAGATTTAAATTATATTAACTTAGGGGGGTGTTAGGGTTAGACTTAGCTTTAGGGGTTAATAAATTTAATAGAGTAGCGGTGAGGTCCAGTCAGCAGATTAGGGGTTAATACTTGAAGTTAGGTGTCGGTGATGTTAGGGAGGGCAGATTAGGGGTTAATACTATTTATTATAGGGTTATTGAGGCGGGAGTGAGGTGGATTAGGGGTTAATAATTTTATTATAATAGCGGTGAGGTCCGGTCGGCAGATTAGGGGTTAATAATTGTAGGTAGGTAGCGGCGACATTGGAGGGGGCAGATTAGGTGTTAATAAATATAATATAGGGGTCGGCAGTGTTAGGGGCAGCAGATTAGGGGTACATAGGGATAACGTAGGTTGCGGCAGTGTGCGGTCGGCAGATTAGGGGTTAAAATTTTTTATTAGAGTGGCGGCGGTGTGGGGGGACCTCGGTTTAGGGGTACATAGGTAGTTTATGAGTGTTAGTGTACTTTAGAGCACAGTAGTTAAGAGCTTTATGAACCGGCGTTAGCCCAGAAAGCTCTAAACTCCTGGCTTTTTGCTACGGCTGGAGTTTTGTCGTTAGATTTCTAACGCTCACTTCAGCCAAGACTCTAAATACCGGCGTTAGAAAGATCCCATTGAAAATATAGGATACGCAAATGGTGTAGGGGGATCTGCGGTATGGAAAAGTCGCGGCTGCAAAGTGAGCGTTAGACCCTTTCCTGACTGACTCTAAATACCAGCGGTAGCCCAAAACCAGCGTTAGGAGCCCCTAACGCAGGTTTTGACGGCTAACGCCAAACTCTAAATCTAGGCGCTAGAGATTTAAAAACCTAACCTTACTCAAATTATTAAAATCTATAACTAAAAAATTACAAAATTACAAAAAAAATAAACTCTAAATTGCAAAAAATAAAAAAACACAGTATCAAAAATAAAAAAGAATTACACCTAATTAGTGATGTCGCGAATGGTTCGCCGGCGAATAGTTCCCGGCGAACATAGCATGTTCGCGTTCGCTGCGGCGGGCGAACATATGCGATGTTCAATCCACCCCTTTTTCGTTATCATTGAGTAAACTTTGACCCTCTACCTCACAGTCAGCAGACACATTATAGCCAATCAGCGGCAGACACTCCCTCCCAGACCCTCCCACCTCCTGGACAGCATCCATTTTAGATTCATTTGGAAGCTGCATTCTTAGTGAGAGGAGGGACAGTGTAGCTGCTGCTGATTTAATAGGGAAATTGATAGCTAGGCTAGTGTATTCAGTGTCCACTACAGTCCTGAAGGACTCATCTGATCTCTGCTGTAAGGACAGCACCACAAAAAGCCCTTTTTAGGGCTAGAACATCAGTCTGTTTTTTTTTTTCCTGTGTAATCTAATTGCAGTTGCCTGTCAAGCCACTTGCCCAGTGCCACCACTCATATCTGGTGTAACAGTAGTGTAAATTATAAAAAAAAAACTTTTTTGACTGTGAAACATCAGTCTGCTAGTGTAATTTAATTGCAGTTGCCTGCCTGCAAGCGTGTATGCCAGGCCCACTTGCCCAGTGCCACCACTCATATCTGGTGTAACAGTAGTGTAAATTTAAAAAAAAAAAAAATGTTTTGACTGTGAAACATCAGTCTGCTAGTGTAATCTAATTGCAGTTGCCTGCCTGCCAGCATGTGTGCCAGGCCCATTTTCCCAGTGCCACCACTCATATCTGGTATAACAGTAGTGTAAATTTAAAAAAAAAACTTTTTTGACTGTGAAACATCAGTCTGCTAGTGTAATCTAATTGCAGTTGCCTGCCTGCCAGCATGTGTGCCAGGCTCACAGCGTATACTGTGCCCACTTGCCCAGTGCCACCACTCATATCTGGTGTAACAGTAGTGTAAATATAAAAAAAAAAAATGTTTTGACTGTGAAAAATAAGTCTGCTAGTGTAATCTAATTGCAGTTGCCTGCCTGCCAGCATGTGTGCCAGGCCCATTTGCCCAGTGCCACCACTCATATCTTTTATAACAGTAGTGTAAATTTAAAAAAAAAAAACTTTTTTTGACTGTGAAACATCAGTCTGCTAGTGTAATCTAATTGCAGTTGCCTGCCTGCCAGCATGTGTGCCAGGCTCAAAGCGTATACTGTGCCCACTTGCCCAGTGCCACCACTCATATCTGGTGTAACAGTAGTGTAAATTTAAAAAAAAAACTTTTTTGACTGTGAAACATCAGTCTGCTAGTGTAATCTAATTGCAGTTGCCTGCCTGCCAGCGTGTGTTCCAGGCCCATTTGACCAGTGCCACCACTCATATCTGGTGTAACAGTAGTGTAAATTTAAAAAAAAAAACTTTTTTGACTGTGAAACATCAATCTGCTAGTGTAATCTAAATGCAGTTGCCTGCCAGCGTGTGTGCCAGGCTCACAGCGTATACTGTGCCCACTTGCCCAGTGCCACCACTCATATCTGGTGTAACAGTAGTGTAAATTTAAAAAAACCAAAACTTTTTTGACTGTGAAACATCAGTCTGCTTGTGTAATCTAATTGCAGTTGCCTGCCTGCCAGCGTGTGTGCCAGGCCCACTTGCCCAGTGCCATCACTCGTATCTGGTGTAACAGTAGTGTAAATTTAAAAAAAAAACTTTTTTGACTGTGAAACATCAGTCTGCTTGTGTAATCTAATTGCAGTTGCCTGCCAGCGTGTGTGCCAGGCCCACTTGCCCAGTGCCATCACTCGTATCTGGTGTAACAGTAGTGTAATGTTAAAAAAAAAAACTTTTTTGACTGTGAAACATCAGTCTGCTTGTGTAATCTAATTGCAGTTGCCTGCAAGCGTGTGTGCCAGGCCCACTTGCCCAGTGCCACCACTCATATCTGGTGTAACAGTAGTGTAAATTTTAAAAAAAAAACTCTTTTGACTGTGAAACATCAGTCTGCTAGTGTAATCTAATTGCAGTTGCCTGCCAGCGTGTGTGCCATGCTCACAGCTTATACTGTGCCCACTTGCCCAGTGCCACCACTCATATCTGGTGTAACAGTAGTGTAAATTAAAAAAAAAAAACTCTTTTGACTGTGAAACATCAGTCTGCTTGTGTAATCTAATTGCAGTTGCCAGCGTGTGTGCCAGGCTCAGTGTATACTGTGCCCACTTGCCCAGTGCCACCACTCATATCTTGTTTAATAGTAGTGTAAGTGTACATTTAAAAAAACAACAACTTTGTGGACTGTGAAACATCAGTCTGCTTTTTTGTGTCAGACTCACAGCGTATACTGTGCCCACTTGCCCAGTGCTACCACTCATATCTTGTTTAATAGTAGTGTAAGTGTACATTTAAAAAAAAAAAACAACTTTGTGGACTGTGAAACATCAGTCTGCTTTTTTGTGTCAGGCTCACAGAGTATACTGTGCCCACTTGCCCAGTGGCACCACTCATATCTTGTTTAATAGTAGTGTAAGTGTACATAAAAAAAACTATTTTTGGACTGTGAAACATCAGTCTGCTTTTTTGTGTCAGACTCAGAGTATACTGTGCCCACTTGCCCAGTGGCACCACTCATATCTTGTTTAATAGTAGTGTAAGTGTACATTTAATAAAAAATGACAGGCAGAGGCAGGCCACCCCGTAGGTGCTGTCATGGTCATGGTGCTGTGATTCCCTTTGGCCCTAGAATAATGCCCAGTGTTCAGAGGCCATGTACCATGAACTCAAAAAGTTCTGAGGACATAGTTGAGTTTTTAACACAGGACACCCAATCTTCTATAGCTTCCACTCCGAACCTTGACGCACCATCCTCCTCCAGCTTATTTTTGGGCAGCACCTCTCAAGTTACCACTCGCCTGCCTGCCGCCACCACCAACACTAGCACCACAGCCGCTTCAGTTGATCTGTCAGAGGAGTTATTTACACATCAGTTGGAAGAAATGAGTGATGCGCAACCATTATTGCCAGAGGATGTAGATAACAGGGATATGTCTCAGTCAGGCAGCATTACACACATGGGCGTACGGTGTGGTGATGATGATGTTGTACCCGATGCGGGAGTTTGGTCTGTCACTGTGAAGCAGGTGTAACCCTTACACTACCTGATCGATACAACTTCATACCTGATGTTTTAAAGCACTTTATTCCAAACAATTTAGGAATGTTAGGTGATTTATACACTTTATGGATTAAAACCAGACTCTGCAATCACTATGTAATTTTCCATAGGAGTTTTGCCATGGATCCCCCTCCGGCACGCCACAGTCGAGGTGTTAGTCTCCTTGAAACAACTTTCCCATCACTATTGTGGCCAGAAAGAGTCCCTGTGGGTTTTAAAATTCGCCTGCCCATTGAAGTCAATGGGGGTTCCCCCGGTTCGCTGGTTCGCAAACTTTTGCGGGAGTTTGTGTTCGCAGTTCGCGAACCCAAATGTTTAGGTTCGCGACATCACTACACCTAATCTAATAGCCCTATCAAAATAAAGAAAGCCTCCGCAAAATAAAAAAATCCCCTATCCAACAATAAACTATCAATGGCCCTAAAAAGGG
Organism: Bombina bombina; assembly: GCF_027579735.1. Lineage (NCBI taxonomy): Eukaryota > Metazoa > Chordata > Amphibia > Anura > Bombinatoridae > Bombina > Bombina bombina. The sequence continues at coordinate 114,978,914 of NC_069509.1, forward strand.
CCTTTTGCGGGGCATTGCCCCAAATAAATCAGCTCTTTTACCTGTAAAAAAAATACAAACACCCCCCCAACAGTAAAACCCACCACCCACACAACCAACCCCCCCAAATAAAATCCCTATCTAAAAAACCTAAGCTCCCCATTGCCCTGAAAATGGCATTTGTGTGGGCATTGCCCTTAAATGGGCATTTAGCTCTTTTACTGCCCAGACCCTACTCTAAAAATAAAACCCACCCAAAAAATCCTTAAATAAACCTAACACTAACCCTGACGATCCACTTACAGCTTTTGAAGTTCCTCTTGAAGGATCCATCCAGCCGGCAAGAAGTTTTCATCCGGGCGGCCTCTTCCATCTTCATCCAGCTGGCGAAGTCTTCATCCATGCAGCCTCTTCTATCTTCATCCATCCGGCATGGAGCGGGTCCATCCTGAAGACATCCGACGAGGAGCTCCTCTTCAATACGGTCTTCGCTGTAAACTGGATCTTTTATGCAAGTGACATCATCCAAGATGGCGTCCTTTGCATTCCTATTGGCTGAAAGGTTCCAATCAGCCAATAGGATTAGAGCCTCTGAAATCCTATTGGCTGTTCCAATCAGCCAATAGGATTTGAGCCGCTCTCATCCTATTGGCTGTTCCAATCAGGGGTTAATAGCTTAATTTAGTTTATGGTGATGTGGGGGACTGGCAGTTTATGGGTTAATAGGTTTAATAAGTGGTAGGGATGTGGGAGGCCAGGGGTTTAGGGGTTAATAGGTTTAGTAAGTGGTAGTGATGTGGGAGGCCAGGGATTTAGGGGTTAATACTTTTATTTAGTTGTGGTGGGGTCCGGGAGTGGCGTGATAGGGGTTAATACTTTTTTTTAGTTGCAGCAGGGTCTGAGAGCATCGGGATAGGGGATAATACATTTTATTTAGGTTGTGGCAATGTCAGGCGGCAGATTAGGGGTGTTTAGACTCGGGGCTTATGTTAGGGTGTTAGGTGTAAACGTTACTGGTTTTCTACCATAGAAATCAATGGGATATCTGGCAGCATCGAACTTAAGCTTTCGCTGCTTTCAGACTCCCATTGATTCCAATGGTATCCGCGGCCTCCAGGGTGGCGGATTGAAAACCAGGTACGCTGGGCCGGAATAGCCGCAAGCGTACCGGTTAACTATTTGATAACTTTTAAAAAGTGTCAAATAGTGCCGAATGTGTATTCGGAACATCTTTAATGACGTAAGCATCGATCTGTGTCAGATTGAGACCTGCAGATCGTATGTTACATCACAGATTTCAAATTTTGCCAGTCTGTAGGCTTTGATAACTAGGTCGAATCAAGCTCGCCACAATTATGCTGTGGAATTCCAGCGTATTTCAGGTTGACGGCTTGATAAATATCCCCCTTAGATTGAAAGCTTTAAAATACTCCATATTCACATAGTTTTAAAGGTTTAAAAGAAAACTTACTATGACATCACAATTCTAAAATAGCGTAATGTATAAAGATGTATAACCTCATCACATGCAGAAGTTTTGAATCATTCTCCATTATAATTAATGGAGATGCATATGTCTATCACACAAATACCTTCAAACCCTTACAGAATAAACTAGCTTATACCTACTCCTGGTGCAAAATAACAAACACTCTACTTGATATTATATAGAAGTAAACATATATATAAGAATTCTCTCTCTTTTTGTTTTAAAAACTGAATTATTGACATACATTTTACTGCTGGTTCTCTAAACTGCACCATTTTTCATTCTCATTATAGTCTTTGCCTCAAGGTTTTACAGGTGATGAATGGATATTTTGTTTCTCATTAGAACATTCAGATTGTCACAGGAAAGGAATAGATAATATTTTACTCTTAAGTTTTTTTTATTTTGCCTCAATGAGTTATCACGGCATTTTTAATTATGAAAATTGTCTTTTCTCTTTTATGAATCTGCATTGTTCTGCCCATAGCAAGGATTACAAAGTGAACAGGAATTTCTCACAATTATTCCACTTATCATGACGGTAAGAAAGATTTAATGAACAGTAAGATGACAGGAAAATGTAATGAGAGGATTTATAAATAGGGAAGAAAAAAGTTAAATAGCTCAATTCCCCCAGTTTCATATATATCTTCCAGGCACTTTTATATTTTAAAAAAAAATATCACGCATAAATACTTTACATGATTCAATAAGCTAAAGTAGTTATTTTGGAATAATAATTTTTAAAGACGTGTTTAAACAGTAAAACATGTTCATACAGTCAAACATTGACCTATAAACTTGAATGTGGTTACAAAGATAAGCTAAAAAGTGAGGCATCTGTATACCCCAAATGTGTCACAAATTTAGCCCCAAAATTTTTTTTCGCTGACCCCCGCAGGGGCTGCCCTTGTGGAATTATCTTAAAAAAATATCTGAGCGCAAAGGGCTACATTATGAGTGGTGTGCTGTTGTGCGCAGGCGATATGGGGTTTATCACTGCTTTCTGCACATAACTACCCTCAGGCGTCTTGGGAACTGTTCCCTATCCTCTCCCTGTGGGACTCGGGTATCTCCTACTGCATTCCTTTGTGGTAATTGATACCTGCACTTGATGGGCTCGCTACTGGCTACTGGTGCAGCTGCATTGTAATAGATTGACTTGCTTATTAAGCCAGTGGAGGGGTGCTGGCTACAGGCGGTAACTCCGCCCCCTAAGTGTTCCCTGGCTTTTTTCTCTCAATCTGGTGCCTCAGCAGCTAGATTCACTACTACAAACATTTGAGCCAAATTATGAACTTATTTCCATTGCCTTACAGTCCCAGAAAGGGGGTTACTACCCGTACAGGAGATGTCAGGGGGTACTTTGTGGCTATTTTACGTCTAAGGGGCTTTGACTTATTATTCTGGGAGATAGTGTAAGTGTCTGAGTGAGTGTTACATAGTGTAGAGGGCTCTATACCAGGTTTTCTCTGCACTGCTTATTATATAAGGTGTCATTGCATACTTTAATATAAGTACAGCAATGGAACAAAATGTCTCTGTCCCCACTGATATTTCTTTAGTGGAGTCAGTTTCTGATATCCCTCTAGCTATATATATATATATATGCTTATTTTGCAAATCTGTTCAGTATGTTAGGTCAGCTAAATCTGTGAGAATTGTGTACATCAGATTTTTCATGCAAACCCAACACAACCTTCCACTTCTCAGAGGGAAGCTTGCCCAATACTTGTCACTCAGGAGGGGGACTTTACTGAATTTAAAACTAGTATGTACAAAATTATAACAGATTGTTTGGCGGCAAACCCCAAACCAAATAAGTGTAAGCTTACATCTGGGAATTTATCTCAGTCTCATGAGGCTTAATGTGCATAATTCTTCCCCTCAACCCCAAATTTTCTGCTCTCTTACAGCGCTCCGACTCTAAGGATGCTGATGGGGGAAGTGTCATCAAATGAACAGGAGTCTGTTCCTGATCCTGAATATGACAATGCATTTAGATTTAAGGTGGAGCATATCCTCAATTTATTGCAGGAGATATTAAAGACTCTATAAATTTCTGAGGAAAATCCTGCTGAAAACAAGCCTGTTAATCAGTTAAATATTTTTTCAAAGCTCTATCAAAAATTACCGGTCCCTGATTTAGTCTCTGACTATATCGCTAAAGAATGGAAAGAGACAGGTGTACCTTTCACCCCTTCCACCAGATTAACAGAACAGAATGTGGAAGTGTGGTGAAAGAATCCCCTAAAGTTGATGATTTCCACTCTCACCAAATGTATGGCTATCCATATGATATCACTTAGTTTTAGAGACCCAATGGACCGCAAATTAGTCTTTCATAAGGGAAACCACAAAATCAGCTTGAAATGTTTTTAACTAACTTTTTCTGATTATGCAAAATAAACTAACTACAATTCTGTATTTGGTCTTCATCTTTCTGTTGAAGAAAAAAGCTTTACAATTTGAACATTGATCTGCAGCCTAGGACATGCTATGAATGCTGCCTTTTTGTAAAGTATGTTCCACTACAGTAGGTCATGTGACAAAAATGGCACCTTATTCTATTACTAAAGCTGAGGAAACTAGAGGGATCACTGCAGTGTCTGAGAAGAACGGCTTCAGGCACTGCTATAATTATAAATACCAAGAGCAGGGAAGTAAGTGGGAGGGGGGAGAGGAATTCACAGGGGGGAGAAAGGCTCTGGAGACAGAAAGTGAACTCACACTGCATATATAATTCTAACAAGATACAACTGCATTCATCTGCGTTACTTATATTCTCAGGAGCTCTGAGTCTCCCTCCCTCCTCCTCCCACTTCCTTCCCTGCTCTTGCTATTTATAAATATAGCAGTGCCTGAAGCCGTTCGTCTCAGACACTGTAGTGCTCACTCTGCTTCCTCAGTGTTAGAAATAGAAGGTGCCGTCTGAGTCAAGTGACCCACTGATGTGGAACGTACGTTACAATATGGCAGCATACATAGCAAGTGCTAGTCTGCAGAGTAACCTTTAAATTATGAGGCTGTTTTTTCTACAACAGAATGAAGAGATGAAAAGACTGCATACATGACTGCTAGTTAGTTTATTTTGCAGAATTAGAACAAGTTAGTTTAGAACATTTGAAGCAGGTGTTGTGGTTCCCTTTAAGGAAGCTCTTTCTCCAAAAAGATCTTTGATGTATACCAGCTGCTTCTCACCTGTGTGGCTGCATCAATGAACACTGTCAAGGAAAAAAGATGTGCTAAAAAACAGCTAACCTTATTAGTGTGGAAAAACTCAATAAACACATAAATATGCCATAAAAAAAATATCAGGCAGCAAACAGGACAGGTCTAAGCAGCCTAAAAAGTAAGTTCTCTGCAAACTATTCAAAATCACAAATGTCAAGAAAAAAAAAGGATGTGCTAAAAAACAGCTAACCTTATAAGTATGGAAAAACTCAAATAACACATAAATATGCCATAAAGAAGCATGTAAAATGCAATATAAATATATACACCTAGATTTAGAGTTCTGCGTTAAACGTCAAAAGCAGCGTTAAGGAGTCCTAACGCTGCTTTTGGCTGCCCGCTGGTATTTAGAGTCAGACAGAAAAGGGTCTAACGTTCACTTTCAAGCCGCGACTTTTCCATACCGCAGATCCCCTTACGCCATTTGCATATCCTATCTTTTCAATGGGATCTGCCTAACGCCGGTATTTATTCTTGGCTGAAGTGGTAGACCCTCTACCGACAAGACTCCTACCGCCAAAAAATGTCAGTAGTTAAGAGCTTTATGGGCTAACGCCGGTTTATAAAGCTCTTAACTACAGTGCTCTAAAGTACACTAACACCTATAAACTACCTATGTACCCCTAAACCGAGGTCCCCCCACATCGCCACCACTATAATAAATATTTTTAACCCCTAATCTGCTGACCGCACATCGCCGCCACCTACATTATCCCTATGAACCCCTAATCTGCTGCCCCTAACATCGCCGACACCTACATAATATTTATGAACCCCTAATCTGCCCCCCCAACGTCGCCGCTACCTTACCTACACTTATTAACCCCTAATCTGCCGGCCGGACCTCGCTGTTCCGATCAGCCAATAAAATGCGAGCTCAATCTGATTGGCTGATTGGATCAGCCAATCAGATTGAACTTGAATCTGATTGGCTGATTCAATCAGCCAATCAGATTTTTCCTACCTTAATTCCGATTGGCTGATAGAATCCTATCAGCCAATCGGAATTCGAGGGACGCCATCTTGGATGACGTCATTTAAAGGAACCTTCATTCGGCGAGTAGGCGTCAGTTTAAGAGGATGGATCCGCGTCAGCTGGAAGAAGATGGCTCCGCTCCAGATGGATGAAGATAGAAGATGCCGCTTGGATGAAGATGTCTGCCGGTCCGGATGTCCTCTTCTGCCCAGATAGGATGAAGACTTCTGCCGGTCTGGATGTCCTCTTCTGCCCCATCGGATGAAGACTTCAGCTCGGCTGGGTGAAGATGACTCAAGGTAGGGAGATCTTTAGGGGGGAAGTGTTTAGATTTATTTAAGGGGGTTTGGGTTAGAGTAGGGGTATGTGGGTGGTGGGTTTTAATGTTGGGGGGGTTGTATTTTTTTTTTACAGTCAAAAGAGCTGATTACTTTGGGGCATGCCTCGCAAAAAAGCCCTTTAAGGGCTGGTAAAAGAGCTGGTTACTTTTTAATTTAGAATAGGGTAGGGACCTTTATTATTTTGGGGGGCTTTTTTATTTTATTAGGGGGCTTAGAGTAGGTGTAATTAGCCAAAAATTCTTGTAATATTTTTTGTATTTTTTTGTATTTTAGTGTTTGGGTTTTTTTGTAGTTTAGTTTATTTAATTGTATGCAATTGAAGGTAATTTATTTAATTAATTTAATGATAGTGCAGTGTTAGGTTTAATTGTAACTTAGGTTAGGATTTATTTTACAGTTAATTTTGGAATTATTTTAACTAGGTAGCTATTAAATAGTTAATAACTATTTAATAGCTATTGTACCTAGTTAAAATAAATACAAAGTTGCCTGTAAAATAAATATAAATCCTAAAATAGCTACAATATAATTATTCGTTATATTGTAGCTATATTAGGGTTTATTTTTACAGGTAAGTATTTATATTAGGGTTTATTTTACAGTAAGTATTTAGTTTTAAATAGGAATACTTTAGTTAATATAGATTTAATTTATTTTGTTAGATTAAAATTATATTAATTTAGGGGGGGTGTAGGGTTAGGGTTAGCTTTAGGGGTTAATACATTTATTAGAGTAGCGGCGAGGGTCCGGGGGTCCGGCAGATTAGGGGTTAATACTTGAAGTTAGGTTGGTGCAATGTTAGGGGGAGGGCATGATTAGGGGTTAATACTATTTATTATAGGGTTTGCGAGGCCGGGAGTGCGGCGGTTTAGGGGTTAATAACTTTATTAGAGTTGCAGCGAGGTCCGGGTTCGGCAGATTAGGGGTTATTAAGTGTAGGTAAGGTAGCGGCGACGTTGGGGGGGTGGGGCAGATTAGGGGTTAATAAATATAGTATAAGTGTTGGCGATGTTAGGAACAGCAGATTAGGGGGTACATAGGTATAATGTAGGTTTGCGGTGGTGTCCGGAGCGGCAGATTAAGGGTTAATTGTGTAATGCAGGGTGTCAGCGATAGCAGGGTCAGCAGATTAGGGGTTAATAAGTTGTAAGGTTAGGGGTGTTTAGACTCGGGGTTCATGTTAGGGTGTTAGGTGCAGACTTAGAGAGTGTTTCCCCATAGGAAACAATGGGGCTGCGTTGGGAGCTTAACGCTGCTTTTTTGCAGGGTGTTAGGTTTTTTTATCCCAAACTGCCCCATTGTTTCCTATGGGGAATCGTGCACGAGCACATTTTGCCAGCTACCGCTACTGAAAGCAACGCTGGTATTGAGGGTTGAAAGTGGCGGTAAATTTGGCTCAACGCACCCCTTTTTTGAGCCTAACGCAGCCCCTCAGACAACTCTCAATACCAGCGTTGTTTGGAAGCAGCGGTAGGAAAAAAAACTGCGTTAGCTATGGCGGGTCTTTACTGACAAAACTCTAAATCTAGTCGATAATCTTTTAAAACTTTACAACCGGTGGTTAAAAAACTAACAAATCAATGCTACAAAGTGTTCAAAAGAAGGATCATGCATATGTTATAGCAAAGACCCCCTAGAAAGTTTATATGATCTCAATAGCCTTGTTTTTAGAAAGAACTGATATTCCAGCATTAGAGCATTTTCTGGATGTTGAAATTAATATAGTGGATAATAAACTAAAAACAAAAACGTTTTTTAAACAAACTGATGCAAATAACTATTACACATAGAGAGCTGCCATTTTGAGAAATTATACCTAAGAGCCAATTTACACACGAATTAGGAAAAACTGTAATAGCCTGGAAGATTATAATGCCCAGTTATTAATCTTAAAAGAGAGGTTTCTTGAAAAGGGCTTTAGTGAAGAGAAGGTTGATCTAATGATAGTGGAAGTTGAAAAAAAGATAGGGAACAAATCATATACAATGATAAGACACTAGTTCCAGCTTACAAGCAAAGAGAAGATAATTGCACAAAATTAAGCATACCATTTGTCACTAAATATATGAGCAAGTTCAAAATATAAAAAATATCCTGAATAGACACTGGCACCTCATTAGGAGGTACCGATATCTTAGGGGATCATGTTAATAATCACTCTGAAATAGTTTTAAGAAAGGCAAATAATTAAAAAATTAGCAAGCTCCAAGTTAATTCAGGAGAACTAGAACGTTTGGAGACAAAGACCTTACTGGAAATGTTATCAAAGGCTTCTTCCCTGCCACAAATGTGTGGCATCAAATTTAGCAATAAAACAAAAAAGTGACCTCAACCTCTAATGGAACAGGAGCTTGTTATTAACTATACGATTAGATGTTCCAGTAAGGGGGGTTGTATATTTGATAGAATGTTCATGCCATAAACATACCTAGGGCAAACCCAAAGGATATTAAGGGACTGGATAAGGGAGCTACCTTTACAATATAAAAAAGGGGTTTGATGATCATCTATTATCACAGCACTTAAAGAACATCATGAACATGAGTTCTAAAGATCTAAAATTTTGGGGTATTAAACTAGTCAAAAAAGACTGGAGAGGAAGTGACCATGAAAGGAAATTGTTATATCATGAGGCAAATTTAATTTTTGGATATGGGTACTTTAACTCAACTAGATCTTAATGCAGAATAAGATCTAAATCCCTTCCTCAATTATAATTATACAGTTTGAATAATAAGCTTGCGTTCTCTATTCTTTCCAAAAATAAAAATATCCTGAATCCATCCTGATAGCTTTATAATGATGATCTATTGAACACTTCTAGATAACCCTATCCCATATCTGTACCATAGTCTAAATTTAATTAAAAAAAATTGCCTTTCCCCTATAAACACCCCTACTTCATAAAAGTTGAAGATTGTAGATTTTTAGTAGGGTGCTGATCAGATAACTTATATAACCTAAAGGATATAGCATAAATGTTACACATTGTTCTGTTTTTATAAAATACTATTATACAATTCTACTAGAATTGTAATTTTTATATATGCTACAATATTGTAATTTTAAGAACCTACGGTACTTATACATTTCTGTTTTGTTTAATGTATATATTTTATTAAAGAAGGGCCTGTATCTCCTAAGAATAAGCAGAGTGCTCTGCTCTGACAGCCAAAGAAACGAATCAACCCAGAGTATTTTGAAAGGTATGAAAAAATATTTTTACTTGATTGGAGTAGAATGTACAAGTGACCGCAATTGAAGAAAGTGAAAGGATCACCCTACCGGAGCACGGAAAGGACAGCAAATGAGCCACTTAAGGATACCAGCGCATGAGTTCAACCACATGACACAAAAGTAGAGTTGTGAGGTATACCGGATGACATAGAACAGAAATGTAATGTTTATCTTTTTCAACTCAACATTCGTGGCACAACAACTCGGTCTCTTAAATTCTAAAAGGGATTGTGTACACACCTCTAATGCTGGAAAATCAGTCCTTCAACAAACAAGGATATTGAGATAATATAAACTTTCTAGCAGGACTTCAACATAACGCTTGACCCCTTCTTTAAATACTTTGTAGCATTGATTTGTTAGCTTTTTTTTAACCACCGGGTGGTAATATTATAAAAGATTATATATGTATATTACATTTTAACATGTTTTTTATGGCATATTTATGTGTTAATTGTGGTTTTTCCATACTTATAAGGTTAGCTGTTTTTTAGCACATCCTTTTTTTCTTGACATATGTAATATTGGATAGTTTCCCAGAGAACTTTCTTTTAGACTGCTTAGACCTGTCCTGTTTGCTGCCTGATATTTGGTTTTTAACCTTTTGTTTTTTTTTTAATTTTGGGTTTTTTTCCTCTTTTTTTTTTCTGTGCATCAATGAACACTGTGGTGTGACTCCCTAGTCCAAAATGGTGAGGACAGTTCCTCTTCTGAGGATTTACAAAATTGCATTGAGGCCCTTAAATGTCTCAATCATTTATTTGTGATGCTGTAATGGGGCATTATTAAAATAAATGATAACAGTTTTTGTCTATGGCAGTGTGATAGCACGGAGATCCTCGTGGTCAAAATCTTGGTCAGCAGACATGATATCTAAAAATAGACTGATGACTCTTTCCTTCCAGTAGGAGGATTCTATTCAGTTCAGACTTGGAGTCTATTATTAATAGAGTCACTGTGGGATTATTAATTGCACTGTATCTGGACGATATACTGGTGCAAGCTCCTTCTCTGTATTAGCAAGCTTCTATTTTTCTCCAAGACCATGGTTGGACGATCATTGTTCCTAAAAGCTCAATATATCCTGCTACAAGGGTAACCTTTTTAGAAGTTATAATAGATTTGGTCTGTATTAATTTGTTCCTCACAGAACCATAAAGGTTAATACTCCAGTGAGCATGTCTCTCCCTGCAGAATACTCCATTGCCATCTAAAGCTCAGTGCATGGAGGTAGTGGGTCTTAAGGAAGCCACTTCAGACGCAGTTCCTTTTGTCTGCTTTCATTGCATTAATTGACATAAAACTATTTTCTTAGGAGATACTTTTTTGTTAGCTATCTCTTTTACTAGAAAAGTTTCTGAGTTGTCAGCATTATCTTCTGATCCTCCGTTTTAATATTTTTCACAAATAATAAGGCTGTACTGCATAACAAATATGATTTTTGTCCTGAAGTGGTTTCTACTGATAACATTATCAAGAAATTGTTGTTGCGTTTTGTTTGCCCACACACTGATAACTCTAAGGAAATATTGTTACATAATCTGGGGCATAGTCAGAGCTTTGAAGTTCTATTTCCAAGCTTCTAAAGAGTTTAGAAAACATCTAGTTTGTTTGTGCATTACCATGACACACGTAAAAGGGCAAAAAGCTACTAAAGGTAGCATTGGCATCATGGCTTAAATAGGGGAGATTCACAAGGCTTACTGGGTGGTGATAAGTCGCCCCTAAACTTATTACAGCTCACTTCGACAAGGGCAGTGGAAACATTGTTGGCCTTTAAGAATGATGCATCTTTGGTGCCAATTTGTAAAGCTTCCCAATTGTTTCCTCTATTACATACTTTTTCCAAATGTATCATTTTGATGTCTTTGCTTCTCTGCAAACAGCTTTTGGCAGGAAAGTCCTTCAGGCTAAATAGGAACTGCCAGAGAAAGTAGTTTTTCAACCCTGTCCATAACATAGACCATAGACTTGGGTATTAATCCCATATGTTATGGAGGACTGTGGACCATCGTCATTTTATGAAAGAAAACATAATTTATGCTTACCTGATTATTTTCTTTGTAATGATGCAAAAGAGGCCCGCCTGCTTCAAACTGGGTGACAGTTGTAATGACACCTTTATAGACCCTGCTTTGCCTTTCCTACTTTTTGTTTTCCTATTCTCTACTCAGCTAATTTGAAAATAAGAAATCTATGGCAGATGGGGAGGGGCTTACAGCTCTTGTAATGAGTTCTTGACCTCCTCCAGTGGGGGAAATATATACCATAAGGTTATGGAGGATTGTGGACAATCTCATCCAGAAAGAAAATAATTTATCAGTAAGCTAAATGTAGTTTTTGTGCACTCATAGGGTTAGCGCTCTTTGGAAAACTTTTATGTTTAACTTGTAATAACGTCAATGCAAACAAAAGAGCGGGGATCACTAATAGGCACGCCACTTGTAAAAACTGTCATCTTAGACATATACATATAGATGGATAGAGAGATAGATATATAGAGAGAGGGCCTTCTGTCTGGTCTGGCAAGATGACCTAAAAAAAAGGTGCGTCAGTATGGGAAAGCCCCTTAACAAACTTTATAAAGTCATGTTTATCTCCCTATGCAGGGTTCTGGATATGAAGCAGGAGTTTCCGTCATAGGGTCTAAAAAAAAAAAAGCCAAATATTTTGAGTGATTTTGAGTCGTAATGGAAGGGTTTGAAGAGGATAGAACCTGTGATATCATTAGGAGCAATGAAGGTTGTATATGAGCTGTTTGATTTTAAATGTGACATTTGGCTATGAGTAAGGCTACGGCCAAAGTGTGTCAGCCAGCATGAACAACCCATGTTTTGCTATTTACAATACTGTTAGTTTTAATGACCATTTGAAATAAAAGTAAAATTTTTAATCAAACAGAGAGCGCTCTTCCTCCTCCTTTCATTGTCTAATAGAGAAATCACTCAAGCAATACATGAGAGGAAATGCATTCATATGTAGAGTTTTTGCTTGAGCAGATATGCTAGTTGTATCAATCTAGTGATTAAATGGGATAATAAAACCTCAATATTTTCTTTCATGATTCAGATAGAGCATACAATTTTAAATAACTTAGCACTTTTTTTCTATTATCATATTTTCTTTTTTTTTACTAGTATCCATTGTTGAAAAGCAGAAAGGTTAACCTCATGAGTGTACACGTGTGTTCTTATTATGTGATAGCAGTTTATACAAGAATGTTATTCATTAGCAAGTTACACTAGATGGCAGCACTTTTCCTGCCATGTAGTGCTCCAGACATTTGCATGTTACATATCTGGATATCCCTTCAACAAAGAACAACATGAGACTGAAGCAAATTGTATAATAGAAGTAAATTGAATTTTTTTATTAAAATTGTATGTTCTTCTTTCCGAAATATGAAAGAAAAATGTTGGTTTCATGTCCCTTTAAAGGAAAAAAAACAGTATCAGTGCACACTGCACACAGTTAACTTCAACAAAATACAATCTAGACTTTATCATACATTAAAATATATTTTTGAATTTAATAATTGCAGATAATTATCTGTACCCAAGCAAAATCTTACTCATCAAGTGCTAAAACTACCAGCCGGAACATCAGAATAGTTTGAGAAGCAAAGGTGCCACAACAGATAAGTACATAATTGTCTAACAAAAAGGTATAAGCATCTCAAACATCAAAGACATGGAACATGGTTTCTGAAATAGATGAAGTACACTTATGAGCCCCAATAAATTAATTTCTAGGTTTGGGAAAATATATTACTATAGGAGAACTCTTAATTAAATACCTCAGAAAAGAAAAATGGGTATAGCTGTATTGAACCCCCTGATAGTGCTCCTTTTAGTGAGATTGTTATACCTTTTAGAAAGTCCTACAAAATATTCGTTTTTTTTTACCCTAAAACCTTTTCAAGACCTTATGGGTCTCTTATTCAGATGTAGATCTTCACGCTAGTATCTATCTATCTATCTATCTATCTATCTAAATATATATATAATATATATATATATATATATATATATATATATATATATATATATATATATATTACTAGTCCTAAAGCCCGTTCACTACGGGCCATTTTTTGCAGTACAGTGGTCCCACCTCCTTGCGTTCTCTCCTCCCACTCTCTTTTGCTTTCTCTCTCTCTCCCCCCTCTCTTTTGCGCGCTCTCTCGCCTCCCTTTCTTTGAGCTCTCTCTCTCCCCCTTTCTTTTGCACTCTCTCTTCCCCCCACTCTCTTTTGTCGCTCTCTCTTTCCCCCCTCTCTTTTGCGCTCGTCTCCTCTCTCTATCTCCCCTCTCTCTTTCTCTCTCTCTCTCCATCTCCCCTCTCTCTCCCCCCCTCTCTCTCTCACTCCCCCCTCTCTCTCTCTCCCCTCTCTCTCTCTTTCTCCCCTCTTGTAACTGATCCTCACGCAGGGTCTGGAGGGTCTCTCTCATCTCTATCTCCCCTCTCTCTTTCCTCTCTCTCTCTCCATCTCCCCTCTCTCTCCCCCCCCTCGTCTCTCCCCTCTCTCTCTCCTCCCTCTCTCCCCTCTCTCTCTCCCCTCTCTCTCTCCCCTCTCTCTCTCCTCTCTCTCTCCTCTCGTCTCCCCTCTCTCTCTCCTCTCTCCCTCCTCTCTCCCTCCTCTCTCTCCCCTCTCTCTCTCCCCTCTCTCTCTCCCCTCTCTCCTCTCTCTCTCCCCTCTCTCTCTCTCTCACCCCCTCTCTCTCTCTCTCGCCTCTCTCATCTCCCTCTCTGTCTCTCTATCCCTCTCTCTCTTTCCCCTCTCTCCCCTCTCTCAACCTCTCTCTCTCTCTATCTCCCCCCTCTATCTCTCTCTCTCTCTCCCCTCCTCTCTCTCTCTCTCGTCTCTCTCTCTCTCTCTTTCTCTATGTCCCTCTCTCTCTCTGTCTTCTCTCTCTCTTCCCCCCCCTCTCTCTCTCTCCCCCCTCTCTCTCTCTCTCTCTCTCTCTCTCCTCTCTCTCTCTCTTCTCCTCTCACTCCCCCCTCTCTCTCTCTCTCGGTCTCTCTCTCTCCTTTCTCTCTCTCCCCCCTCTCTCTCTCTCCTTTCTCTCTCTCCCCCTCTCTCCTCTCTCTATCTCCCCCCTCTGTCTCTCTCTCTCTCTCTCTCCTCCCCTCTCTCTCTCTCCCCTCTCCCCTCTCTCCTCTCTCTCTCTCTCTCCTCTTTCTCTCTCTCTCCTCTTTCTCTCTCTCCCCTCTCTCTCTCCCCTCTCTCTCCCCTCTCTCTCCCCCCTCTCTCTCTCTTCTCTCTCTCTCTCTCTCTCTCTCTCTCTCCTCTCTCTCTCTCTCTCTCTCTCTCCTCTCTCTCTCTCGTCCTCTCCTCTCTCTCTCCTCTCCTCTCTCTCTCCTCTCTCTCCCCCTCTCTCGTCTCCCCTCTCTCTCTCTCCTCTCTCTCTCTCTCTCTCTCTCTCTCGCCTCTCTCTATCTCCCCCTCTGTCTCTCTCTCGCCTCTCTCTATCTCCCCCTCTGTCTCTCTCTCGCCTCTCTCTATCTCCCCCTCTGTCTCTCTCTCCCGCTCTCTCTCCTCCCCCCTCTCTCTCTCACCCTCTCTCCCCCCCTCTCTCTCTCATTCTCTTCTCTCCCTCCCTCTACTCTCTATCTCCCTCTCTCTCTCCTCTCTCCTCTCTCCTCTCTCCTCTCTCTCACTCCCTCTCCTCTCTCTCTCTCCTCTCTCTATCTTTTTGGCGCTCTCTCTTTCCCCCTCTCTTTTGCGCTCTCTCTATCTCCCCGCTCTCTTTCTCTCTCTCTCTCCGATCTCCCCTCTCTCTCCCCCCCCCCTCTCTCTCTCCCCCTCTCCTCGTCTCTCTCTCCCCTCTCTCTTTCTCCCCTCTTGTAACTGATCTCACGCAGGGTCTGGAGTCAGCTGTCTCGCGCTGCTGTTTCAATTGTGGAGGTGCGCGTGCAAGGTGTCTCAGCTGTGCACCTGCGCTTGTAACTGATCTCACCGCAGGTCTGGAGTCAGCTGTCTCGCGCTGCTGTTTTCAATTGCGGAGGTGCGCGTGCGAGGTCAGGGTGCACATGCAAGGCCAAGTGTGTGGGTGCGCGTGCGAAGTGTATTCTCAGCTGTGCGCTGCTGCACGGGTGTGCGCGTGCGAGGGGGTCAATCTAAGGCCAAGTGTGTTTGTCTCTACTGCGCATGACGGTGTAGATATACCTTTAAGGACAGGGTCCCTCCTACCGAACAGCCAAACCCTATTTAAACCTCACATTGCCATATTCAAACTGCCTGTTAATTGATGTACTTTGTTTAAGCCTGCTCTGTTTAAGAGTTTAGCTTTATATTCATAGTTCTTAAGACCAGGTCTCTGTTTATTTAACCTTTGAATTATTCAGCTTGTTATATCCTTTACTAGGTTTTATCACCTTGAGGTTTATTCAAATCAAACCTTTATCACATTCAGCTATTCAGCACTTTTTGCAGCCGCAATATTTAGCTCTGTGTGAGATTCCAGCATCAGCTGTGTATCGGATCATCCTAACCACATCCAGAAGTAAGTCACACTCTCACCGGCTTCTCACTTCTCCACACCGCTGTCGGACAAACAACCCTCCGGATCTTTTCTCACATCGGGTATTTTCCTTCCAAGACAAAGGTACTGTGATCGCTTACTTAGAGACTGAAGTGGTAAGATTATATGCCGATAAAACCTCTAAGAATTCGTAAGCCACTAAACGTATTAACCTGTGACTGAACAACCAGTTATATTCATATATGTTTCCAAAAGGATGTGAAAGAATGTGTGGGACTTGTAAATATTTTATTCCGGTGTGATGTGTGGAAGATTGTCTGCGGTACTAGGTCAAACACCTGTAACAACTTGTTGAAGTGATTATTCCTGCAGAACATTTTACCTCTAAAACAAGTCATTAAGCAGAAACCTGAGACTGCTATTCTAACACTGCTCATAGGAAACCTGTGTTATAATAAACACACGTTGTTTCTTTTCCAGTGTCATTCATTACTGTATTTGTTACTAATTAGCTCACAGTTTATGATCTTAGTAAATATAACCATTTTGCTAAGACTTAAAACACAAGAGCAACAAAACCAATTTTATATTGGTCAGGAGTATTACAGTATTAACAGGCCAAAAATATCTGTTTGTTTACTCTTAAGTCATGGAACCACAAGAGATTCAGAATGAATTCTCTAACATACATCAAAAGTTTGGATTACCTTGCACGTGGCTTAACAGAGGTGCAAGCAGAGAATACAGCTTTAAAAGCTTTAATAAAAGAATGTTTTAACCCCTAAGGAGCAGGCTACTCCTGAACCTCAAATTCAGCCTCCTACTCCTTTTTCAGGTAAACGATCAGTTTTCAGAGATTTTAAAAAATGCATGCAATTTTGTTATTTACTTTGAGACCCCAGGACTTACCATAGTGAGAGAATAAAAGTTTGCACTACTATATCTTACTTACTGGGGGGAACCTAGAACATGGGCCAATGGGCTTGTATGAAACAAACGATCCTGTAATGGATTCATTGCAGGATTTTTCTCTGCTATGTCTATCTTATATGAGGACACTAACACACAGATTAACGCAGAGACCAAACTGGCGAGCTCTTAAACAGGGCAAAAGAACCGTGGAAGAGTTCATCACTGACTTCAGATGTGGGCCTCAGACTCCAAATGGAATGAGGTCAGCCTCAGAAATCAGTTCAGGCTGGGATTATCTGGGAGCTTAAAAGATGAGCTTCTCACGAATAGAAATGCCTGAAACATTATCAGCTCTCATAAAAGTCTGCATTACTCTGGACAGACGTCTGAGAGAGCGCAAAGTAGAAAAATCAGTCTATGAGACGCTCTCTAGACGCACTTATCCCTCACCTACATCACAAGAAAAAGACTTTATCTAACCCTATACCTATGGAAATAGGAACTATAAGGGGTCGACTTACCTCAGAAGAAAAGATAAGACGAAGATTGTCAAATCTCTGTCTATATTGTGCACATAAGGAGCACTCTGTTAGTGAATGTCCATTTACTATCAAAACAAAGAAATGGTAAGACAGAATCTATCAAACAGATATATAACACCTCTACGACACAACATCTAACTATTCCCCTTTCTTTACAGTGGGATCAAGACAACCTACAGACTGAAGGACTAATAGATTCTGGGGCGACTGTAAATTATATTGACACTGATTATGTAAAAAAGAATAAAATACCCACTGTGTGCAAAGCAAACCCAGTTTTTGTCAAGTTAATTGATGTACATTCATTCAAAAGGGACCATCACTCATCACACCATACCACTTTTAATAACCACATCCAAGGCTACACACTGAATATGTAACTTTTGATATTATACCTATAGCACAGCACTCAGTCATCTTAGGTTATACATGGTTAGTTATTCATAATCCTGAAATAGATTGGACACAAAACACAGTAAACCTAAAATCAACCTATTGTACTAAGACTTGCTATCCTCAACTGTTCCATTGCTACTATGGAGCAGGTTATTCCATGTGTATATCAGGATCTGGCAGACGTATTTGATTTGAAAGAAGCTGAAAATTTACCTCCACATAGAGCATTTGACTGCCCCATTGAACATTATTCCAGGATCACAAATACCTCATGGCAAAATTTACCCAATGAACCAAAATGAGCTCCAAGATTTACGTACCTATTTGGATAATAATCTGAGAAAGGGTTTCATTACTCATTCAACCTCTCCAGCAGCGGCTGGGGATATTCTTTGTAAAAACAAAGATGGAACTTTACGTCCAAGTTATCGACTACAGAGCTCTAAATAAGATCACAGTAAATAACCGATATCCACTCCCTTTAATCCC
Organism: Bombina bombina; assembly: GCF_027579735.1. Taxonomy (NCBI): domain Eukaryota; kingdom Metazoa; phylum Chordata; class Amphibia; order Anura; family Bombinatoridae; genus Bombina; species Bombina bombina. Next base: position 114,996,993 of record NC_069509.1, read on the forward strand.
TGTTGTTACTAGAAAGACTTACGGGGGCCACTGTATTTTCAAAACCTGATTTAAAAAGGAGCTTACAATCTAATCCGTATCAAGAAGGGTGATGAGTGGAAGACTGCTTTCCGCACCAGATACGGATTGTTTCAATATAACGTTATGCCCTTCGGATTATGCAATGCTTCCAGCATTTCATAAATGAGATATTCCATGATCTCAACAGATGTTTGCGTAATAATTTATTTGGATGATATCTTAATATATTCAAAAAATATGGCTGAACATGAGAAACACGTTCGTTGGGTTTTAACTAGACTTAGACAAAATAAGTTTATACGTCTAAGTTAGAAAAATGTATCTTTCATACATCAGAAATAAAATTCTGGGGTATAATGTCTAAAACCCAACAAGATTGAGATGGATCAACAAAAGATTCAGGCTATCGTAGAATGCCAAAACCTACTACCACACGCGTCACTTCCAGAGGTTTCTGGGGGTTTGCAAAATTTTACAGGAAATTTATCAAAGGGTGTTCCTCAGTTTGTAAAACCACTAACTCAACTAACTAGTAGCAATCACAAATTCTGTTGGACAAAAGAGTCCTAAGAAGCTTTTACTAAGCTAAAAGAACTTTTCACCTCAGCACCAGTTTTAACTTTACCAGACTACAATCAAGCATTCATATTGGAAGTAGATGCTTCCAACTCTGGAATTGGAGCAGTATTATCACAACAGATACAGGGACACCAAACTGATTCATCCCATTGCTTTCTATTCAAAGACTTTCTTACCAGCAGAGAGTAATTATTCTATTGGTGACAAAGAGTTACTAGCTATAAAAACGTTCACTAGAACATTGGCGACACCCTCTTAGAAGGAAACTAAAGAACCCTTTCTGATTTATACCGATCATAAGAACCTAGAATACTTGAGGACTAACAAGACACTCTCTTCCCGTCAAGTAAGATTGGGCACTTTTTTATGGATCGGTTCAATTTTTAATAACATATCGACCAGAGAAGTGCAAATGCGAAAGCTGACGCTTTATCAAGACAGTTTTGATTCCAGTTTGCACCACATCACATCTCAACACCCAATTATACCAGAAAAAAATTTTTTGGGAGCACTCACTGGTTAGAGACTGAATATTATCAGCTTCTGAAGATGAGACTTCCATACCACCAGAGTGCTGTTAAGGATTCAACAACAGGATTATTTTACCAGAATGGTAAGATTATTCATTCCTGATGTCTCAACGACAGCTCATATTGAACAACACCCTGACAATTTATTATCTGGACATACAGGAATCCAAAAGACACATTGAGTTAACTAAAAGGAACTTTTGGTGGCCACATATGAGGAAAAAGACTATTTCTGACTACGTCATGGCTGTGATGTCTGTGCTAGAAACAAGGTTGAGCACAGGAAACCTATAGGTTACCTGACGTCACTACCGATTCCTGATAGACCATGGAGTACCATATCCATGGACTTCATTGTTGATTTACCATATTCACAACATTATAATACAATATTTGTTGTAGTGGATCAATTAACCAAAATTATCTCACTTCACACCTTTAAAGGCTCTTCCTAGTGCCTTTATAACAGCAAAAACATTCATTAGGGCTATTGTTCGCCTACATGGTTTACCATCGACCATTATAACTGACAGGGGTACTCAATTCACCTCCGCTTTCTGGAGATCACTCTGTAAGTCACTAAAGATTGGACACACGTTTCTCCACAGCATTCACCCACAAACCAATGGGTTAACCGAACGATTAAACCAAACATTAGAACAGTACCTCAGGTGTTATATTACACATTTACAAGATGATTGGGTAACATACCTCCTTTGGCAGAATTTTCATACAATAACTCTCTATCCTCTTCAACAAAGATGTCCCCATTTTTTGCCACATATGGTTATCACCCCCACATCAATCACTCTTTCAAATACTCCAGTCAATTCTCCAGGTGCTACAGACTTATATCAATACCTTACATAGATCGATTAGAACAAATAAAGGCACACCTCGTTCAAGCTAAAGACAGACAAAAAACATTATTATACCAAAGACACAGACCCTCACCAGACTACAAGTTAGGTGATCAGTACTTCTTCTACTAAATATCTAAGGTTACAGATACCAAGTAAAAAATTAGCTAGATCAGTATATAGGACCTTTTCAATTGACAAAATCATCAATCCTAATGCAAGTGAGATTAAAGCTACCGCAACATTACAAAATACATAATACATTTCATGTCTCATTATTATAGAACCATATACTTCAGACCGAAACAGATTAGATTTGACAGTTCCTCTCCCATACTCCTAAACAACCAAGAAGAGTTTGAGGTAGAAAGAGTCCTAGATTCTCGCATTAAGAGAAGGAGACTAGAGTATCTGATTCAATGGAAGGGTTATGGACCAGAAGAGAATTCTTGGCAACATCACTCAGAGGTTAACGCTCCAAGACTCCTTGGCGTTTTCATCTTCGTTACCCATCTAAACCTCACCCTGAATCACCGGGGGTGATTCCTTAATGTGGGGGGAGATGGTAATATACCTTTAAGGACTGATCCCTCCTACCAACAGCCAAACCCTATTTAAAACCTCACAGTGCCATAATTCAAACTGCCTGTTATTGATGTATTTGTTTCAGCCTGCTCTGTGAAGAGTTTAGCTCCTATTTTCATAGTCTTAAGACCAGGGTCTCTGTTAAATTAACCTTGTATTATTCAGGCTTGTTGTAACCTTTATTAGGTTTTACTCTTTGAGGTTTATTAAATCAAAAACCTTTACCACTATAGCAATCAGCCTTTTCTTGCTGCCGCAATATTAGCTCTGTGTGTGATTCCAGCAATCAGCTGTGTATCGGATCATCCTAACCGCAACCGGAAGTAAGGCACACTCACACCGGCTTCTCACTTCTCCACACGCTGTCGGACAAACAACCCTCCGGATCTTTTCTCACATCGGGTATTTTCCTTCCAAGACAAAGGTACTGTGATCTCTTACTTAGAGACTGAAGTGGTAAGATTATATGCCGATAAAACCTCTAAGAATTCGTAAGCACTATTCATACTAACCTGTGACTGAACAACCAGTTATATTCATATATGTTTCCAAAAGGATGTGAAAGAATGTGTGGGACTTGTAAATATTTTATTCCGGTGTGAGTGTGTGAAGATTGTCTGCGGTACTAGTCAAACACCTGTAACAACTTGTTGAAGTGATTATTCCTGCAGAACATTTTACCTCTAAAACAAGTCATTAAGCAGAAACCTGAGACTGCTATTCTAACACTGCTCATATGAAACCTGTGTTATAATAAACACACGTTGTTTCTTTTCCAGTGTCATTCATTACTGTATTTATTACTAATTAGCTCACAGTTTCTGATCTTAGTAAATATAACCATTTTGCTAAGACTTAAAACACAAGAGCAACAAAACCAATTTTATATTGGTCAGGAGTATTACAGACGGCTTCAGACAAACACACTTGGCCTTTTATAATATAGGATTGTGCAATTCAAGAAAACTTCACCAGCGCTAAACCTTTCAATATAGTACTTGTGTTATAGTATATATATTTGTTAGATACATTTTTTCTTAATATTGTAATTAACACAGTTTCTTAATTAGTACTATAAACACAGAAAGAGATTGTGCTGCTTCAATATGATACAGTGTACCCATGTCACTGTTAAAAATTAGTAATAGAAAGTGGAAATCGATAATATAAATGGTAGCGCACTGATAAAATATATCCCTTTAAATGAGAGATGTTCCCAGGTAATAATGAGTCACAGTTCTTACAGATCACTTGGGATGTACTCCCACTCTAAGTAAATGTGGAAGTAAGGCTTTCTGCTTACAAGATGAAACATCAATCCTATGAGGTAAGTTGGTCAGCTCTACGGGGGTGAGGGTTAATTAGCCTTTATCCTCCAAATGTAGAAACATATGCAAAAAAGAAAAAAATCACATAGCATAATTCTGTAGGTGTCCTTCTAAGGTTAAAGGCTTTAATTTGTTACACAGTGTAACAAATTAACGCCTTTAGCCTTAGAAAGACATACAGAATTATGCTATATGATTTCTTCTCTTTTTTGCGTATGTTTCTACATTTGGGACATTGGTCCTATTACTCCCTACTCCTGAGGCGACCAGGATTCTCACACTACATGAAAGATTGAGAAGAGTCCAAGGATCCAACCAGAGCATTAATCCAACACAGAATCCTCCTGTATTACTAATTGGAATCAGACTGGAACAAGGGACCCAAAGGGAAAGGCATAACTCTCATTTGAGGATAAATGTGAATTAAGGATTGAGGTTTCATCTGGTAAGCAGAAAGCCTTACTTTACTTAGAGTGGGACTATATCCCAAGTGATCTGTAATTATTATTATTATTCTTTATTTATAAAGCGCCAACAGATTCCGCAGCACTGTCCATGGGTACAAAGATAAAAGTACAGTACAATACAATATAAAAGACACCAAAGTTTAACAAAACAAATACAGGGGGAATTGAGGGCCCTGTTCCCGTGGGAACTTACATCTAGATGGTAGGAGGGGGTGAGAAACAGGAGGTGGGACTGCAAAGGTGAGAATGATGTTAGTGTTGAGTTAGATGGGGCAGCAGTTTGGCAGGTAGAATTCATTTTTTACTGATTTAGAGATAGGCTTCCATAAACAGAAGGTCTTTAGAGAGCATTTAAAGGAGGAAAGGTTAGGGTAAAGTCTAACAGCTCTGGGAAGTGCATTCCAGATGGTTGGTGCCGCGCTGTAAGAACTGTGACTCATTATTACCTGGTAACATCTCTCATTTAAAAGGGATATATTGGCCTCTAGTTATCAAGCTCCGGATGGAGCTTGACAGCCCCTGTTTCTGGCGAGTCTTCAGACTCGCCAGAAACAGCAGTTATGAAGCAGCAGTCACAAAGACCGCTGCTCCATAACCTGTCCGCCTGCTCTGAGCAGGCGGACAGACATCGCCGGAAATCAACCCAATTGAGTACGATCGGGTTGATTGACACCCCCTGCTGGCGGCCTATTGGCCGTGAGTCTGCAGGGGGCGGCGTTGCACCAGAAGGTCTTGTGAGCTGCTGGTGCAATGCTGAATACGGCGAGCGTATTGCTCGCCATTATTCAGCGAGGTCTGTCGGGACCTGATCCGCACTGTCGGATCAGGTCCGACAGACCTTAATAACTAGGAGGCCATTGTATCAGTGTACTTCCGTTTATATTATTGATTTCCACTTTCTATTACTAACATATATATATATATATATATATATATATATATATATATATATTATTTTCTGTCCCTTTAAGGTGTGTAAAATTACATATACAATATTGTGCAGAGCAAACAATACAGACATTGTACAGGTTTGAATGATGAATAGCCTATTAACTCAGGCATCATTGTGCGGGGGCAGACATCCATAAATGCCGAGCAGCATAAGCTGTCGCCATTTATCATTGCACCAGCATTTTTTGTGAAATTCACAGATTCGCAGCCAATCGGCCGTTAGCAGGGCGTGTCAATCAACCCAATCATATCCGATCGGGCTGATTGCTGTCCGGCGCCTCAGAGATGGCGGACGAGTTAAGGCAGCAACGGTCTTGCCACCGCTGCTTCTTACCTCCTGTTTCCAGTGATCTGGAAACTACAGGGGTAGATTGCGCATCCCGCAGTTTGTTAGATCTACCCCATAATGTCTGACTGGTTATTTAGTTTGAAACATTTGTTTAAAAAAAGTGGAAACATAATTCATGTAAGTATTATTTACAAACATGCTCTTAGATGTTCTATTCACAGGATAATAACTACTTCTCATAGCTGAATGGCTAAAGGTCAGAAACATAACATCCTAACTTTTAAAAAAATGGAAATAGGCGGTTTAATATATAAAAAATTATTCGATTTTATTTGGCATTTTAAAGGTTTGGTTATAATAAAACCACAAATTAGCAATAACAATAACGCTGGTAGGTTTCCATAGTGGACATCATATTCATATTTTTTCTATGAACATAGCATCCTAACTAACCCAGATAAAACCCTTTTAATAATCTTTAGAATGTATAGTGGTGCGCCAAGGCTATAGATACCATACACCTCACAAAAAACAATTCCTTCTAATTGTTAAATGAAATGATAAAACAAAAAATGTTAGTGAGGGCGCTAAACAGCTGAAGATATCAATAATCCAATAGTTTAAATAATAAAAACTTTTATTAATCTCTCTGGAATAATTCAAATAGGAATCACTTTGAAAAAATAGGGAAGTCTCCCTTAAAACACATCTACAATGTACCACATAGGACAATATATAAATGTGAAACAGTTTCCAAATGTTAGAATCAATGTAGATTAAAATAAAGTCTTAGTGTACGAGACTATCTTAATTGACTTGTTAGACTCTAATACATAACCCTGTTAACCCCTTGAGTGCTAATGATGGCTCTGAGCCATCAGAGTTTCCCACTCTGGGGCAAACGACGGCTCATAGCCGTCGCTAGCACTCTCCCACCTTGAGGGAGATCTGGGGGCTCACACCCGCTCCTACCCAGGCGATCGGCCTGCATAGTGACAGGCATCGCCGAGGCTTCACGTTATGTGCAGTGACATCACGCGCAATGACGTGATGACGTCACCACGCAACTTTATTTAAAATGCACAATGTTAAGTATAGGAGCAGGGAGCATGCTGCTTAGAAGCCTGTATCTCAGGCATCTAAGCAGCTACAGACCCCCAAGACCCACCGTTGGGGAATGGTAGTCGTCTAACCTTCCCAACAGTGTAAGTCTTGGGGATCTGGGGAAAAAAGTTAAAAAACAAACAAAAACAAAAAACCTTAAAAAAGCTTAGCACCCAGGTGGGAAAGTGCTTAACACTCAAAGGGTTAAAAGTCCAAAGTCCAGATGTACCAGACTATCCTGATTAGCTTATTAGCCTCTGATACGTTTCTCCTTCAAAGATATGTGTTAGAATTATACCACCATCGGATCTTTAAAAACTAAAGTGCTCAATAGTGAGAGATCAGCAAATTATTGTAAACGCAGCCTCTTAATACATTGCTTGGTACCATATAATTCCGGCATAAACAGGGAGATTATGTACCACCAAATGAGAAGATCCTTAGCAAACTGTTATCCGTTAGTGTAAAGTCAGTTGATTAATAGCACAGTCTATATAATCTTACTCGTTACCTTGTAATCCCGGCAGTTCTAGTGCAACAGGAGGGTATAGACAGCTATGTTGCTCCTTCAGCGTTTGCTGCAAATGCGAGTTCACCCCACGTGACTGATGGCGTCTGACGTCACACTCGCTAATAGTTACCTCTCTGATTCTTGACAGCTGTTTTAGGATAATGGTATTGTGAATGCAGACTTGTATCCTGTGTATTCTGATGGCGGTCTTTGTTCCAGCACTTAGTGCTACGCACGCAGGAGAAAGGGTGAAACGTGTCAAAAGCAGTGGCATTTGTTGTGTGGAATCACAATAATTTCTTTTAAACTTTGTAATTAATTTTTTAATCCGGGTTAATTTTTTAATAAGTACTGTGAGCATGCACTAAGACACTCCTGCGTGCGTAGCACTAAGTGCTGGACCAAAGACCGCCATCAGAATACACAGGATACAAGTCTGCATTCACAATACCATTATCCTAAAACAGCTGTCAAGAATCAGAGAGGTAACTATTAGCGAGTGTGACGTCAGACGCCATCAGTCACGTGGGGTGAACTCGCATTTGCAGCAAACGCTGAAGGAGCAACATAGCTGTCTATACCCTCCTGTTGCACTAGAACTGCCGGGATTACAAGGTAACGAGTAAGATTATATAGACTGTGCTATTAATCAACTGACTTTACACTAACGGATAACAGTTTGCTAAGGATCTTCTAATTTGGTGGTATATCATCTCCCTGTTTATGCCGGAATCATATGGTGCCAAGCAATGTATTAAGAGGCTGCATTTACAATAATTTGCTGATCTCTCACTATTGAGCACTTTAGTTTTTAAAGATCCGATCGTGGTATAATTCTAACACATATCTTTGAAGGACAAACGTATCAGAGGCTAATAAGCTAATCAGGATAGTCTGGTACATCTGGACTTTGGACTTTTAACCCTTTGAGTGTTAAGCACTTTCCCACCTGGGTGCTTAACACTGGGTATCATTATCCTAAAATGACTGTCAAGAATCAGAGAGGTAACTACTAGCGAGTGTCACGGTGATGTCAGATGCCATAGGTCACATGGGGTGAACTCGCATTTGCAGCAAATGCTGAAGGAGCAACATAGTTGCCTATACCCTGCTGTTGTATTAGAACTTCCAGGATTACAAGTAGGGATGGGCGAATGTGTTTATATCCGAATTCGAATGTTAGAACGAATGTTATTGTAGAAATTCAATTTACATAATAGAATGTTGATAAGAACAAATATTCTTAAAAATTTGATTTTCGAATGTTATTTACAGTTTTCGAATGTCACATTCGAATTTGAATGTCACATTCGAATTCGAATGTTACATTCCAATATCACATTCGAATTTGAATATTACATTTATAAAACACAATTGTACACTAGAAACACTATTTCAAATGTCACATTCGAATCGAATATCACATTTGAATCGAATGTCACATTCGAATTCGAATATTACATTTATAAAACACAGTATTAGACTAGAATACTATTTCGAATTCGAATGTCACATTTAAAACACAGTATTAGACTAGAAATACCATTTCAAATTCGAATGTGACATTCGAATTCGAATGTAGCATTCAAATTCGAATATTACATTTATTAAACACAGTTGTAGACTAGAAATAATATATTTCAAATTTGAATGTCACATTTGAATTCAAATGTCACATTCAAAGTTGAATATCACATTTCGAAATTCAATGAATACATAGCTAAACATTCTATTATTCAAACGAATATTTTCGAATTTTATTGAAAAATTAGAAAACGAAAATTCGAAAATAGAATGTTAGAATGTTATATAAACATTCAAAATTCGATTCGAACGAATGAATGTATCAAAATTTGTTTTAAATTTCGAATTTTTAGAATCATTCGCCCATCCCTAATTACAAGGTAACAAGTAATATTATATAGACTATGCTATTAATCTACTGTCTTTACACTGACGGATAACAGTCTGCTAAAGATATTCTCATTTGGTGGTATATCATCTCCCTGTTTATGCCGGTATCATATGGTACCTAGCAATGTATTAAGAGGCTGCGTCTACAATAATTTGCTGATCTCTCACTATTGAGCACTTTAGTTGGTTAAAGATCCGATGGTGGTATAATTCTAACAAATATCTTTGAAGAAGAAACATATCAGAGGCTAATAAGCTAATCAGGATAGTCTGGTACATCTGGACTTTTTACTTTAAACAGGGTTGTGTATCAGAGGCTCACAAGTCAATTAAGAGAGTCTGGTACACTAAGGCCTAGACTTAGAGTTCGGCGGTAGCCGTGAAAACCAGCGTTAGAGGCTCCTAACGCTGGTTTTAGGCTACCGCCGGTATTTGAAGTCAGTGATTAAAGGGTCTAACGCTCACTTTTCAGCCGCGACTTTTCCATACCGCAGATCCCCCTACGCCATTTGCGTATCCTATCTTTTCAATGGGATCTTTCTAACGCTGGTATTTAGAGTCGTTTCTGAAGTGATCGTTAGAGCTCTAACGACAAAACTCCAGCCGCCGGAAAAAAGCAGGAGTTAAGAGCTTTCTGGGCTAACGCCGGTTCATAAAGCTCTTAACTACTGTACCCTAAAGTACACTAACACCCATAAACTACCTATGTACCCCTAAACCGAGGTCCCCCCACATCGCTGCCACTCGATTAAAATGTTTTAACCCCTAATCTGCCGACCGCCACCTACGTTATACTTATGTACCCCAATCTGCTGCCCTAACCCCGCCGACCCCTGTATTACATTTATTAACCCCTAACCTGCCCCCCACAACGTCGCCGCCAGCTACTTACAATAATTAACCCCTAATCTGCCGACCGCAAAGCGCCGCCACCTACGTTATACTTATGTACCCCTAATCTGCTGCCCCTAACCCCGCCGACCCCTGTATTACATTTATTAACCCCTAACCTGCCGAGCGGACCGCACCGCTACTATAATAAAGTTATTAACCCCTAACCCGCCTCACTAACCCTATCATAAATAGTATTAACCCCTAATCTGCCCTCCCTAACATCGCCGACACCTAACTTCAATTATTAACCCCTAATCTGCCGACCGGACCTCACCGCTATTCTAATAAATGTATTAACCCCTAAAGCTAAGTCTAACCCTAACACTAACACCCCCCTAAGTTAAATATAATTTAAATCTTACGAAATTAATTAACTCTTATTAAATAACTTATTCCTATTTAAAGCTAAATACTTACCTGTAAAAGAAATCCTAATATAGCTACAATATAAATTATAATTACATTGTAGCTATTTTAGGATTAATATTTATTTTACAGGCAACTTTGTAATTATTTTAACCAGGTACAATAGCTATTAAATAGTTAAGAACTATTTAATAGTTACCTAGTTAAAATAATAACAAATTTACCTAGTAAAAGGTAGGAAGATCTTCAGGGGCTTAGTGTTAGGTTTATTTAAGGGGGGTTTGGGTTAGATTAGGGGTATGTGGGTGGTGGGTTGTAATGTTGGGGGGGGTATTGTATGTTTTTTTTTACAGGCAAAAGAGCTGATTTTCTTGGGGCATGCCCCACAAAGGGCCCTGTTCAGGGCTGGTAAGGTAAAAGAGCTTTTACATTTATTAATTTAGAATAGGGTAGGGAATTTTTTATTTTGGGGGTCTTTGTTATTTTATTAGGGGGCTTAGAGTAGGTGTAATTAGTTTAAAATTGTTGTAATATTTTTCTTATGTTTGTAAATATTTTTTTATTTTTTGTAACTTAGTTCTTTTTTATTTTTTGTACTTTAGTTAGTTTATGTAATTGTAGTTATTTGTAGCAATTGTATTTAATTTATTTATTGATAGTGTAGTGTTAGGTTTTATTGTAGGTAATTGTAGGTAGTTTATTTAATTAATTTATTGATAGGGTAGTGTTAGGTTTAATTATAACTTAGGTTAGGATTTATTTTACAGGTAATTTTGTAATTATTTTAACTAGGTAACTATTAAATAGTTCTTAACTATTTAATAGCTATTGT